>NC_088242.1:41223512-41823512 GCF_036934945.1 Oncorhynchus masou masou
TCCTGTATTTGGCTCCATCCATCTTCCCATCAATTTTAACCATCTTCCCTGTCCCTGCTGAAGAAAAGCAGGCCCAAACTATGATGCTGCCACCACCATGTTTGACAGTGGGTATGGTGTGTTCAGGGTGATGAGCTGTGTTGCTTTTACGCCAAACATAACGTTTTGCATTGTTGCCAAAAAGTTAAATTTTGGTTTCATCTGACCAGAGCACCTTCTTCCACATGTTTGGTGTGTCTCCCAGGTGGCTTGTGGCAAACTTTAAACAACACTTTTTATGGATATCTTTAAGAAATGGCTTTCTTCTTGCCACTCTTCCATAAAGGCCAGATTTGTGCAATATACGACTGATTGTTTTCCTATGGACAGAGTCTCCCACCTCAGCTGTAGATCTCTGCAGTTCATCCAGAGTGATCATGGGCCTCTTGGCTGCATCTCTGATCAGTCTTCTCCTTGTATGAGCTGAAAGTTTAGAGGGACGGCCAGGTCTTGGTAGATTTGCAGTGGTCTGATACTCCTTCCATTTCAATATTATCGCTTGCACAGTGCTCCTTGGGATGTTTAAAGCTTGGGAAATCTTTTTGTATCCAAATCCGGCTTTAAACTTCTTCACAACAGCATCTCGGACCTGCCTGGTGTGTTCCTTGTTCTTCATGATGCTCTCTGCGCTTTTAACAGACCTCTGAGACTATCACAGTGTGGGTGCATTTATACGGAGACTTGATTACACACAGGTGGATTGTATTTATCATCATTAGTCATTTAGGTCAACATTGGATCATTCAGAGATCCTCACTGAACTTCTGGAGAGAGTTTGCTGCACTGAAAGTAAAGGGGCTGAATAATTTTGCACGCCCAATTTTTCAGTTTTTGATTTGTTAAAAAAGTTTGAAATATCCAATAAATGTAGTTCCACTTCATGATTGTGTCCCACTTGTTGTTGATTCTTCACAAAAAAATAGTTTTATATCTTTATGTTTGAAGCCTGAAATGTGGCAAAAGGTCGCAAAGTTCAAGGGGGCCGAATACTTTCGCAAAGGCACTGTATTTACCCCCCTGAGTCAATGCATGTTGGAAACACCTTTGGCAGCATATTGTAGCTGTGAGTTGGTGTGGTGAGTCTCTAAGAGTTTCCACACCTGGATTATGCAATATTTGCTCATTATTCTTTTCAAAATTCTTCAAGCTCTGTCAAGGTGTTGGTGATGATGGCTACACAGCAATTTTCAGGTCTTGCCATAGATTTTCAAGTACATTTAAGTCTAAACTTGAACTTGTCCACTCAAGAACATTCACTGTCTTCTTGGTATAAAACTCCAGTGTAGATTTGGCCTTTTATTTGGTTATTGTCCTGCTGAAAGGGTAATTATTCTCCCAGTGTCTGGTGGAAAGCAGACGGAAGCAGGTCTTCCTCTAGGATTTTGTCTGTGCTTAGCTCCATCCTATAACTTTTTATCCTGAAAAACCTCCCAGTCTTTGTCAATGTCAAGCATACCCATGCCATGATGCAGCCACCACCATGCTTGAAAAAAGGAGACAGTTACTCAGTGATGTGTTGCGCTGTATTTCCCCAAAGATAAGGCTTTGCATTTAGGCTAAAAAGCATTACCTCAGTTCAGAAGGTTGAGTGGATGACTCTGCCTTTGTTGTGTCTGCGTGGTTAAATACATAATCCACATCATAATTATTAGAGAGAGAGTCAATGAGAGAGTCAATGTCTGATTTGTTATTGGTACCCATCTACCAATGTAAGCCCTCCTTTATAAAGGCTTTCAAAAAGCTCGCTGGTCTTTGTAGTTGAATCTGTACTTGAAATGTAATACTTGACTGAGGGACCTTAGATGTTGTATGTATGGGGGACAAAGGAAGGGGTAGTCATTCAAAAACCATGTCAACCCCAATTATTTCACACAGAGTCCTTGTAACTTATTATGTGTTTTGTTAAGCCAAATTAGACTCCTGATCTCATGTAGGCCTTAACAAAAGGCGTTAATACTTTTGAAACAGTATATTTCAGTATTTTCACTTTGACATTCTGGAATATTTTGTGTAGATCAATGACATAAAAAATAAATCCATTTCAACCCCACTCTGTCACACAACAAAATGTGACAAACTCCAAGGGGAGTGAATACTAATGACACCCAGAGTTGTTTACATGCTGTCTTAATTCTCATTGGAGATGCTGTTCCAAAACGGATATCTTTCTCATCTCATTGTATCAGTCCTACATGGAGCGAACATGATTGTGTAATAGGTTCCCTGCCTGTCTGCGGATCACTGGTTCTTTCCAGTGGAAAGAAATAGAGAGAGAGATGGGATAGAGATAACAATGTTTATACGTGGCGAGGTGAAGTGGACTAGAAAGACCAGAGCTTAGCAGACTCCCACTGGCAACATGACCCAATCTGGCAACCCTCCAGCCTTATCTTGTTAAACTCTTCGCCCTGTTGGTGCCATCCAGAGGGAGGGAGGAAAAGGGAAAGTGAGGGACAAAGTAGGATGTAAAGAGAGAAAGAGAGAGTAGGATGTATAAAAGAAAGGGACACTGTAGAAGGAGGGATGGAGGGAGGAGGAAGGAATTAAGGGACTCCCAATTCAAAAGGACTCCCGAGAACTGTCTCTTAAGCCGACGCTGTGTGGCTAACCACAAAATGAGGGGAGGGAGAGTCAAGAGGATGGAAGGGAGACCCTGAGACGTGTGTGTGTGTGTGTGTGTGTGTGTGTGTGTGTGTGTGTGTGTGTGTGTGTGTGTGTGTGTGTGTGTGTGTGTGTGTGTGTGTGTGTGTGCGCGCCTCCCACCCCTCCTTGTGCTACTGGGCTAGAAGTGTCTCTCTTAGATAAATGATAGATATGGGGCTGTTGAGAATCCTTTAAGGGGTCTGTTAGTAGTTTTGGTCTGTGTGTGTGTGTGCATTTGTGTTTCCGTATGTGTGTGTGTGTGTGTGTGTACACTGGACCTGGCCCTAATGAGAAGATAACTAACCTGGCTCCTCCAGAGCTCTGGAGCAGGTGGCTGGACCAGGCCAGGCGGAACAGAGCCCGTACCCAGGCAGGGGCTGTGGCCATACCCCGGACAGGGGATTATGGACCTGCCTGCAGCCTGGCACACACGGACATGCAGGTGTAGGGCAGCCCCCAATGTGACTCTTTACACTATATGCAAGCATTCTTCGTGTTATCTTGCCATCCCCCAATGTCACACTTCTAATAAGTAGGGGTTCTGTTGTCTTTACAGGTCTGGAGATCAGATATCTGATTGGAGGTTAACTTTACAGTAATACCATTAATCAACAAATCCGATTTTCAATCCAAACAGCTGTTATAAAAGGGTATTAGATTCATTGTTCTCTCTTTTTTGTTCCCGATCTGTGCTGGTGAGATACTCACTCTTTCTTTCATTCTCCCTCTCCCAGCTATGGGCCATGGCACAGGTTACTTTTTCTCTCTATACCCCTCTGTGATCATGCTTACGATAATGCCTTGTAATGCTTGTTAATGCTAAGTAACTTCAGCTTTATGCTTTGCATGTGAATCCATTCATTTGACCAAGTAATTAAATAGACTTATATTAGAATTCCATTCTCAGACATTTCTTGTTACTGTAACTCAATTATATATTCTGTTGCGTATTGCTATTTATGGTGTAAGATAAACATTTTAATAGGCTAATTGGGGCTCCCGAGTGGCACAGTGGTCTAAGCCACTGCATCTCAGTGCTAAACGGTGTTTTTACAGACTCTGGCTTGATTCCAGGCTGTCATGCCCTGACCTGAGTATTCTTTGTTTTCTTTATTGTTTTGATTAGGTCAGGGTGTGACATGGGTGATGTATGTGTTTTTTGTACTGTAGGGGTTTTGTAGGTTTTTGGGGTTGGTTACTATCTAGGTGTTTATATATGTCTATGGTTGCCTAGATTGATTCTCAATTAGAGGCAGGTGTGTATCGTTGTCTCTGATTGGGAACCATATTTAGGCAGCCATCTTCTTTGGGTATTTCGTGGGTTATTGTCTGTGTCTAGTTGCCTGTGTCTGCACTAGTATTATTATTATTATTATTATTATTATTATTATTATTATTATTATTAGTATTATTATTATTATTATAGCTTCACCTTCGGTTTGTTGTTTTGTATAGTTTGTTAAGTGTTCTTCGTCTTTATTAAAAGTATTTATTCATCTTACGCTGCGCCTTGGTCTCCACCATACGACGAACGTGACAGAACGACCCACCTGAAAAGGACCAAGCAGCGTGATTGGGAGGAACAGTGCTTAATGGAGAGATGGACCCAGGAGATGGACCCACGAACGTGACACAGGCTGTATCCCAACTGGCTGTGATTGTAAATCCCATAGGGCGGCGCACAATTGGCCCAGTGACGTCTGGGTTAGGGTTTGGCCGGGTTCGGCCGTCAATGTAACTAAACATTTGTTCTTTAACTGACTTGCCTTGTTAAATAAAGGTTAAGTAAAATAAATACAATTGCATTGTCTTATCACTGGTTGCATGTGGGGTAAATATAATATACACATATTCAATATTACCCCACCAGTAAATGGTTACACACACACACGCACACACACACACACACACACACACACACACACACACACACACACACACACACACACACACACACACACACACACACACACACACACACACACACACACACACACACACACAGAAGCACACTCACAGAGGATGGCAGGTTCCCACATAGCAAGGAGGGGGGGACTCCTATTTTCAAGGACCAATTTTAGCAATGGGATTTGGGTTTATACAAGCATCCATGGCTGGGCACACCGGCTTGGCTCGGGCCGGGCGAAGGACAAATGAGGTTAGATTTATCCCTAACATATGGGGCTGGAGTTGAGACGTTGCACACTCGATGCAATTGAGTTTTATTTGGACAGCACTATTTTACGAGGCAATTTATCATAGGACGCTTGACAAACTCATTCATAGGCTGAAACAGTTTGTTTATACACTTGTTAGTTCAGCTCCAGCGAGCGAGCGCAACATTTGTCAATGAACGTCTGCCATTAAGAAAACATGCCACAGTTCCTCCTTACCTATTTTTGCGTACAGCTAAGGATGTTCTCTAAAACACACTAATCTGTAGTTTGTGTACTTTGCACATTAACGAGACACATTAACAAGGCTATAAAGGTGTGTTACAAGACTGCTAAGTGTGGTTGGAGAAAAAATAGTCATATGTGGGGTTTGATATGGTAATCAGACTGAAATAATGACAGACTGATATAAAGCATTTGGAATGAGTGGAACCAATTAGGACCCACTGGGAGAAAATGACGGAGGCAGCTGTTCTCCCTAGAGCGAGGGGGATGAGGATCTCAAAAGAAAAATAGGTTCTCTTTAGCCCTCTCTCATATTACTCCCTCTGCACCTTTCTTTTCTGGGTTGTACTTTATCTATTCAATCACTTTTTGACTTCATTTTTTTTTCTCTCTCTCTCTGTTCTTCATGCTATTTCTTCATTCATCAGCAAACATATCATCTAATTTATTGGACACCAGAGTACTACTAGCAGACCGGGGGAGTACAATTCACTCGACTTTGCACGCTAATATTTCAGAATAAGCACTGTGCTTGCGTGGATTTAATATTTTACAGAGAATCTACCAATTTTTCCTACAAAAAAATTTGCAAGAAATGCCTGGGCAACCCGGTATACCCGTTCAAACCAGGAGTGCTATTTAAAAGCATATACAGTTGAAGTTGGAAGTTTACATACACTTAGGTTGGAGTCATTAAAAGTTGTTTTTCAACCACTCCACCAGTTTCTTGTTAACAAACTATAGTTTTGGCAAGTTGGTTAGGACATCTACTTTGTGCATGACACAAGTCATTTTTCCAACAATTGTTTACAGACAGATTATTTCACTTATAATTCACTGTATTACAATTCTAGTGGGTCAGAAGTTAACATACACTAAGTTGACTGTTGCCTTTAAACAGCTTGGAAAATTCCAGAAAATTATGTCATGGCTTTAGAAGCTTCTGGTAGGCTAATTGACATCCTTTGAGTCAATTGGAGATGTACCTGTGGATGTATTTCAAGGCCTACCTTCAAACTCAGTGCCTCTCTGCTTGACATCATGGAAAATCAAAAGAAATCAGCCAAGACCTCCACAAGTCTGGTTCATCCTTGGGAGCAATTTCCAAATGCATGAAGGTACCACATTCATCTGTACAAACAATAGTACGCAAGTATGAACACCATGGGACCACGCAGCCATCATACCGCTCAGGAAGAAGGCGCGTTCTGTCTCCTAGAGATGAACGTACTTTTATGTGAAAAGTGCAAATCAATCCCAGAACAACAGCAAAGGACATTGTGAAGATGCTGGAGGAAACAGGTACAAAAGTATCTATATCCACAAAAGAAAAACAGACTACGGTTTGCAACTGCACATGGGGACGAAGATTGTACTTTTTGGAGAAATGTCCTCTGGTCTGATGAAACAAAAATAGAACTGTTTGGCCATAAGGACCATCGTTATGTTTGGAGGAAAAAGGGGGAGGTTTTCAAGTCGAAGAACACCATCCCAACAGGGAAACACGGGGCTAGCAGCATCATGTTGTGGGGGTGCTTTGCTGCAGGAGGGCCTGGTGCACTTCAAAGAATAGATGGCATCATGAGGTTGGAAACTTATATGGATATATAGAAGCAACATCTCATGACATCAGTCAGAAAGTTAAGGCTTGGTCACAAATGGGTCTTCCAAATGGACAATTGCCCTGAGCATACTTCCAAAGTTGTGGCAAAATGGCTTAAGGACAACAAAGTCAAGGTATTGGAGTGGCCATCACAAAGCCCTGACCACAATCCTATAGAAAATGTGTGGGCAGAACTGAAAAAGCATGTGCAAGCAAGGAGGCCTACAAACCTGACTCAGTTACACCAGCTCTGTCAGGAGGAATGGGAAGCTTGTGGAAGGCTACCCGAAACGTTTGACGCAAGTTAAACAATTTAAAGGCAGTGCTACCAAGTACTAATTGAGTGTATGTAAACTTCTGACCTACTGGGAATGTGATGAAATAAATAAAAGCTGAAATAAATCATTCTCTCCACTATTATTCTGATATTTCACATTCTTAAAAAATAAAAAAAATAAAAACTGACCTAGACAGGGTATTTTTACTAGAGTAAATGGCAGGAATTGTGAAAACTGAGTTTAAATGTATTTGGCTAAGGTGTATGTAAACTTTCAACTGTAATACTAGTGAAAAAAAGACAATTATTTAACCACTGTAAATGGAGAAATACATTGCCTTCAGAAATTATTCCCCCCTTGTGTTTTGTTGTGTTACAAATTGGGATTAAAATTGATGTAATGTTTTTTTTACAATTTACTCAAAATACTCTGTCAGTGGAGGAAACAGTAAAAAAAAAAATTTCAAGGTTATTTAAGTCAAAACTTTAACAAGGCCACTCAGAAATATTAAATGTATATTTTACTTTTTAGGTTATTGTCCTGCTGAAAGGTTAATTTGTCTCCCAGTGTCTGTTGGAAAGCAGACTGAACCAGGTTTTCCTCTAGAATTACCCTGTGCTTAGCTCTATTCCGTTTCTTTTTATCAACAACAAAAAAGCTCCCTTGTTGATGACGAACGTAATGCAGCCAAAACCATGCCTGAAAATATTGTACTCAGTGATGTGTTACGCACGCCTCTTGGAGGGAACGCAACACCCTGCTACAACTCAACTCCCCGTGGAGTGAAAGATGTATGGGACTGCAGGTGAGGGTAAGGATGACAGAGGCAGATAATTTGACCTTTAACAGGGAATTTATTTCCTTCACACAGTCATTTGGGGAAAAGGGGCTGGTTGGAACCAAAGCAAATAAAGTAAAGGTTAAAGAGCCCCCTCTCCTACCCATTTTAGCACCACCTGGTACGTTAACCAAAATACAGGGGATGGTCTGCCCAGGTCTTACCTAGTGTGCATAGACATAGTAAATACTATGGGTATATGTGTGCCCGCAGGCCTCTTGCCTAAGCACTCCCAAGGTGCCTTCCCCCCTGGGAACAAAAACAGAATAATTCAAAGTGAACAATTTCACTAATCAAAAACATTACGTCCTATTGGCACACACATACCTCAGAAATAGCAGCTACAAAATACTTAACAAAACCTGTCTCTGAGCAACAAAAAACACAGGACATCCAAGAAGCTCTCTTCCTACAAAGGAACATTGGATTTTAAAGCTATGAAGGAGTCGGTAATTGCCGACAGCTGTATCCCCTAACGAGAGGGCGGGATCAGAACTCCAATCAGCTGCTTTGGACTTCAGGAAGCCATTTCCTGAAATACACACATACACTCATACAAACCCACGACCTTGCTGATTAATGCGAGTCACTGAGGGGGAATGTGGATGATTTGTCAGCGAATCTGCGCTTCCAACACGAATATTGGGAGGCCTGTTTGCTGGCATTTACTGAGACTTGGCTGGATGTCAGCGTCCTGGACAGAGAAGTGGAGCCGGCCGACTTCACTCTGGTCAGAGCAGAGGCGTGGGCGTCTGCCTGCTTGTCAGGGACCAGTGGTGTAAATTGATCCTGGTAAGAGAGAGACTCTGTACCCCCGACATTGAACTGCTTTCTGTGTCACTGCGACCTTACTATCTGCCCCGTGAGTTCCCTCAATTGTTTGTTACCGTTGTGTACATTCAACCTAAAGCTAATATAACAAAGGCATCAGAGATGATTTATAATCTGTCACAGAAACTGGAATCCGTCTCCCCCGACGCACCCAAATTTATTTTAGGGGATTTGAACAACTGTACATTGCGCAAAGTCTTGCGAACATACCATCAGTATGTGAAATGTCTTACTAGGAAAAATAGGACTCTTGATTTGTGCAATGGGACAATACCAAATGCATTCTCTGCCACCACCAGACCTCCCCTGGGGACATCAGACCACAATGTGGTCTACCTCCGGCCAACCTACTGTCGCCTCCTGGAGAGGGAGAAACCCACAGTTAAAACTGTCCAGATCTGGAATGACAACAGTATCACTTGTCCCCAGGGGTGGTTTGACTGTACAATGTGGGAGGTATTTGAGGACAGCAGCTCTGATATGGATGAACTCACAGAGGTTATTTCAGACTATGTAAACTTCTGTGTTGAGTCAGTTGTGCCTACTAAGACCTGTAAAATCTTCCCTAACAACAAGCCTTGGGTACCAGAACATCTAAAATCACTACTTGACAGGAAGAAGGCAGTTTATGCTGAGGGTGATAGACAGGCTTTAAGAGACACAACGTGAGATCAAAAGACAGATACTGGTGGACAACGATGCATATAAGCAAAGGGTGGAGAGGACCGTCTCTTCAGGAAACTCAAGGGTGGCCTGGCAAGGGATTAAATCCATGGCTAGTGCCTCCCACATAGGCAGGGGAAAACCAAGTGCTGACCTTGGGGGATATGAGGGCCAGAACATGGCTAATGAACTGAATGTTTTCTTCTGGAGATTTGAATCAGACAACTTTGTGTCGGAGGTAAAACAAATGGAAGCATCATTACAAATGTTTGAGAGAGTTGTTGTTCAACAGTCTGATGTTCTAAAGTTGTTCTGGGGTTGTAACACATACGAAAGCCCAGGCCCAGACAAAATAAGTGGACATGTGTTAAAGCACTGTGCTGAACAACTGGCTGGTGTTTTTACAGACATTTTCCAATCCTCACTCGAACAGCAACACGTGCCAGTATTGTGGACAAACTCAATAATTATACCAATTCCTAAAGCATCTAATCCCTCTGTGCTGAATGACTGCCACCCTGTCGCCTTGACATCCTTAGGTATGAAATGCATTGAGAAAATTGTGAAAAGTCATATTCTCAGTGTCACCAAGAAGCTCCTTGACCCATTTCAGTTTGCCTATCAGCCCAGCAGAGGAGTTGATGATGCCATTCTTACCCTCCTTAACATGGTCTATAGACATCTAGAGGGGGCCAAATCCCATATCAGGGTTCTGTTTGTTGACTTTTCTTCTGCCTTCAACACAATCCAGCCTTACATTCTGGCACAGAGACTCATTCGGGACTTCTGCTTAGATGGGGGGCTGGTTTTGTCGCTGTTTGACTTCCTGAGCCAACTATCACAGCGAGTCAAAATGGGTCCCCATGTGTCGGATATACGCAATGTCAACACAAGCTCTCCTCAGGGATGTGTTTTGTCCCCACTTCTGTACATCTTTTACACTAATAGTTGTACTCGTTCCCATACTGACAGACACCACGTTAAGTTCACTGATGACACTGCCTTGATCAGCCTGTTGCATGATGATGAGAAACATCATGGCCCGGTCCTAGATGATTTTGTAGAGTGGTGTGAGGAATCACACTTGGTCCTCAATACCAACAAGACCAAAGAGATGTGCATAGACTTCAGGAAGTGTACAACACCTACCGCTGCAACATCTACCAGAGGTCAGAATATAGAAATTGTAGAGGAATATAAATATCTGGGTGTCCTTTTGGACAATAAGCTTCAGTGGAGTAAATGTACAGACCAGTACAGACCTACAAAAAGAGCCAACATAGACTGTACTTTCTCAGAAAGCTGGGATCTTTTAATATAGACTGTACTATACTGACTCTGTTTTACAAATCCCTTATTGAGAGTATTTTAACTTTTTGTATTGTTTGTTGGTTTGGCAATGCCACTGTCAGCCAGAGAAACATGCTGAGAATGATTATTACCACAGCAAGCAAGGTACTTGGAGTCAAACAGACAGGCCTGGATGAGATCTTTAAGGTCAGGGCCCTCCGTAAGGCTCACAAAATCATTTAAGACACAAGCCACCCCCTGTACCTGGTTTTTGAATTACTCCCCTCTGGGCGCAGGTATAGGGCACCCCTCAGCAGGAAAAGCAGAACGACACAATCATTTATGCCAGGTGTGATATCCCTCCTGAATAGCTTGGGCGAATGTTCCCATTGACCCAGTAAGGCCAGCAGGCTAGTCTTTTCTTATTTAAAAAAAATGTTTTATTTCTTATTTCTTACTATTATTATTTTTATTGGTGTGTGACTGTTATGAAAGTTGTATTGTCAATCTTGTTTTTTGTATTTAAACACCACTTTAAATGTGTACATGACACTGCAACAAAATGTCCCCATGGGGACAATAAAGTCAGTAAGTAAGTACAACAACACAGAAACTGGGGAACGTAACACTTGTGTTTGGATTTGCCACAAACATAATTCATAACATAATATTCACGACAAAACTGTAATTTTTTTGCAGTTTTACTTTAGTGTCTTAAGGCAAACAGGAATATTTGTATACTGTACAGACTTCCTCCTTTTCACTCTGTCATTAAGGATAGTAGGGTGGAGTAACTACAATGTTGTTGATCAGTCTCAGTTTTTCCTATCACAGCCATTAGACTCTGTAACTGTTTTAAAATCACCATTGGCCTTATGGTGAAATCCCGGAGCAGATTCCTTCCTATCTTATTATTACTGTTATGGCAAGCCTAAATACATTCAGGAGTAAATATTTCCTAAACAAGTCACATAATAAGTTGCATGGACTCTGTACGCAATAAGAGTGGTTAACATAATTTTTTATGACTACCCATCTCTGTACCCCCCCACATACAATTATATGTATGGTCCCTCAATCAAGTAGAGACTTTCAAGCACAGATTCAATAACAAAGACCAGGGAGGTTTTTCAATGCCTCTTAAAGAAGGGCACTGATTGGTAGATATGTACAAAATAAAAAATTAACTGAACATCCCTTTGATCATGGTGAAGTTATTAGTCACACTTTGGATGGTGAATCAATACACCCAGTTACTACAAAGATACAGGCATCCTTCCTAACTCAGTTGCCAGAGAGGAAGGAAACTGCTCAGGAATATCACAATTAGGCCAATGGTGATTTTAAAATGGAGTTTAATGGTTGTGATAGGAGAAAACTGAGGATAGATCAACAATATTGTAGTTACACCACAATACTAATCTAAATGACAGAGTGGAAGCCTGTACAGAATACAAATATTTGCATCCTGTTTGCAATAAGGAATTAGAGTAATACTGCAAAAAATGTGTCAAAGAAATGAACTTTTTGTCCTGAATACAAAGCATTATGCTTTGGGCAAATGCAATGAAACGCATCACTGAGTACCAAACTTGATATTTTCAAGCACGGTGGTGGCTGCAACTTGTTTTGGGCATACTTGAGGCAGCAGGTAGCCTAGTGGTAAGAGCGTTTGACCAGTAACTGAAAGGATGCTAGATCAAATCTCCGAGCTGACAAGGTAAAAATCTGTCGTTCTGCCCCTGAACAGGCAGTTAACCCTTGTTCCTAGGCCGTCATTGAAAATAAGAATTTGTTCTTAACTGACTTGCCTAGTAAAATAAAGGTTAAAAAACTACTAAAGAACACCAATAAGAAGAAGAGACTTGCTTAGGCCAAAAAACACGAGTATTAGACCAGTGGAAATTTGGAAGTCCAAATTTGATATTTTTGGTTCCAACCCGCCGTGTCTTTGTGAGACGCAGTGTAAGTGAACGGATGATCTCTGCATGTGTTGTTCCCACCGTGAAGCATGGAGGAGGAGGTGTGATGATGTTGGGGGTGCTTTTCCGGTGACACTGTCAGTGATTTTATTTAGAATTCAAGGCACAGTTAACCAGCATGGCTACCACAGAATTCTGCAGCGATACGCCATCCCATCTGGTTTGCGCTTAGTGGGACTATCATTTGTTTCTCAACAGGACAATGACCCAACACACCTCCAGGCTGTGTAAGGGCTATTTGACAAAGAAGGAGAGTGATGGAGTGGTGCATCAGATGACCTGGCCTCCACAATCACATGACCTGGCCTCCACAATCACATGACCTCAACCCAATTGAGATGGGTTGGACCGCAGAGTGAAGAAAAACAGCAAACGAGTGCTCAGTATATGTGGGAAGAACGACAGATTTTGTACCTTGTCAGCTCGGGGGTTTGAACTTGCAACCTTCTGGTTACTAGCCCAACACTCTAACCACTAGGTTACCCTGCCGCCCACAACATATTGTTGTGCAAATGGAATAGACAACAGGTGGAAATTATAGGCAATGAGCAAGACACCCCCAATAAAGGAGTAGTTCTGCAGGTGTTAACCACAGACCACTTCTCGGTTCCTATGCTTCGTGGCTCATGTTTTGATCACTTTTGAATGCTGGCGGTGCTTTCACTTTAGTGGTAGCATGAGCCGGAGTCTACAACCCACACAAGTGGCTCAGGTAGTGCAGGTCATCCAGGATGGAACATCAATGCGTGCTGTGGCAAGAAGGTGTGCTGTGTCAGTCAGCGTAGTGTCCAGAGCATGGAGGCGCTACCAGGAGACAGGCCAGTACATCAGGAGACGTGGAGGAGGCCGTAGGAGGGCAACAACCCAGCAGCAGGACCGCTACCTCCGCCTTTGTGCAAGGAGGAGCAAAAGGAGCACTGCCAGAGCCCTGCAAAATGACCTCCAGCAGGCCACAAATGTGCAAGTGTCTGCTCAAACGGTCAGAAACAGACTCCATGAGGGTGGTATGAGGGCCCGACGTCCACAGGTGGGGGTTATGCTTCACACCGTGCAGGACGTTTGGCATTTGCCAGAGAACACCAAGATTGGCAAATTCGCCACTGGCGCCCTGTGCTCTTCACAGATGAAAGCAGGTTCACACTGAGCACATGTGACAGACCTGACAGTCTGGAGATGCCGTGGAGAACGTTCTGCTGCCTGCAACATCCTCCAGCATGACCGGTTTGGCGGTGGGTCAGTCATGGTGTGGGGTGGCACTTCTTTGGGGAGCCGCACAGCCCTCCATGTGCACGCCAGAGGTAGCCTGACTGCCATTAGGTACCGAGATGAGATCCTCAGACCCCTTGTGAGACCATATGCTGTTGCGGTTGGCCCTGGGTTCCTCCTAATGCAAGACAATGCTAGACCTCATGTTGCTGGAGTGTGTCAGCAGTTCCTGCAAGAGGAAGGCATTGATGCAATGGACTGGCCCGCCCGTTCCCCAGACCTGAATCCAATTGAGCACATCTGGGACATCATGTCTCGCTCCATCCACCAACGCCACGTTGCACCACAGACTGTCCAGGAGTTGGTGGATGCTTTAGTCCAGGTCTGGGAGGAGATCCCTCAGGAGACCATCCGCCACCTCATCAGGAGCATGCCCAGGCGTTGTAGCGAGGTCATACAGGCACGTGGAGGCCACACACACTACTGAGCCTCATTTTGACTTGTTTTAAGGACATTACATCAAAGTTGGATAAGCCTGTAGTGTGGTTTTCCACTTACATTTTGTGTGTGACTCCAAGTCCAGACCTCCATGGGTTGATACATTTGATTTCCGTTGATAATTTTTGTGTGATTTTGTTGTCAGCACATTCAACTATGTAAAGAAAAAAGTATTTAATAAGAATATTTAATTCATTCAGATCTCGGATGTGTTATTTTAGCGTTCCCTTTATTTTTTTGAGCAGTGTATATTGCTTTTGACGTGTTAATATGGTATCTGGTGCCCCGACCTCCGGTGGAGCTTTGATGTGTTAATGATTTGAAAAATAGCCCTCTCCGGTGTTCAGTTATCCCTGCTGAGCCTAATTAGAGTGAGTTTGTCTGGTGTCTGTGTGCGTGTGCATGTGCATATGTGTGTGCGTGTGTTGTGTGAGTCCTAGTAGCTGTGCACAAAGCACTTCAAAACAAACCCATAAACATCTCAAGTGCCGCAGCAAATCCTCGAGCAGGCACTGAGGTGAAGTTAACTCCCCCCCCCCCCCTCTCTCTAGATTCCTCTTTTTCATTTCTCTTCCTTTCCCTCTTCCCAAGCTTTTTTTAAAGAGAGAGAGAGAGGAATAATGGGAACGTCTTGTTTAAAGTATCAGGTCCAGCTGTAGTGCAAGCAACTGATTCACAACACATAAACACGCTCTCCCTTTCTCAACAGGTCTAATCCAGCATTTGAGATTTCCTCTTACATTGGAACTCTAGAGCTCTTGAACTGGGCTTTTTCTATTGTCCAGTTTACTCCTATTCACAATGGCAGTTTAGACAATCAGTTGATCCAAATGATTTGTATGTTTTGTGTAGAAAAGTCCTAATATTGAATTGAACATTGAATTCCTCCATGTGAAGGAGGGTCGTACGGCAGTATAGGATTTAGTCTGGGGAAAAATGAGTGCCAGTGAACCTGCTACAAGGTGCTGATGGACAGCTGTTTGTGTGTTTGAGACGTTTGATCACAATCTCCATCCCTCCTCCAGTTCGACCCACCCTCCACACCAGTGTTACTCACTATTCTTTTTAAGGGGGCCACTTTGGGTTGAGACAATTATTCAGAGGGCCGCACAGATCTTTCCTTTGTACTTTTTCTTCCAATATTATCAATTATCAATTGAGAACAAATTCAGAGCAATAGAGCACATGCAATTGATTTGATGTACATCACAAATATATATATGTATACACACACATCAAATAGGCTACATCACATACTGTATATTAGACCCATATTAAGGGTTACTTCAGTAGTTGGATGAGCAAAAATGTCCCTTCTGCTCCTTGACTGAATTCCTTCTAAAGTTATAGTCTGTTGTTGCTGGTGAGGCAATCCAGGTGTTTAGTAAGTCTGTTTCTCTGTTTTTGTTTCACAATGTTCATTGTTGAAAATGTAGCTTCACATGAATAAGTGCTGACAAAAAAATGTCACCTTTTGCACAGACTTTTTCAGAAGTGGATACTCTGTCTGACACAAGGCTCCAGAAAGGGGTATAACACCTGATCTTAGTTGTTACGGCTTTCTAGGTGTGAAGGAGAGTCAGACCAAAATGCGGCGTGTAGATTGCGATCCATGTTTATTAAACTGAAGCAACACAAATCTAAACACAAACACTACAAAACAATAAACGTAACGAAATCCGAAACAGCCTAATACTGGTGCAAATAAACACAGAACAAGGACATCAGGACACTAAGGACAATCACCCACGAAACACTCAAATAATATGGGTGCCTAAATATGGTTCCCAATCAGAGACAACGATAAACACCTGCCTCTGATTGAGAACCACTTCAGACAGCCATAGACTTAACTAGAACACCCCACTAATCTACAATCCCAATATAAACACACCACATACAAAAAATCCATGCCACACCCTGGCCTGACCAAATAAATGAAGACAAAACACAAAATACTTCGACCAGGGCGTGACATTAGTTCACCTTGCAATGTGTCATTTGCCCGCAGCTCTACTATATCACTCTCTAGAGGGCTGTGATGCCTGGGGTCAGAGATGATACTGGCACATGAAAGGGGTTCTCAATGAAGTTGAAAAACTCCTTGTACTCCATCATATCCTTGAATCTTGACTCAAACTCCAACTTCAACTCTTCCAACACATGCACAAATGCATCATAGATAAAATATTGCTGTATGTCTGGGTTGGATCTGGCGACTGCTCTGAGTTTTGGGAAATTAACAAACTGTTTGTCAGGTATGAAAACTGTGTGGTGATTTTATTTTGAAACGCTGTGACGACACGCAGCATTTTGCTCGGAGTTGTAGCTTTCCCTTGGAGCTGGAGATTCACTGTGTTCAGGTGGCAGGTGATGTCAGTTAAAAAGCCTTATATCCACTGTGGATCCTCCAGCTCTGGCTCCTCTCTCCCCTTGTTTGCAACAAATTCACGGATTTGAGGGAGGAGAGAGAGAAATATTTTCAAATCTTGCTGTATTCTTCCTGTATTCCTCCAGCAACTCCCGGAATTGCCGGTGATTCAGTGCCCTCGCAATAATAATGTTCACCACGCGCACAATTTGCTGAATCACATTCTGTAAGTCAGTCTGTGAATATAGCCACAAGTGCTTCCTGACGAATGATACAATGAAACGTAACAAATTCGGGAATATCCTCTCTTTCTCATCAGGCCTATGAGTCCCTTCTCCTTCCCTCGCATGCATGGGTTGCCGTCTGTGGATTCAGATGCCAGACTTGACCAGTCAATATTATTATCAGCAGAAAATGTAACAAGAACTATCAAGATATCTTCTCTTCATGTTTGTCCCTGAAGGGGCAGTGAACAGAAATCTTTCTCTCTGAAAATTTTTCTTTCATTTTGAGGGAAGCGGACCCAAACACATAATTGGGCAATGTCATTGACATCAGTGCTTTCGCCAAGCGCAATACTAAAACACGGCGTCACGGATATGTCAGTAATCAGTTGCTTACCGATGGCCTCGCTGATGTTGTTTATTCATCTCATTATGGTCAAGTCTGAGAGTTGCTTTAAAATAGCTTCATTGTTTGTGAAATCGGCATACAATATTTCGGGCTGAGGCCTAAAACATTCTTTGACAATCTCCGCGTCTGTGAAGGTATCCATATATGTTGCCTCTGTCGTTTTCTCTGCCACAGTGCTAGATCTGTCCACCATTTGTTGTTGTCCTTTGAGCTGTCCTTTTGAGTTGGGTTATTTTGTTGTTTCTGAGGTTGCTTCGTGGTGGAAATGTTTTGTCAAAGTGGGCATGGTGTGACTGGAAATGTCACTCTGCATTTTCTTGTTTAAAACAATTGACTGCCTTCTGTCAAATAAGACACAGTGAACTAGTCCCATCATGCAGTACAAAAAAAACTTGTCTGTCCATTTCTCTTGGAATTTTCAGTGTTCTTCTTGAATCAACCGTATCCTTCTCTTAGCCACTGGAGCCACGTTAGCCACGTTAGCTAGCTGCATTTCCCAGCCGCCATCTTCCGGATTTTCCTGGCTCTCCGGTGGTTGTTCGTTCATAGATGTTACGTTGTTCTCCAGCTCATCCCCCTCATTTTCATTGTTAATAGATTTACAATCATTTTTTACAGTAAATTGATCCATGTCGACCAGACTGCTAAATTAGCTAATAGCAAACTGATATGTCTCGTTCGCTGTAGCTGAGCAGTTCTATTTCGGCCTTTCTGTTCAACAGCTGCGCTATACTCCCATCTTTCTGCTGTCCAGGGAACAATAGATATATTCAATGGATATTTTCAGCCTACCTGTATTTTACCACATTTTTTAAAATGATGGTAAGTGTTTTTATTAAACCTACTGTGGGTGTCACCCGTCCCAATTCTCAATAACATCCATCCATGTGTCCAGACCAATGATGTCATATCTATGGTCCAAACCCTTCCGTTAAAATGGCTTGACTTCAAGGGTCAAACCCAGACCCCATGCCACCAGCCTCCCAGAACACACCCCTAAAGAGCCAGCAGCAGCTTAGCTTCAGAAACAGAACATGTCCAAGGGGGATTCAAATCCAACTAGTATTTCATTAAATGTAGAATTCCATGGAAATTGGCTGCATAATAACTGGCAGATGGAATTGAGGGAAGGAGTCTGAGAATGTACTCTGTTCCTGGGGCCTGCGACCCTGGAGAACTGGGTGGAGAAAGGTCTTCGTTCCCATCTCCCTGTGCCAGGCATTCCTCTTCCGAGGTAAGTAGCATTTGAGAAACAGAATTCCACTGTCGGCTGGTTTAAAATTCCCATTATTATTGATATGGCCTTGAGATTTTTTGTTCAAGTATCTCATGGTCCCATCGAAGGTAATTTTGTTATCAAATTCAAAGCCAAGCTTGACGTGGTGGCAATCTCTGTACTGGATGTGGTTATAACTCTGTTCTTGGCTAGAACAAAGAAGTCTGTCATAGTCAGTCTATCTCTCTGCCACACACTGTGATCGGCAACACTTCATGGCACCATGCTCTCATTCAGTGCAGACTAGAGTTACCAAATGTCTCAGATTGTGCTGGACAGTCCCGCATTATGGCCCTTTGTTCCGCATTTGATCAACAAATTCAAACAACAGTCATTTAGAAAAAATAGTTGAATTGTCCCATATTTGAGTCAGACATTCCTGCTTGTCTCTTGGAGTCACTTTGCGATTAAGACAAGATATATATATATATCATAAAGATGTGGTACTGGTGGCGTTAATCACTGGTGACGGTAATGACATATGATATACTGCTCCGCCCAAGACGAGAGGTAGGCCTATCATCAACCAATGGCATTTCTCAAAATGTTTCAGGTTAAATTCCAGCTAAACTTGGATAGGACAGTTACGACTAACTAGATCTTCTTTCAAAAAGTGTGCTTCTGACGAAGAGCTACAGAAGTAGGCATAAGTAAATAGCCATATTAGACTGGAAGAAATAAAGTAATTTTGTCAAACTTGTGAGGCTCTCTAGGCTCATTCGTTGCTCATTCTACATATTTGCTAACTGTTTCACGTTCTCTGAGACCAAACAGAAATGTTTCCTTGGACAAAGATATCCAGATTTTCATAAAACAGTTATGTGGTCTCTCGTTTCTGCATCAACACATTTTGCGCCAGGCAAAAGACTAGGATAGGTGCAATTCAATTAGCTTCTTTTGTGCAGCGGTGTAGTGCTGCTGGAGTGTGCCGGAGTAGTGCTGCTGGAGTGTACCGGTGTGGTGCTGCTGGAGTGTACCGGTGTGGTGCTGCTGGAGTGTACCAGAGTGGTGCTGCTGGAGTGTACCAGAGTGATGCTGCTGGAGTGTACCAGAGTGATGCTGCTGGAGTGTACCAGAGTGATGCTGCTGGAGTGTACCGGAGTGGTGCTGCTGGAGTGTACCGGAGTGGTGCTGCTGGAGCGTACCGGTGTGGTGTACCGGTGTGGTGCTGCTGGAGCGTACCGGAGTAGTGCTGCTGGAGCGTACCGGAGTAGTGCTGCTGGAGCGTACCGGTGTAGTGCTGCTGGAGCGTACCGGAGTAGTGCTGCTGGAGCGTACCGGAGTAGTGCTGCTGGAGTGTACGAGGCACCTGCAAGTTCCTGGGCATTTCTGGGAGGATTGGCTCTAGCCCTCACCCTTTGATCCAACAGGTCCCAGACGTGCTCAATGGGATTGAGATCCGGGCTCTTCGCTGGTCATGGCAGAACACTGACATTCCTGCCTTGCAGAAAATCACACACAGATCGATCCTGCTCCAAAGTACAGGCCTCGGTGTAACGCTCATTCCTTCGACGATAAATGTGAATCCGACCATCACCCCTGGTGAGACAAAACCGTGACTCGTCAGTGAAGAGCACTTTTTGCCAGTCCTGTCTGGTCCAGTGGTGGTGGGTTTGTGCCCATAGGCGACACTGCCTTACAAGAGGCCTACATCTACTGAGCAAGCTACAATCATATATCTGAATGAGTGTTTTGAAAATGTGCTTTGAAATAGTGTGATTTATGGCATATACCCAGACTATACCCATAATGCTGATTGTTGTACTTTGATTTCAACCTGTGGCGATGCCAGTTCACCAAATGCTTTTCAACTATTACTGGTTTTTAAGTACCTTGATGTTGAAGTACCTACATGTTTTGATATATGAAGAAGTAAAGCTATTCTCACTGAAGATACAAGACATCTAAACTTTCTTTCTTTTTGCCTCTCTTTTCCCCTACCCTCATTCCTCCCTCTCGTAGCGTGTAACTGCAACCTGCATGCCCGGCGCTGCCGCTTCAACATGGAGCTGTACAAGCTGTCAGGGAGAAAGAGTGGAGGCGTGTGCATGAACTGTCGCCACAACACGGCCGGACGCCACTGCCACTACTGCAAAGAAGGCTTCTACCGGGATATGGCCAAGCCCATCACACACCGCCGCGCCTGCAAAGGTACGGAGAATACTCCATCTCTCAGAACAGGGTTTATAGCGTAAATGGTCCTTTTCAATTCAGTCGATTCAGGAGATTAATTTACATGTTTTATTCAAAATGGGTATTTATTTACATCAACTGATGCATCACAGTTATAACAGGATTAGTACAACTATTCTAAGAAGTAGGCTGGCAACCTCACTTCCAACTCTTTGGCTCTTTCCACCCTCCTAGGTTAAAAACAAATGAATACCAAGCCTCCTTAAGTAAATTTGAATCCGTCACAGAAGCTGTTCTCCTGAAAACCCACATTTAAAATATTACACTGGACCACAAGCCACATTAAATTAGCAGCCGATTGAGTTATTTCTCGTGGAAAAAGTGGTGTTTGAATTGTGGAATGTTTAAAATTTGCAGTGAATATTTTTCCGGCAAATTTTTACACAGAGCTTTTTATCATTTCAAGAACAACAGCAGTTTCCTGCCCTTGTTGCTTGGGGAAATGTGAAAATCAAAAGAAGAGGGAGCTGACATTTTTTTCTTGATTCTGTAGATTATAGTGAGAAGTTAAGGGATTACTTACAGAGAACTCAAAACAACGTGGATGTTGAGAACTAGCAACACTCTTAGCTGTGAAGGTCTTTTGTTGGAGATTCCATGGTGGGAATCTCCCCTCATTGGCTCCTGGTCGGTTTTCCACTCCGGGCTGACCCAAACCTGAGGGCATGACACAAGTAACTATAAACGAAAAGGAGTTCCCAATGGTGTGATGGCACATTACTATTGTCCATATTATATCAATATTAAATACATTATCATTATACTGTACAGTACAGCAGTGATTTTTTTTGAGGGGGGAGGCACACTCATGCCATTTGTTCACTCACAGAGCAATTGACCATAGCACAACATGCACTGTGAGACAGTAATTGACTTTAGCAATTGTTCTTTGGCATGACAAGTAACATACAGTATAATTATAGGTAGCTATGACTGTAACAAAATGTATGTCCTTGTTGCCAATGCAAGACACATCACACACACACACGCAACCCGTGCCTGGGAGTGCTGCAGTGCTCGGGCCCTGGAGGCGATCTGTTTTTCTCAAAGCGGAGCAGTGCGCAGCAGGTCAGACCCGCTCAGCGGTAAAAGCTTTATCTCCCTCCCCTCGGGAGGCCAGATGTGACGGAAATTAAAGTTCCTGTGGAAACGACCCTCAACCTGGGCGGCTGGTACCATGATTGATCAGACCAATCCCAGACCCTTTTAGGACCTGTCTCTTTCCATTTCTCCCCCCCACCCTCTCTCACTTTCTCTCCCTCTCGCGAGGTTCAAGCTCTCTTCTCATCTATTCTCTACTTCTCTCTGATCCTCTGATTCGTTCTAGCTTTTTCTCTGCCACAGTGTTTTATATATTTGTCCACATGTGACAGGGCCAGGATAATGGTCAGGGGTTCAAATATGATCAGTGTGTCTGAAGTGGAGGAACGGCAATAAAATCCAGGTGTTTTAAAAAATGAATTTTTATTTTATTTAACTGGGTTAGTCAGTTAAGAACAAATTCTTATTTACAATAACAGCCCAGGAACAGTGGATTAACTGCCTTGTTCAAGAGCAGAACAACAGATTTTTACCTTGAAAGATGGAGGATTCAATAAAGCAACCTTTCGGTTACTGGCCCAACACACTAACCACTAGGCTACCTGCCACCCCTATGTTTAAAGGAAGTGAGGAATGGGCGGGTAGGTCTTGAGGGTTGGGGGGCGGAATGTCTGCCTGCTTCCAATCAGACCTCCTTTGTGGACGAGTGTCCATGTCGGACCTGCAGTGTGTGTGTGTATGTGTGTGAGTGTGTGCTAATGTGTGTCCGCGTGCTTGAGTGAGTGTCCAACACACACTCTTTAAGGATTGCCAGTTTAATGGACAGGCCAGACCCTGATGGAGGGTCAAGTGGCAGCGTCTCTCCCATCTGCTCCCAGTTACACCCTGGTGCTTAGGTAACACACACACAGGTCCCAACCCCCCTCCATCCCCCATCCGCAGTGCCTCTCCGTGGGGTTCTCAGCTCCTGCACACCGGGGCAGCGGCCGCTGCCACTCTCAATCCACGGCTTTATGCTGCTACGTGCATAAAAACAGCCAGCAAATTAAAGAAACTTGCAGGCCATCACCGGTGCGACTGTAACCAGTCTTACCTATGAGGTCTTCAATGTCAGCCCGTTATGTGCCTCCTAACATGTTGTAATGTTGGCATCTATGTTGACTAGAATGAATGGATTTCAAATTCAGACCGTTGAGTGGGTCAGCAGCACTTTCCAACAGAATGCCACAAATAGACTCAATACTGAATGTATTGACACCTCCAAGTAGCTTCTGAAGTGGAGCTAAATCATTTTTATAGAATAACTTTATAGAAAGGGAATTAGGAAATCCGAGATGAGTCATTCCAATAGCAAAATGCCCATGCATATCAGGTTTCAGGTATGACCCAGATGCAGACCATGTCGAAAGAAACAAAAGTGCATTTCTAATACAAGGGTAGGCAAACAACAGGTCAAAGGCAGGCAGAGGTCAGTAATCCTGTGAGGTGGGGAAAGGTATAGAACGGCAGGCAGGCTCAGGGTCAGGGCAGACAGGACCTCAAAACCGGGAAGGACTAGGAAACAGGTGCAAGAACAGACCGGAGCAGGGGAACAAATGCTGGTAGGTTTGACGAAACAAAACGAACTGAGGGAGTCAGTACCATGTGAGCTGGTAATGAGGGAGGGTGTGGTCGGGTGGGGTGGGGGGGTTTGTGCTCTGTTCTTCAGACACACATGTGGCTGTTCTGTCCGGCTGGGGTGTCAAAATGCATCTGTTCGTTTGCTTCGTAAATCTGACAGCTCACATTCCGTGCAAAATCCCCACCACCTGACCCGGCTCCAAACTCACGGAAGGCTTTGATTGGCTGTGAGTTGGCAGGGTTTGTAGTACAGTGTTAGTCTGTATTGAGTGGGGTGACACACGGGGAGGTTGAAAGTCAAATGTGGGTCCGGACTCAAGGTACTTCTGGTACGACTTAGTTCCTGTTTTGTTCCATGTCTACCATGTGACTTCTCTACTGCCAAACGCTCCGAACTTGTTCCTGTGCCTAGGTGCAGCGTGGCCGAGGCCTTTTGGGCATCCCTGGGATTGGTGCCCCTTTAGACGTGTTAATGAAACACAGCTGATAAGTTCACAAAACAAATACAAAAATAAACCGATTCCTACTAAGGGGAACAACAAAGCAAGGCCCTGAAGAAAACTCCTGTTAGCAGCTGCCATTCCTTGGCAGGCCCTATTAGAGACTATTTGGTTACTGGGTTTTCCCCAAATGCTTGTTTCGCCATTTCTTGTTGTTTTTATGAAAGCGAGAGGACAATTACCAGCTATCACATTACAGTTGCAGGGATACTTTGAGATTGTTGCAATGATGCCCGTGAACTACTTCCCCAGAGTGTGATGAACTTGTGGATACCATTTTTATGTCTCTGTCCAGTATGGTAGAAGTTAGTTGGTAGCATGCTAGCTAACGCTAGTTAGCAACTTCCTTCAAACTGCACGCCCAGACATAAAAATAGTATCCACTAGTTCTGACTCTGGGGAAGTAGATAAAGGACCTCATTGCCAAAATCCCAAAGTATCCCTTTAAGTAAGGCAGTTTGCTTTGGCCATTTTGCAACTCAGCGAATGTGTTTTCTAATTAAGTAGGGTAAAGAGGCGTCCTCCCCTATCTTTTCAAGGTTTTTTGGCCAAAAGCTGTTCTCGATGCCAGAACTGATCGACAAGATAAAACGTATCATTTCATTATTAAATCATGATTTATTTATTTATTATTTTTTTTGAAAGCATGGTTTTTTATTGACTCTGGATAGAGGAACTGCAGTTTCAAGCCAAATAATTTAATCACACCCTTTAAAGCAGAATGTTACTGGGATATTAAAGTTTGTGTTTTTATGTGTCAGGATGGGTCACGTCTGTCGAATTGGACCAGTGTAAAGTGTAATGGTGATACTTGATAGTGTGTGGATGAAGAGGTTTATCTTCCGATAGTATTTGTGCGTGTGTGTGTGGTTTCTTAAAAAAACACATTCACATTTCTGTTTTAACTGTTGAGCTGGGTTGAGCCAAGGTAAGGTGAGGGAGATTTTAGTATTGTTGATGATGATGAGCACACCGGAGGCAAAGTTTGGACCATGTTATCGCTCACCCTCTCCCTTTCACTGTTCTTCACCTCTGTGTCTCTCTCTATGTTCTACTTTCTCTCGCTGTCTCTATCTATCTCTTCTCTCGCTCTCAATTTGAACACACCATTTTTCTCTTTCTCTCTGTCTCACACTTTCCACTTTCTCTGTATTTGTCCCACTCCCCTGTTCTGCTTCTCTCTCTCTCTCTCTTTGCCTCTGTCTCCTCTCTGTCACCTTGTAAAGAGCTCTTGGAAGAGAAGAGTTGACCGACACGCCGAGTCTTGTATTCTGCAGCTTTTTAGACGTAAAAAGCCCTCTATTGCTCAATGTGCGTTTGGACAGCCAGAGCATACCATGAAGGACAGAGGGACTGGGACTCTTTCTGGCTGGCGTATTTCTGTTGGCACTCAGCGGGCGGCGGGCAGATTTTCGGGAAACTATGAAACTGCAGAGTGGGTGTGTGTGTCAGAGTGTGTCACACACACACAGATACCAGCGTAGCACTTGAGAGACTAGACAAATGGAGGCTTTTCTTCCCTGTCCACATGAACATATGCAAACAAACACAAATACATGTATGCACTTGCACGCACAAACACACACGTATGCATGAGCACAAACACACACGTATGCATGAGCACAAACACACACGTATGCATGAGCACAAACACACACGTATGCATGAGCACAAACACACACGTATGCATGAGCACAAACACACACGTATGCATGAGCACAAACACACACGTATGCATGAGCACAAACACACACGTATGCATGAGCACAAACACACACGTATGCATGAGCACAAACACACTTTTGCAGGGTATTGCCAGGTCCCAAAACCTGGAGGCGACAGTGGCAGTGTAGCCCAAGTGAGCAGGAGTAATCTCAGACCTACAGTCTGGAGGATAAAGGAAATAGACTAGAGGAACACTCAGTCCCGTTGCATCTGGAATACTGTGGAATACTATGGCAGATGATGATTAACTAGGATGTGTTGTAATACGGAGCCTATTCATGAAAGGGTTCAAAATGCCATTGTGTTTGAGTCGAGTCACAAATAAACCTTGAAAGTGACACTGAACATCTGTGTGACAAACCATTGATTGTTTCTCAAAATTCCACATCTAACCCCCCCTTGCCTTCTCTCTCCCTCTCTCCAGCCTGTGACTGCCACCCGGTGGGTGCGGCAGGGAAGACATGTAACCAGACGACGGGCCAGTGCCCCTGTAAGGACGGCGTGACGGGCATCGCCTGCAACCGCTGTGCCAAGGGCTACCAGCAGAGCCGCTCGCCCGTGGCCCCCTGCATCAGTGAGTAGATCACATACACACACACTCATAGCTTGCAGGTCACCCTCACGCACACTCGCAGGTCACATATTCACTTATAGCTCTCGTAGCTCACACATACACACACACACACACACAAGCACACACATAGGTTTCACAATTATGGGTCACACTCACAAGTCACACTCAAACAAACTGCTTGCAAATACTCACAGCCACAAACACACAGGGCCACTGATTGCAAAAACAGTACTTCCACTGATGACTGAAATAAATATGTGCTTCTGTTAAGTGCAAGTCAATGAGTTTATGACACAGGGGAGGCCCCAAAGCAGGAACACATTCTCATGAGTGAAGCGTCATGTATTGATGAACCATCTTTCAAAAACATCCATCATGGCGTGCGTGATTGTTGTGAGTGGCTCTGTGTGTGTAACATAATGGGGAAACCATACCCATGTACAATACTGGGGAAACCATACCCATGTACGATACTGGAGAAACCATGAACCATGTACGATATTGGAGAAACCATGACCCATGTACGATACTGGAGAAACCATACCCATGTACGATACTGGAGAAACCATACCCATGGACGATACTGGAGAAACCATGACCCATGTACGATACTGGAGAAACCATACCCATGTACGATACTGGAGAAACCATACCCATGTACGATACTGGAGTAACCATACCCATGTACGATACTGGAGAAACCATGACCCATGTACGATACTGGAGAAACCATACCCATGTACGATACTGGAGTAACCATACCCATGTACGATACTGGAGAAACCATGAACGATACTGGAGAAACCATGAACCATGTACGATACTGGAGAAACCATGACCCATGTACGATACTGGAGAAACCATGACCCATGTACGATACTGGAGAAACCATGACCCATGTACGATACTGGAGAAACCATGACCCATGTACGATACTGGAGAAACCATGAACCATGTACGATACTGGAGAAACCATGAACCATGTACGATACTGGAGAAACCATGAACGATACTGGAGAAACCATGAACCATGTACGATACTGGAGAAACCATGACCCATGTATGACACTGGAGTAACCATACCCATGTACGATACTGGACAAACAATGTACGATACTGGAGAAACAATGAACGATACTGGAGAAACCATGAACCATGTACGATACTGGAGTAACCATACCCATGTACGATACTGGAGTAACCATACCCATGTACGATACTGGAGAAACCATGAACCATGTACGATACTGGAGAAACCATGACCCATGTACGATACTGGAGAAACCATGACCCATGTACGATACTGGAGAAACCATGAACCATGTACGATACTGGAGAAACCATGACCATGTACGATACTGGAGAAACCATGACCATGTACGATACTGGAGAAACCATGACCATATACGATACTGGAGAAACCATGAACCATGTACGATACTGGAGAAACCATGAACCATGTACGATACTGGAGAAACCATACCCATGTACGATACTGCAGTAACCATACCCATGTACGATACTGGAGAAACCATGAACCATGTACGATACTGGAGAAACCATACCAATGTACGATACTGCAGTAACCATACCCATGAACGATACTGGAGAAACCATACCCATGTACGATACTGCAGTAACCATACCCATGTACGATACTGCAGTAACCATACCCATGTACGATACTGGAGTAACCATACCCATGTACGATACTGGAGAAACCATGAACCATGTAAGATACTGGAGAAACCATGAACCATGTAAGATACTGGAGAAACCATGAACCATGTAAGATACTGGAGAAACCATGAACCATGTACAATGCCCATGCGTGATTGTTGTGAGTGGCTCTGTGTGTGTAACATAATGGGGAAACCATACCCATGTACGATACTGGAGAAACCATGACCCATGTACGATACTGGAGAAACCATGACCCATGTACGATACTGGAGAAACCATACCCATGTACGATACTGGAGTAACCATACCCATGTACGATACTGGAGAAACCATGACCCATGTACGATACTGGAGAAACCATGACCCATGTACGATACTGGAGAAACCATACCCATGTAAGATACTGGAGTAACCATACCCATGTACGATACTGGAGAAACCATGAACGATACTGGAGAAACCATGAACCATGTACGATACTGGAGAAACCATGACCCATGTACGATACTGGAGAAACCATGACCCATGTACGATACTGGAGAAACCATGACCCATGTACGATACTGGAGAAACCATGACCCATGTACGATACTGGAGAAACCATGAACCATGTACGATACTGGAGAAACCATGAACCATGTACAATACTGGAGAAACCATGAACCATGTACGATACTGGAGAAACCATGAACCATGTACGATACTGGAGAAACCATGAACGATACTGGAGAAACCATGAACCATGTACGATACTGGAGAAACCATGACCCATGTACGACACTGGAGTAACCATACCCATGTACGATACTGGAGAAACAATGTACGATACTGGAGAAACAATGAACGATACTGGAGAAACCATGAACCATGTACGATACTGGAGAAACCATACCCATGTACGATACTGGAGTAACCATACCCATGTACGATACTGGAGAAACCATGAAACATGTACGATACTGGAGAAACCATGACCCATGTACGATACTGGAGAAACCATGAACCATGTACAATACTGGAGAAACCATGAACCATGTACAATACTGGAGAAACCATGACCATGTACGATACTGGAGAAACCATGACCATGTACGATACTGGAGAAACCATGACCATGTACGATACTGGAGAAACCATGACCATGTACGATACTGGAGAAACCATGAACCATGTACGATACTGGAGAAACCATGAACCATGTACGATACTGGAGAAACCATACCCATGTACGATACTGCAGTAACCATACCCATGTACGATACTGGAGAAACCATGAACCATGTACGATACTGGAGAAACCATACCCATGTACGATACTGCAGTAACCATACCCATGTACGATACTGGAGAAACCATACCCATGTACGATACTGCAGTAACCATACCCATGTACGATACTGCAGTAACCATACCCATGTACGATACTGGAGAAACCATGAACCATGTACGATACTGCAGTAACCATACCCATGTACGAAACTACAGTAACCATACCCATGTACGATACTGGGGTAACCATACCCATGTACGATACTGGAGAAACCATGAACCATGTAAGATACTGGAGAAACCATGAACCATGTAAGATACTGGATAAACCATTAACCATGTAAGATACTGGAGAATCCATGAACCATGTACGATACTGGAGAAACCATGAACCATGTACAATGCCCATGCGTGATTGTTGTGAGTGGCTCTGTGTGTGTAACATAATGGGGAAACCATACCTATGTACAATACTGGGGAAACCATACCCATGTACGATACTGGAGAAACCATGAACCATGTACGATATTGGAGAAACCATGACCCATGTACGATACTGGAGAAACCATATCCATGTACGATACTGGAGAAACCATGAACCATGTACGATATTGGAGAAACCATGACCCATGTACGATACTGGAGAAACCATACCCATGTACGATACTGGAGAAACCATGAACCATGTACGATACTGGAGAAACCATACCCATGTACGATACTGGAGAAACCATACCCATGTACGATACTGGAGAAACCATACCCATGTACGATACTGGAGAAACCATGACCCATGTACGATACTGGAGAAACCATACCCATGTACGATACTGGAGTAACCATACCCATGTACGATACTGGAGAAACCATGAACCATGTACGATACTGGAGAAACCATGACCCATGTACGATACTGGAGAAACCATGACCCATGTACGATACTGGAGAAACCATGACCCATGTACGATACTGGAGAAACCATGAACCATGTACGATACTGGAGAAACCATGAACGATACTGGAGAAACCATACCCATGTACGATACTGGAGAAACTATGAACCATGTACGATACTGGAGAAACCATACCCATGTACGATACTGGAGAAACCATACCCATGTACGATACTGGAGAAACCATGACCCATGTACGATACTGGAGAAACCATACCCATGTACGATACTGGAGTAACCATACCCATGTACGATACTGGAGAAAACATGAACCATGTACGATACTGGAGAAACCATGACCCATGTACGATACTGGAGAAACCATGACCCATGTACGATACTGGAGAAACCATGACCCATGTACGATACTGGAGAAACCATGAACCATGTACGATACTGGAGAAACCATGAACCATGTACGATACTGGAGAAACCATGAACGATACTGGAGAAACCATACCCATGTACGATACTGGAGTAACCATACCCATGTACGATACTGGAGAATCCATGACCCATGTACGATACTGGAGTAACCATACCCATGTACGATACTGGAGAAACCATGAACGATACTGGAGAAACCATGAACCATGTACGATACTGGAGAAACCATGAACGATACTGGAGAAACCATGACCCATGTACGACACTGGAGTAACCATACCCATGTACGATACTGGAGAAACAATGAACGATACTGGAGAAACCATGAACCATGTACGATACTGGAGAAACCATACCCATGTACGATACTGGAGTAACCATACCCATGTACGATACTGGAGAAACCATGAACCATGTACGATACTGGAGAAACCATGACCCATGTACGATACTGGAGAAACCATGAACCATGTACGATACTGGAGAAACCATGAACCATGTACGATACTGGAGAAACCATGACCATGTACGATACTGGAGTAACCATACCCATGTACGATACTGGAGAATCCATGACCCATGTACGATACTGGAGTAACCATACCCATGTACGATACTGGAGAAACCATGAACGATACTGGAGAAACCATGAACGATACTGGAGAAACCATGAACCATGTACGATACTGGAGAAACCATGAACGATACTGGAGAAACCATGACCCATGTACGACACTGGAGTAACCATACCCATGTACGATACTGGAGAAACAATGAACGATACTGGAGAAACCATGAACCATGTACGATACTGGAGAAACCATGAACCATGTACGATACTGGAGAAACCATACCCATGTACGATACTGGAGTAACCATACCCATGTACGATACTGGAGAAACCATGAACCATGTACGATACTGGAGAAACCATGACCCATGTACAATACTGGAGAAACCATGAACCATGTACGATACTGGAGAAACCATGAACCATGTACGATACTGGAGAAACCATGACCATGTACGATACTGGAGAAACAATGACCATGTACGATACTGGAGAAACCATGACCATGTACAATACTGGAGAAACCATACCCATGTACGATACTGGAGAAACCATACCCATGTAAGATACTGGAGAAACCATGAACGATACTGGAGAAACCATGACCCATGTACGACACTGGAGTAACCATACCCATGTACGATACTGGAGAAACAATGAACGATACTGGAGAAACCATGAACCATGTACGATACTGGAGAAACCATACCCATGTACGATACTGGAGTAACCATACCCATGTACGATACTGGAGAAACCATGAACCATGAACGACGATACTGGAGAAACCATGACCCATGTACGATACTGGAGAAACCATGAACCATGTACGATACTGGAGAAACCATGAACCATGTACGATACTGGAGAAACCATGACCATGTACGATACTGGAGTAACCATACCCATGTACGATACTGGAGAAATGACCCCGATACTGGAGTAACCATACCCATGTACGATACTGGAGAAACCATGAACGATACTGGAGAAACCATGAACGATACTGGAGAAACCATGAACCATGTACGATACTGGAGAAACCATGAACGATACTGGAGAAACCATGACCCATGTACGACACTGGAGTAACCATACCCATGTACGATACTGGAGAAACAATGAACGATACTGGAGAAACCATGAACCATGTACGATACTGGAGAAACCATGAACCATGTACGATACTGGAGAAACCATACCCATGTACGATACTGGAGTAACCATACCCATGTACGATACTGGAGAAACCATGAACCATGTACGATACTGGAGAAACCATGACCCATGTACAATACTGGAGAAACCATGAACCATGTACGATACTGGAGAAACCATGAACCATGTACGATACTGGAGAAACCATGACCATGTACGATACTGGAGAAACAATGACCATGTACGATACTGGAGAAACCATGACCATGTACAATACTGGAGAAACCATACCCATGTACGATACTGGAGAAACCATACCCATGTAAGATACTGGAGAAACCATGAACCATATACGATACTGGAGAAACCATGAACCATGTACGATACTGGAGAAACCATGAACCATGTACGATACTGGAGAAACCATACCCATGTACGATACTGCAGTAACCATACCCATGTACGATACTGGAGAAACCATACCCATGTACGATACTGCAGTAACCATACCCATGTACGATACTGCAGTAACCATACCCATGTACGATACTGGAGAAACCATGAACCATGTACGATACTGCAGTAACCATACCCATGTACGAAACTACAGTAACCATACCCATGTACGATACTGGAGTAACCATACCCATGTACGATACTGGAGAAACCATGAACCATGTACGATACTGGAGAAACCATGAACCATGTACGATACTGGAGAAACCATGACCATGTACGATACTGGAGTAACCATACCCATGTACGATACTGGAGAATCCATGACCCATGTACGATACTGGAGTAACCATACCCATGTACGATACTGGAGAAACCATGAACCGATACTGGAGAAACCATGAACGATACTGGAGAAACCATGAACCATGTACGATACTGGAGAAACCACGATACTGGAGAAACCATGACCCATGTACGACACTGGAGTAACCATACCCATGTACGATACTGGAGAAACAATGAACGATACTGGAGAAACCATGAACCATGTACGATACTGGAGAAACCATACCCATGTACGATACTGGAGTAACCATACCCATGTACGATACTGGAGAAACCATGAACCATGTACGATACTGGAGAAACCATGACCCATGTACAATACTGGAGAAACCATGAACCATGTACGATACTGGAGAAACCATGAACCATGTACGATACTGGAGAAACCATGACCATGTACGATACTGGAGAAACAATGACCATGTACGATACTGGAGAAACCATGACCATGTACAATACTGGAGAAACCATACCCATGTACGATACTGGAGAAACCATACCCATGTAAAATACTGGAGAAACCATGAACCATATACGATACTGGAGAAACCATGAACCATGCGATACTGGAGAAACCATGAACCATGTACGATACTGGAGAAACCATACCCATGTACGATACTGCAGTAACCATACCCATGTACGATACTGGAGAAACCATACCCATGTACGATACTGCAGTAACCATACCCATGTACGATACTGCAGTAACCATACCCATGTACGATACTGGAGAAACCATGAACCATGTACGATACTGCAGTAACCATACCCATGTACGAAACTACAGTAACCATACCCATGTACGATACTGGAGTAACCATACCCATGTACGATACTGGAGAAACCATGAACCATGTAAGATACTGGAGAAACCATGAACCATGTAAGATACTCAGAAACCATGAACCATGTAAGATACTGGAGAAACCATGAACCATGTAAGATACTGGAGAAACCATGAACCATGTACAATGCCCATGTTTAGAGCCACACATCTAATATGGCAGGTACACCTGTTTCATTCCCGGTCTCATTTCTATAGCCAGATAACACCATTGCCTGTGTTTGAAAGAGAAAGTCAGAGTTTTCGATGCCTTTCGTAGCAATTGTTAAAAAGTAGCTTGCCATCGTGCTCTGCCATGTGGTTTGGCACAATGACCCAGACACACACACACACACCAGACTTGTGTAACCCTGAACAAACCACAACAGACCATGCTGTACCACGCTGTGCCATGCCAAGCTATGCTGTACCCTGCTACGCTATACCACACCGTGCCACATGGTGCTGTGTTGTTGCTTTCACATTGGTGTTACAGAGCAGATGGTGGAGGGCAAAAAGGAGAAAAAATGGTGCTCACGGCCAACTAACCAACCATACACTTTCCAGGGCCACTGAAGACACCCAATGAGGAGAGTTTTTTTATTGGCCTCAGTGTGTGTGTGTCTGTCAGCTCGTGCATGTACGAAGGCATCCCTTCCCAAAATGCCCTCCATTTTGTTGGTACTATCCATCCGTCCCCGGTCAAGCCCTTCTGCCCCCTAACACAGTAAGACAGAGACCAGGACTGCTAACAATTGGTATGATACCACTGCCCCTCATCTCACGCCCACAGCTCACTGTGCCTCTGACCAGCTGCTCTCCTCCCTGCCTTTACCAAGCACTCCAAAGCTCAATGCCCTATTTGTTTTTCTTCATGGGGGTGTCCATAATTTCAAAGCGAGACAACTGCCACTTGCCTCTCAAAACACTCTTTCCAAGGAAGCCCCCTGTCTGTTTGTTTGACTCCAACCCGGTTCATCGTCCCTCTAACTCCCCAGTCGAAAGGCAAGTCCCTCTGGGTGCACGCTAACAATGCTAAGCCAGCGTCCAATTAGCCTGTTGTTATCATTGAGGCAGTGGATTTGTTGTTAGCATTAGCATTTTGTTTTAGTTGTATTAGCATTTGTATTGAAGAATGACCCTTGTTTTGGAGGGAATTCCTTAAGGATTGGATTGTTTTGACTGTGGTCGAGACCGGCGAAGGGTTTTGGTTGAGCTAATCAGGCGTATTGAGGGAGTTTGCATCTGTCTAAAGATGTTACTACTATAGGTGGCTCCCTCCTTTGCCATCTGTCTGATATTTCCATTTTTTAATACATTGATATCTTGCACAATATGTTTGTTTGGTGCTACAGTTCTCAGAGGAAGAGAATTCGATTCAAAGTATATTTCCACAAAGCGTGTGTGCATGTGCCAATATCACTATCTTTATCCCTGTGTATTTACGTAGATATTTTCAACCTACACCCTACTTCCTGTCTTCCTCCTATGTCAAATAACTGTGATTGAATTCAGGCATACCGAATTTACTTGACCACATATGCAAACAGTAGGCATATGGCCAAAGCAATGTCTGTCTACATCAACTATATGGACATACATTTTTTCCATAAAGCTCTTGTTAAAACTCTGTTGTTCTGTGTATGTGTTTCAGAGATCCCAGTGGTGAACCCTACAGCCATGGTCAGCAGCAGCACAGAGGAACCGGCAGGTCAGTTCCTTCCCCAGGCTCATTTCACACCTGACACCTGTGTAGGAGAAAAGAAACACCCTTTTTAAGATTTCTGGCATCCCTTTCTAACTGTGTTTCTATTTTCATGTTCTATGACTGCTCATAATCCAAGTGAGATGTTGTCTTAACCTGGGGGATTGAGGGCTGGCGACCAACAGTTTGGGTCAATTATCCCCCCTCCCGTTTTTTAACGCTTTTGCCTCGTGGAATCACAGCCCTGTGATTCATCACCGGCTTTAACGACATAACTCAACGCTGCAGCGACCACAGATATACCTCCCACAACTACATCAACCCCTCCTCAGCTTTCACAGTTGGGTTGAGATACGGTCCACTTTGCAAGGCCCAGGGCAGAAGATATGTGCTGCAAGGCCTGGAAGTTCTCACAACCCACATGCAAAAATACTATCGTATACTATGGTATAAATACTATAATATTCACTGTAGTGTTTTTTTTCACACTTTACTGTAGTATTCACTGTAGTGTTTTAGTCCCCCCCAAAAAACACTACAGTGAGCCAAAGACAGACTTGGTCTCAACTTGAAGGAATTGTAATAGGAGGGAACTTAAAATAACTTCAATGTCTAGCTCGGCCATGACAGTTGTGGTGTCATTTCATCAGCCCAACTGCCAGACCACCGATAGGCTTAGCAGTTCCACCTTGCCCTCTGATAGGCTAGGTGGAATTTTCACCACATTGCTTACACCAACCCAATCTCTGCTTGGGCTTGTAACCCTCACACACACACAATATAATGTTTCTACTTCCCTGGGAAAGTGTTTTTCCACTGTGACAAACAAACAAGAAAGATTGTTTATCGTCAATTCATCTCTGCAGAAGTGGGCAACATACAGGCAAATGTCCCATCCATCCCTCTCTCTCTCTATCCTCCCGCCCACCCCACCATCGACGAACATACCTCTCCTCCTTCATAAGGCCCTCAGAAACCCAAAACCTGAAAATGTTTCGCTTTCGTGTGTGTGTGTGTGTATGTTCAAGGGAGTGGTAGTTGTAATTTGTCCCTGTCACTGCGCTGTGAATAGGGACAGGAGAACAAGAGTAACCGAAGCCGCCAATCAATGTGTGTTTTCAGCCACAGCTCTTCTGGGTCAATGGGCGATTCATGGGGGGGGTTTCCAGGTGAATGCCCATCAGTAAGTGACTCTTCATGGGAAAACACACGCTGGCCCTGAGCCAGAGTTTCACCACTGATATCATGGGCTGCACAGCTGGCCACTGTACCAGGGTACCATGCACACACATGCAGGCATGCACACACAGATGTGCATATATAGTTGAAGTCGGAAGTTGACATACACCTTAGCCAAATACATTTAAACTCAGTTTTTCACAATTCCTGACATTTCATCCTAGTAAATATTCCCTGTCTTAGGTCAGTTAGGATCACCACATTATTTTAAGAATGTGAAATGTCAGAATAATAGTAGAGTGATTTATTTCAACTTTAATATCTTTCATCACATTCCCAGTGGGTCAGAAGTTTACATACACTCAATTAGTATTTGGTATCATTGCCTAAATGTATTTGGCTAAGGTGTATGTAAACTTCCGACCTCAACGATATATATAAACACCAGTCTCAATGTCAACAGTGAAGAGGCACTTCCGGGATGCTGGCCTTCTAGGCAGAGTTCCTCTGTCCAGTGTCTGTGTTCTTTTTCCCATCTTAATCTTTTCTTTTTATTGGTCAGTCTGAGATATGGCTTTTTCTTTGCAACTCTGCCTAGAATGCCAGCATCCCGGAGTCTCCTCTTCACTGTTGACGTTGAGACTGGTGTTTTGCTGGTACTATTTAATGAAGCTGCCAGTTGAGGACTTGTGAGGCGTCTGTTTCTCAAACTAGACACTCTAATGTACTTGTCCTCCTGCTCAGTTGTGCACCGGGGCCTCCTGCGTTTTTCTGTGAAGGGAGTAGTACACTGCATTATACGAGATCTTCAGTTTATTGGCATTTTCTCGCCGTGTATATCCTTCATTTCTCAGAACAAGAATAGACTGCCGATTTTCAGAAAGAAGTTCTTTGTTTCTGGCCATTTTGAGCCTGTAATCGAACCCACAAATGCTGACACTCCAGATTCTCAATTCCAAATATTCTAAAGAAGGCCAGTTCTATTGCTTCTTTTATCAGCTTAACCTCTTGATACTCCCCACCCCGGATCCGGGATCGTGAATAAAGCCTCAGGCTCATTAGCATAACGCAACGTTAACGATTTCTGAAAATCGCAAATAAAATGAAAATAATGCACCTGCTCTCAAGCTTAGCCTTTTCTTAACAACACTGTCATCTCAGATTTTCAAAATATGCTTTTGAACCATAGCAAATTACTAATTTGTGTAAGAGTATGCTAAGCTAGCTTAGCATTGTGAGTAGCATTTAGCACGCAACATTTTCACAAAAACCAGATAACCAAATAAATAAAATAATTTACCTTTGAAGAGCTTCGGATGTTTTCAATGAGGAGACTCTCAGTTACATAGCAAATGTTCAGTTTTTCCTGAAAGAATCTTTGTGTAGGAGAAATCGCTCCGTTTTGTACATCACATTTGGCTACCGAAACGAACCGAAAATTCAGTCACCAAAACGTCAAACTTTTTCCGAATTAACTCCATAATATCGACCGAAACATGGCAAACGTTGTTTAGAATCAATCCTCAAGGTGTTTTTTCACATATCTCTTCATTGATATGCAGTTCGTGGAAGCCTGCTTTCCCGTCAGAACCGCATGGAAAAATGCCAGCAGCTGAAAAAGACGCACCAATTTCGACGGAGGACACCAGGCGGACACCTGGAAAATGTAGTCTCTTATGGTCAATCTTCCAATGATATGCCTACAAATACGTCACAATGCTGCAGACACCTTGGGGAAACGACAGAAAGGGCAGGCTCATTCCTCTCGCATTCACAGCCATATAAGGAGACAATGGAAAACGGAGCCTCAAAAATCCTGCTGGTTTCCTGGTTGCCGTTTCATCTTGGTTTTGCCTGTAGCTCCCGTTCTAGGGCACCCACAGACAATATCTTTGCAGTTCTGGAAAATTCAGAGTCTTTTCTTTCCAAAGCTATCAATTATATGCATAGTTGAGCATCTTTTTGTGACAAAATATCTTGTTTAAAACGGGAACGTTTTTCATCCAAAAATGAAATTGCGCCCCTAGAGTTTCAAGAGTTAACAGTTTTCAGTTTTCAAAAGGGTTTTCTAATTATCAGTTAGCCTTTTTAAAATTATATATTTGGATTAGCTAACACAACGTGACATTGGACAACGTGCCATAGGGTTTCTGGCATGATAGTGTTGATGTGAGCCATGACCAGCCATTGAAAGCACTTCATGGCTACATACGTGAGTGCTACGGGGTGTTAATAATTTAGGCAGGTTGCCTTCGCTATCTTGGGAACAGGACATTTTTGGTCTGTTTAAATATTAGACTTACAGGGAGAGGTTTAAAATGTAATTGAAGACACTTGCCAGTTGGTCCACGCATGCTTTGAGTACACGGCCTGGTCATCTCTTTGGCCTCGCAGCTTTGTGGATGTTAACCTGTTTAAAGGTCTTGCTCACATTGGCTACGTGATCACATAGTCATCCCGAACAGCTAGTGCTCTCGTATGCTTTAGTGTTGCTTGCCTCAAAGCAAGCATAAAAGGCATTTAGCTTGTCTGGTCGGCTCGCGTTACTGGGCAGCTCGTGGCCGACAAGCTTCAGAGCCGGTGTAGTAGGCTTCAATCTGAGTCCTGTATGGACGCTTTGCCTGTTTGATGGTTCATCTGAGGGCATAGCGGGATTTCTTATAAGCATCCGGATTAGTGTCCCCCCTCTTTAAAAGCGGAAGCTCTAACCTTTAGTTCGGTGCAGATGCTGCCTGTAATGGAGTAAAGGCGGTCTAGAGTTTTCCCCCTCTGTTTGCACATGTAACATGCTGGTAGAAATTAGGTAAAACCGGGCTCCTGAGTGGAGCAGTGGCCTAAGGCGCAGTGGTCGAAGGCACTGCGCCGCATTGCTAGCAGTGCCAGTCGAGAATCTGGGTTTGAGTCCAGGCTCTGTCACAGCCGGCCACGACCGGGAAACCCATGGGGCGGTGCACAATTGGCCGAGCATCATCTGGGATAGGGGAGGGTTTGGCCAGCAGGGATATCCTTATCCCATCTCGCACTAGCGACTCCTGTGGCAGGCCGGGCGCAGTGCACACTGACATGGTCGCCAGGTGCACGGTGTTTCCACTAACACATTTGTGCGGCTGGCTTCCGGGTTAAGTGGGCATTGTGTCAAGAAGCAGTGCTGCTTGGTTGGGTTGTGTTTTGGAGTTTGCACGGCTCTCGACCTTCGCCTCTTCTGAGTCCGTACGGAGTTGCAGCGATGAGACAAGACTGGAATTGGATACCACGAAATTGGAGAGAAAAGGGGGTAAAAGTAAAAAATAATTATAATAATAAAATAAATTAGATAAAATGGATTTAAATTTGCCTGCATTAAAGTCCCTGGCCACTAGGGGCGTTGTTTCTGGATGAGGATTTTCTTGTTTGTTTATGCCCTTTTATTCTACCTCAGGTGAGCAATACCTAGAGACTTTAGTATTAGACATAGCGAACCAGAAGTTTTTAACACTGAGCTCTTCAGTAAGGCCATTCTACTGACAATGTTTGTCTATGGAGATTGCATGGCTGTGTGCTCGATTAATATACACCTGTCAGCAACGGGTATGGCTGAAGTAACCGAATCCACTAATTTGAAGTTGTGTCCACATACTTTGTTTTATATATAGTGTCTATCAAATAAAATGTTATTTGTCACATGCACCGAATACAAAAGGTGTAGACCTTACAGTGAAATGCTTACAGACCTTAACCAACAATGCAGTTTTAAGAAAAATAAGACCTTATATACATACCGTACATACACACGCACAAGCATATATGTACACAAACAACACTTTAGAGCCCCTATGGTTAAAAGCCAGGGAACAGGTTGAACCTTCCTTTTCTACTTGACTGGCCGGTTGAATTGCTCTCCCACATCACTAAGTGTGTTTTCTCTCCACTCCTATAGTTCGACGTTCAACAGATTTATTCAGCTCTCCCCATGACAGATTCAGTGTGGCCTACTTCATCAATTCATTCAATGCGCCCCTTCCACAACTCACGCACCCACGCACTCATACCAAATCCCTCTCTCTTTCACGTACTCACACACACATTAACCCAGGTTTGTTTAACTGTGGTTTATTGAAAGCTGCTGTGAGTGAGAGGTATAGGCACTAGGCAGCTGCTCTGGCCTCTCTCTCTGCTTGTCACTAATAAAAGGTCCATCACTCTGATATATATGGGCCAAGCCTCCCTGACATTTTTACTGGCTCCTCGGCCTCCTCTCTCGTCCTCCTCCCCCTCCTCCTCCTGCCCTAGTCTGTTCCGGCTCTCTCCAAACCCTCAGCAAAACGAGCGCATGCGACTTACCCAGAAACCGTTTCTTGGGCCACATTCCTGCAAGCAATCACTTTTATTTAGTTTGGTTTTGGAGGGCGAGACCGCTTCCCTTCACAACTTCTGAATGTATTCACTTTGAAGGCAGCTAGAGAGGGAGACCAAGGAGTTCGCAGATATCCGGGCTCAGTGTCTTTGCGATTTTTACGCTAGCTGTAAATGCAACCTGGTGTCTTCTGGACTTTTCCGTGTGTCCCTTTCAAAAGCCTGAATAAAATGAGTTCAGACACCAAGCTCCCTGGCTTGCTCACTAGAAGTCAGGTCAGCAACTCTGTGTCCCTCTGTGACCTTTTAAACCAAACCATATATTAAAGTACACCATCCTTTTATAATCACAAACTGTAGGCAAAACTAGTACTGTAGAGGTGGTTTAATGAACATGCTTGACCCTTTGGTCCTTTTCTATGATGCAACACCCACTAAACATGTTCAAGAGAAACACATTGACCACAGGGCAGCTTCTTCCTCCGTACACGTACATCAGTCAGCTTTGTGGTCTCTTTCTGGTCGTGGTCTCCCAGCCATCCAACCATGACTACTTCCATACAAGCTGTCTATTCTCTGGGCCCCAGAAAGGCAGGAAGACATGTCAAACGGAACACTTCCCCCCCCCCCCTCTGTAATATTTCACCGGCCGCGACTCCCCCACCGGTTATTGCAAGGGCTTACATGTGATTTGTCTAAGGTCGTATTTTACTCCAACTAACCCGACCAAACCTAACATTTCCTTTATCCAGGCGCCTGTCTCAGAACCCCGGCACATGTGGTGTGTGTGTGTGCGTGCGTGTACGCATACGGCCGTTTGTGTGATTACCTGTGTGTGTTTGCGTGCCTGTGTGTGGGTGCGTGTGTATGTTTGTGTCTCTTGGTGTGCATGTGTGTGTGCTACGTGCATGTGATATGTGCATTTAATTGAAAACACTCTTGGTGTGTGTTTTCAGTGTGCAAAAGCCTGCTGCGTGTAATGATTCCTAATGTGTATTCCAACTTCTAATGTGAAACAGTCTTAGGTGTGTAATAGTTCTGAAAATGTAACCATGTCACCATCTTCACTTTTTTATCATCTCCAGTGTGTAACTATTGTCTTGTTATGTGCGTAATAGTCCCTATATCTGTGAATGTCCTGTTTTGTGTGTAAGTGTGTAACTATTCCCAGCAAGTTAGACTTCCAGACGTGAGACTGGACTTCCAGACGTGAGACTGGACTTCCAGACATGAGACTGGACTTACAGACGTGAGACTGGACTTACAGACGTGAGACTGGGCTTACAGACGTGAGACTGGGCTTACAGACGTGAGACTGGACTTCCAGACGTGAGACTGGACTTCCAGACGTGAGACTGGACTTCCAGACGTGAGCCCGGACTTCCAGACGTGAGCCCGGACTTCCAGACGTGAGCCCGGACTTCCAGACGTGAGCCCGGACTTCCAGACGTGAGACCGGAAGTCCAGACGTGAGACCGGAAGTCCAGACGTGAGACCGGAAGTCCAGACGTGAGACCGGACTTCGAGACATGAGACTGCCTATTTGTGTGTGTAAAAGGTACTCTCTTTTATCAGCAGATTGTGAGTCATATTGCAAACCAGTGAAAGGGAATCTGAAAATCAACATGAAGAAATACTGCAAGAAAGACTATGGTGAGTGATTGAACAGACGAATACAGGCTATTTATTTATCAAGCATGATTGGTGAATATGGTGAAAAAAGAAAGTACCCATATTGGATCTGTGACTTATAACAGTGCATTATCAACCCAGCACTCCAAAACATGATTTTTAGTAGCTATATGTTATTACTAACAAAAATGAAAAACTAATTGAAAATACTATTCTATACTGTACCTGCAGCAGTTGTAATGGTTGGTTTGTCTGTGTGTCTCGTCAGCGGTGCAAGTCAACGTGTTGGACATGGAGACAGTGGGCGACTGGGCCAAGTTCTCTGTCAGCGTGGTGTCTGTCTACAAGAGCCGTGGCGAGCCACTCAAACGGGGCGACAACGTCCTGTGGATTCACATGAAGGACCTGGCTTGCAAGTGTCCAAAAATCCAGATGAGCAAGCGCTTCCTGGTTATGGGCACTAGCGATTCCGGGCCTGGGGGTTCTGTGCCTGGGGGTCCCAGAGCTGGACCAGGGGCCATAGGGGCCACTGCAGGAGCAGAGCGAATAGGGCTCCTGGCCGATAAGAACAGCCTGGTCATCCAATGGAGAGACATTTGGACACGGCGCCTCCGGAAGTTCCAGCGCAAAGAGAAGAACGGCAAGTGCAGCAAAGCATGATGGGAGAGAGAGCAGCACATCCCATCCAACACCACCCCCACCCATACTCCTACCCCCCATGACCCCTTCCTAGCTGTCAGCTAGTTCACAAACACGACCCCACCCCCAACTCCCTAAAAACCCTGAACCCCAAAGCGGGGACACTGCACATTACAGAGACTGCATGTATTTTGCCTGTTTAAGGACCACTTTGTGTATATTATATAACTACTTCATTTTTATTTTGTGCTTTAATCATGGGACTCTTATCTATTGGTCTGCCTTAAAAAGGGATCATTAAAAAGGTACGAAATGACAACGACAGCAAAAATGTCCACTCTTGCCCCCACTCACAACCCCCCCCCCCCCTTCAGACTGCTTTAGTCCCCCCTCCTGTCACCATGTTTTAGTGTTTTGAAACAGAGTTCACATTTCCGTTCTTGTACCAGGAGTATTTATGAAGCTCGGATAATCGGAGAGAGAGAGAGAGACTGATTTTTTTGTGTTGTAGCAAAGTCCCTCATGCAGGCTGCAACCAATGAAAAGAAAAACTGCACAACCTCAGCTCGTCTGCCTACTCCACCACTGTTTCACTGTCTCTAAGCCCCCACCTTGTTCTATGCAACTGAGATTACTAGCCTAGAGAGGCCATTTTGCCTTGTACTCTTATTCCATATGTAAGATATGTAGACATCAACTCTCTGCAGTAGCATCTCTGGACCAGACCCCACAAAGGCTGCATCCTCGTCCACAGAGGATCGTCACCACAACAAGGGCTGTCCCCACAGGGGACTTCTCCACCTCCAAACCTCACTTTTACCACCACTGCCATTGCAGTATATACATAACATCAGACAGGCACCTGCTAGACTCTAGTCTACACGCTACAGCTGTTGACAATGACCCCACCACTCACTCACTGGTTCTACAGATCCAGTCATAGACAGACAGTGACACTGCTTAGAGATGGACTAACTCTAAACTCGAATAATGTTGCTCCTTTATTCTATATTCACGTAATTCTGTTCTCAGATTCCTATACTCCTACCGACACACTGTCTCACTATCTAAGTGAAGTCCCAGAACACATGCACCCCCCCCCTGCCTGCGCTCACACCATGAGCAGGAAATTGAACCATGCATCATTATCTGACTAAATATATATATTATTCTTTTTTAGAGAGAGAGAGAGACTCCAGCAGAGTGGAAAGTAGCCCGCTTCAGAACAGAACAACAGCCAATACCCCAAACTTCAGGAGGATATTATGCATAATGTCTTCCTTTGTTTGTTGATAAAAAGGTCACATGTCATTGTGTGACCAATATGTTTATTATTTCTGTCTTTCTCTCTTTCTACCACTTTTGACGATGTGTCCAATGACGGACTGGTGATCGCTTGCCAAGAGAAGAGCTCAAAACAAAGAGTGCCATTTCACGAAGAACAGAAAAAGGTTTAGCTCTACCTTTTGAACTGTAGCTTTTTGACAAAAGAGTCCGGAAACTTCTAGGCGACATGTTTTTTGTACATTTGCATATTTGTGGTTTTGCTGGTCTGTCCGATGCAAAGAAAAAAGCTACAATAAGCAGAGCAAGGAATTAACAAATGTTAACATCACAATCCAGAGGAAACACCCTTCGTCATCTTGCCGACACCTGACCCCTCTCTTCTGTTGCCAATAATGCATCGGGCTGTTCCTACATTTAATCAAGAAAATTAGAAAATCAGGCCAGAAACGAAACCATAAAGGAATGTCTGTTTGCTCTTAATGCTGATGTTTGTCTTTGGCCTTACTTCATTTATTTACAAAGAGCGTACAACGTAAAGACATTGTTAAGGGGTCATTCTAGCGAGCAGTAATGTTATGCTAGTGGTTGGTTGGCTGCAGTGCTATGTTTGGTTTGTCACATTTTCAAGCCCCTCAGAAGTGTCTCTCCCTCTCTCCTTGTCAGGCCTCTGTTCTTTTCTGTTCTGTAACGTGTGTTTCTGTGTCTTAGATAAGTGACAGAAGTCAGCTGCAGTCCTTATTAAGTGGTGTAGGTCCTGTTTCCATTTTGAGTTTTCCACACTGAGTGTACAAACATGCAGGCTCTTTCCATGCAGGTGAAAGCTATGCTCCCTTATTGATGTCATTTGTTCAATACACTTCAATCAGTGTAGAAAGGATAAAGAAGGATTTTGAGGCCATTGAGAGTGAAGACAAAATATTTAAGTGCCTTTGAATGGGTTATGGTAATAGGTGATAGACCTTCCTGTTTACATGTGCCAAGAACGGTTTTTCATGCTCAACAGTTTTCTGCGTGTATCAAGAACGGTCCACCACTCAATGGACATCCAACCAACTTCATACAACTGTGGGAAGCATTGGAGTCAAAATGGGCGAGCATTCTTGTGGAACGCTTTTGACGAATAGAGTCCATGCCCCGACGAATTGAGGCTGTTTTGAGAGCAAAAGGGGGTGCCAATCAATATCAAAAATGTGTTCCTAATGTTTTGTACACTCAGTGTCTATAAATGAGACGATGCCAACTGTAAAAACTACATACAGACACATGGTATGATTGTACTTTCTTCTGAGATCATGTTGTTGCAGCGAAGAATGTTTACTAAATATTGTCAGTCCAAAAAAACTGAATGGATTTAGAATTTGTTGACACAAATTGTGCCTGTCTAGACTAAGTTTAATGGGTAATGGTTGTGGGTCCTCCTTCATACACTATATATACAAAAGTATGTGGACACCCCTTCAAATTAGTGGATTTGGCTATTTCAGCCACATCCAGTGCTGTCAAGTGTATTAAATTGAGCACACGGCCATGCAATCTCCATAGACAAAACGGCCTTAATGAAGAGCTCAGTGACTGTCAACGTGGCACCATGATAGGATACCACCTTTCCAACAAGTCAGTTAATCAAATTTCTGCCCTACTAGAGCTGCCCCGGTCAACTGTAAGTGCTGTTATTGTGAAGTGGAAACGTTTAGGAGCAACAATGGCTCAGCCGAAAGTGGTAGGCCACACATGCTCACCGAACGGGACAGCCCGAGTGCGGAAGCATGTAACGCGTAAAACTTGTCTGTCCTGGGTTGCAACACTCACTACCGAGTTCCAAAGTAACATCAGCACAAGAGCTGTTCTTCGGAAGCTTCATGAAATGGGTTTCCATGGCCGGCCGATCAGCTGCGCACATGCCTAAGATCACCATGCGGAATGCAAGTGTTGGCTGGAGTGGTGTAAAGCTAGCTGCCATTGGACTCTGGAGCAGTGGAAAAACGTTCTCTGGAGCGATGAATTGCGCTTCACTAAAAGGCAGTTCGACGGACGAATCTGGGTATGGCGGATGCTAGGAGAATGCTACCTGTCCCAATGCGTAGTGCCAACTATAAAGTTTGGTGGAGTAGGAATAATGGTCTGTTTTTCATGGTTCGGGCTAGGCCCCTGAGTTCCAGTGAAGGGAAATCTTAACGCTACAATGACATTTTAGAAGATTCTGTGCTTCTAACTTTGTGACAACAATTTGGGGAAGGCCTTTTCCTATTTCAGCATGACAATGCCCCGTGCACGAAGCGATGCCCATACAGAAATGGTTTGTCAAGATGGGTGTGGAAGAACTTGACCGGGCCTGCACAGAGTCCTGACCTCAACCCCATCAAACACCTTTGGGATTAATTGGACCATTGACTGCGAGCAAGGCCAAATTGCCCAACATCAAGGACCTCACTAATTCTCTTTAGCTGAATGGAAGCAAGTCCCCACAGCAATGTTACAACATCTAGTGGAAAGCCTTCCCAGAAGAGTGGAGGCTGTTATAGCAGCAAAGGGGAACCAACTTTATATTAATGCCCATGATTTTGTAATGAGATGTTTGACAAGCAGGTGTCCACATTCTATTGGTCATGTAGTGTATGTATCAATGTTTGCGTCCTACGATGTTAGTTCAACATTTGTGTAGCACAGTGCTCTGAAAACCTATCCATAACCAAAGTGAACTAGGTTGTTTTCCGTAAATGTTGGTGTAATATGTCACTGTATTTCTTAGAACAGTAACGAGGTCAGACAGAACCACTGACATTTCCAAGTAGAAGTAAAGGAATTCCCAGAGATGGAGTTTCACAAAAATGCAGAACCAAATCATCTGATTATTCATGTATTTCCGTCCATGACAAGCTGTCTAACAGGTGTTGCTACAGTAGTCACTATTTCCTGGCCTGATATATGGGGATAGCGTTGGCAGGTTTGATGGATGTCCAGAACCCCTCTCAGACTCCGTAACTAACCTGCTTCCTCACAGGGTTATACTGCACTGTCTACAGTGCCTAGCTGCTCAAGTATGAACTTCAACACTTCATCATATAGCCTGGTCCCTGATCTGTTTGTGCTGTCTTGCCAACTCCTATGGTAATTTGCCATAGGAGTTGGCAAGACCCCACAAACAGATCTGGGACCAGGCTATATATCATATCCAGCATTGCAAACATCACTACACTCAGTTTCCATTTTCTTCCTCTTTGATCTTGGACTAGAGATACTGTAACAATCTTCATTAAACCCTGCCGATGTTTAGAAATAGAAACGTGCCCCTCGTGAAAGCCATTTTGCAGTCTTCATAGGGTGAGTCACCCTGTTGTTTTACGTTAACAAGCCCAACAGCTTGGTAGTGGAACCGGGGTCCACTACCAAGCTGGTTGTTTTGGTTTTGTCTTTGTTTTCCTTTAGCAGTATTTATAATGTCCACAGGTAGGTGTGTGTGTGTGTGTGTGTGTGTGTGTGTGTGTGAGAGAGAGAGTGAAAGAGAGCGAGGGTGTGTGTGTGAGCTTGAAGGGAGAGCGAGAGAAAGTGTGTTTGTGAATGAATGTGTTTGTTAATAATACCTTCGTTAGTACCTTTAAAACAAAGAGATATACACACACATGGAAAGTGAGGAAAAGTGAGTTAAGGTTAAAGAGGTTGTAGGAGAGCGTTTGCCCATTGAGTATAATATGTAAATACGTACTGAACTGCCCATACTTTTTCTGTCATTGTCTTTGCTTAGCCAATTCCTGACCTAACAAGCCAGAGAGACAAACTAAATGATTATACATTCAACATTTAGGTACATATCCAAGCCCAAAATGATTGTGACCACAACAGTAGACCTACTGCCACCAGGTGTTATTTAAGCAATAAGGCATTATGGGGTGTGGTATATGGCCAATATACCACGGCTAAGGGCTGTTCTTAGCACGACACAACGCGGAGTGCCTGGATACAGACCTTACCCGTGGTATATTGGCCACATACCACAAAGCTCCCAAGGTGCCTTATTGCTTTTATGAACTGGTTACCAACGTAATTACAGCAGTACAAAGAAATGTTATGTCATACCCGTGGTATACGGTCTGGTACGGTCTGTCAGCCATTCAGCATTCAGGGCTCGAACCATAACACTACTTATGAAATATGTGAAATCTTGCTCAGGGTCATTCAGTGAAATGCTGCCTCCCCTTTCCTCCTCATGACGTTCTGGCCACAGTGTTAACGTATGGTGCACTACTCACACAGACATTGTCCATCTGCCTTGGGGTGTTGCCTTCCGCCCCATGCACCCCCCTTTCTTCACTTGTGTTATTATGAACTCTTCCTTATACATTTTCCTCTGATGCAATGACCACTGACTTTAAATAGTAAATGACAAATAAATTATTAGTTAATTCAATATTTACATTGTCTGTCTTTGTTTGTGTAGCCGAGGTAAACGCAATTGTTGTAATTTCGGCCGGGACCCAACGGTCTGTGTGTGTGTGTATGTATTCCCGTGTGTGGTGCATGTGCTCTTATACTGATGACTAATTCCTTTCTGATTTTGGGTGCTGCACGGGGCTGACCATGAGGGTGAGAGTCTGCGCCTGCATCCTGCTCTGGTGTTCTTACTCAAAATGTAGAAAGAAGGGTCGGACTACAGAAAAAGGCAAGACTAGGGATGTCGTCGGGAGAGGCTGGGTGGCTCCCCATCCAATGCACAGCTAGAGCTGAAGCTTTGAAAATAAACAGTGGATGCACCCCCTCCCCACCTCCATCTCAGTCCAGACCGGCCCAGCTACACCTCACCTGGGCCATGGCAGGAAACTCCCCAATCCTCGCCCTTCCTTCTCTCCCCTCCTCCCCCAGCCTCCTCTCCTCTCTCCACCCTCTAACTAAACAAGCCACCTCCATCGTTTCGGTTAATTACAAGAAAGCAGTAATTTATCATCACTCTCTTTCTCCCTCGACCAGAAATATGGCCAGATCTGAGACGAAGACTGACAGAGGCTGTGACGGTCTGGCACACTGCAGCACATCTCCATCTGTGACAGACGTGTCAATCGCACCTTACCCTGTGGCCTGGCCTGGCCTATCAGCCTCCAGCCCCTATTACTCGCAGAATGAACGGTTGGAAAGGACCTCTCCTTCTAGGGTACGAGGACCCCTCTCCCCCCTCTTGCCGCTTTCCCAGGGGTTGGCAGACTTGGCTAGACTTGGACTCGGGCTCAGCCCTTCGCTGCCTCCCATAGGGGTGACAAATGACGTGCTGAAACCTTGCCCCGCCATACAGGAAGTACTTGCCTGACGTGACATCTCAGACACGCGCCATCGGGCCCTGGTTGGCCTCTCTGTCTAATGGCGGGCTAGACAGACTGATTTAAAACAGGGGCTGAAGGCAAGGTCCAGGGAGCTCTGCTGTCACTCTCATGGGGAGACTGGGGTGTTTATCAAAAACAGTACCCAATTTTTTTTTACAATACAATACAGTACCCAAAATACATTGATTGATAGAAACTAACTTGGCTGCTAAAAGACAGTCCCCTCCCCTTTTTTAACAGAAACGGTTTTATATTTAGACATTATCCAGAAGCATCCCTTAATAGAAATGGTAATAGTCCACAGTTTATTAATTGTTTAGTACTAGTGCACACACGTTGAATAATGGGTTCTCCTAAATGCATTACTAATATCATTAAGGACTCCAGCCATGTCAATCTTACCTCATCGCTCAGCTCTGGCATGGCTTCTTGAGGCCGGACCTTTGGGATACTCACAGCCTCTGATTGGTCGAAGGCTAAAACCCCCAATAGCTCCCGGGGTCCAAACTGCTGCCCTCGAAAGCAACAGTATGTGTTGACATCAGGGCCATACCATTTCACCTGGCTTACCTTGGCAAATGCTCCAACAAGATGATTGAACATATGGCTTTAGTCTTCCCCTCAATTCTATGTAATGGTAAGAATATGGGAGTCATTGTGATTTGAGGGGCTCAGCCCTGCGTGGGGGTAGGTTACAGGGAGAGTTATGGAGGTGATGGAAAAATATGATATTTTTTTCAGAATCTTGCTGCTTCTTTTATTTTGCTCTCCGTTCATGATGTCATGTTAATTGGTTGCTTACAATGTAAGGAACTTTGTGATCTATGTTTGTAAATAAAATGCACTCCTTTTTTATTATGCTAATTCAATTTCTACGGGGGCACAGCCATCGACTCTAGCGTTAAAGTCATTATTAGCCTCATGGTGAAATCCCTGAACAGTTTCCTTCCTCTCCAGCCACTGAGTTAGGAAGGACGCATGTATCTTTGTAGTGACTGGGTGTATTGATACTCCATCCAAAGTGTAATTAATAACTTCATAATGCTCAAAGGAATATTCAATGTCTGCTTTTTAATTTTTACACATCTACCAATAGGTGCCCTTCTTTTGAGCAATTGGAAAACTTCCCTGTCTTTGTGGTTGAATCGGTGTTTAAATTCACTGCTCGACTGAGGGATCTTATAGATAATTGTGAGGTACATAGATAAGGTAGTCATTCAAAAATCATGTTAATCATGTTAAATATTGTTATTGCTATTAATCCAAGCAACTTATTATGACTTGTTAAGCAGATTTTTTTCTACTGAACTTATATAGATTTGTCATTTGAATACTTATTGACTCAAGACATTTAAGCTTTTGATTTTTTTATGAATTTGTCAAATTTGACATTAAGAGCTATTGTGTGTAGGCCAGAGACACATGTTAAATTCTGGCTATAACACAACAAAATGGGGAAAAAGTCAAGAGGTGTGAATACTTTCTGAAAGCACTGTATGTCTTCAATTAATATTAGCCCCCTGGAAACCACAGACATGTGGTGAGAAGACTGTATGGACCAAAGTCATAAATATTCAGTGTCTCCTCTCTCTCTCATCTCTTCCTTCTTTCCTGAGTAAAAACAGCTGTTGTCCATTGAAGACACCCTGGTTCTCTCTGAACTGACAACATGCGTGACGATGACCACACCTCTGTTCACACATCTGTCCTCCTTCAATATTTCCATCTTTCCATTTTAAAAACCTTGAAAAACATTCTACGCATTTTTATCTCAGAGGCACCCCTTCAACCCTGTCATCCCTCACAGGTGAACCAACCCTGTCCTTACAGGTTTACGTGCCATACTAATAACGGCAATACTCTAAGTCCATTTTTCCTACACAACAATAATGTTTGTCGCATGAAGGTGACTCAGTACATAGCTTGAGTCTGTGTTCCTTTGCTGAGTTTGTTTATTGTTGTGATAACGTGCGTTTCGGTGTTGTAACGGTTTTCTTCCGTGGAAGGAGAGGAGGACCAAAATGCAGCGTAGTTCGTGATCAACATGTTTAATAAAAGACGATAACGTGAACACTATACAAATACAAAATAACAAACGTGGCAAAACCCGAAACAGTCCTATCTGGTGCAATGACACAAAAACAGAAGACAACCACCCACAAAACCCAACACAAAAACAAGCTACCTAAATATGGTTCCCAATCAGAAACAATGATTAACACCTGCCTCTGGTTGAAAACCATATCAGGCCATACATAGAAACGGACAAACTAGACACACAACATAGAATGCCCACCCAGCTCACGTCCTGACCAACATTAAAACAAGGAAAACACAAAAGAACTATGGTCAGAATGTGACAGGTGTAGGAGTCAGGCGCAGGAGAGCAGGGACGTCTGAGAAGCGTGTTTATTCATATAGTCCACCAATACAAAAATGGCACAGACGAAAATACTCAAACTCGTGCAAATATCAAGTACAATCGAGCGCAATACACACAAGTATAATCCCGCACAAACTAAGGCAGGCAACAGGTACCCTATATACACACAGAAATAAAAGCAAATGAAACCAGGTGTGGAAAGAATCACAGACAAAACAAACAGAAAAAGAAAAAGGGATCGGTGGCGGCTAGTAAACCGGCGACGCCGACTGCAGAGCGCCGCACGAACAGGGAGAGGAGTTACCTTCGGTATAAGTCGTGACAATTGTAGAAACAAATCTTATTGGGCTGTTTATTGAGTGACTGAATGTGAGGAGAAATGTGAGTTATTTAATACTGGTGTGGTCCTGCGAGGGCTTTGATAAGAGCATTGTGTACGAGTGGCTGGCTCCATCCTAGTCCGGTCCTCAGCGTTGTGTTTGATTGGGTTCTGTTGAAAATGGGGATGGGTTTTCCTCTTTAAAGCCTGTAGCATTTAGATGTGTGTGTGTGTGTGTGTGTGTGTGCGGTTTATGTGTGTGAGCTGTGTGTGGATGCATGTGTGTGTGTGAATAATCACCAGCAGTGGAAATAAAATAACATGCCAACATTACTGGACTACAAACTGTCTGACTAACCTTTTCAGGAACTTTAATATCCCTTGGCGTTGGGTTGCAGCAGCATATAATTTCATCCTCCTTTATCCTGTGTCAAACATTTATTCAGTGAGACTAATGGCGGGGATTGTAATAAAAAACAGAAAAACAATCAAATAAAACAATTGATAAAGAAATAAACTACAAATACACTATCATTCTTGATATGGAATGTGGTAAAATAATTAGCATTCAACGTTCTATTTACTTTATTTATAAATAGATAAAATACAGAATTTTAAGAAAGTACAATTATTAAAAGAATACATCTTCAAATATAAGGAACTAGAACACAAAAGCCGGAAATTAGGTAGGAATCAACATGGTAGAGATAAAAACACAGCAAACAGAGGACAACGAAGGCACGGTAGGTGGGTATGTGCTGGTGCATATGTGGGGGGAGTGTGGTTGTGATGAAGGATGGTGAGTTAAATGAGTGAAAAAGGAAAATGGTTGAAATACCAGAGCCCATGTGTGTCTGCGAGCAGGAGTTGTGACAGAGAGAGATTTAGATCAGAGACCCACTAAAGTAGTACCGGCCCCTCAAGAGTCTGAGCGTGCCTGTCAGGGTTGGTCCAACAAAGCCAAAGCCCTCGGGTGGTTGAGCATAATTTACAAGGAATTTGTCAAAGCTACTAATGAGAACCTTGACAACCTTGTACCTAGCTGATGGGAATTCCGGTGGAGTACCCCCACCCAGGTAGAGACAGTGCTGGCAACACTAGCTGCAGTAACACATGGGGAGGATCACAAGCGGACAATCAGAGAGGGGGTAAATTATTGTGGCCCTGGCGGTACAAAATAATAAAAAGATCTGATGGCTTAGAGATGCTTTGGAAATGGTCACAACAGGGGACCAGAGTGTGTGTGTTTCAGGGGAAAGGACTGTATCTGGGCTCCATCAGATAGGACTTTACATTGGTTAGCCAAATCTCCCCGTTCTTGCAAAATGTTTCATGCCTTCTCAAACAGCTACAACTGTATATGTATTTGCAGATCAAGTCTTCTCTTGAATTGGGCTCATCGATGTAACAACTGTTGAAAATCTGAGCTTTTGGTTGTATGTGGAGGAAGGGTGAGGAGAGTGTGTGTATATGTCCCACATCTGTTGCTATGGGGTAATGATGTTAGGGACAGTATAGGATGAATCACAATGTCATTTTTTAATGCCGTTCCTGGTTGTAGGTAACAATCCTTCGTAAGAAGTGATGACATTATTACGCATATTATTCGGTAATTGCCAGATTTTTATATATATATATATATATATATATAAGTCGGAAGTTTACATACACTTAGGTTGGAGTCATTAAAACTCGTTTTTCAACCACACCACAAATTTCTTGTTAACAAACTATACTTTTGGCAAGTCGTTTAGGACATCTACTTTGTGCATGACACAAGGAATTTTTCCAACAATTGTTTACAGACAGATTATATATTTCACAGATTAATTCACTGTATAACAATTCCAGTGGGTCAGAAGATTACATACACATAGTTGACTGTGCCATTTAAACAGATTGGAAAATTCCAGAAAATTATGTAATGGCTTTAGAAGAAGCTAATTGAAATCATTTGAGTCAATTGGAGGTGGATGTATTTCAAGGCTTACCTTCAAACTCAGTGCCTCTTTGCTTGACATCATGGGAAAATCAAATGAAATCAGCCAAGACCTCAGAGAAAAAAATTATAGACCTCCACAAGTCTGCTTCACCCTTGGGAGCAATTTCCAAATGCCTGAGGGTACCACAGTCATCTGCACAAACAATAGTATGCAAGTATATAAACACCATGGGACTACGCAGCCATCAACCAGCTCAGGTAGGAGACACGTTCTGTCTCCTAGAGATGAATGTACTTTGGTGCGAAAAGTGCAAATCAATCCCAGAACAACAGTGAAGGACCTTGTGAAGATGCTGGACGAAACAGATACAAAAGTATCGATATCCACAGTAAAACGAGTCCTATATCGACATAACCTGAAAGGCCACTCATCAAGGAAGAAGCCACTGCTCCAAAAACCGGGGTATGCTTGCAAGCCGAGGAACACCATCCCAACCTTGAAGCATTGGCATGCCAGGGTTCAGTTTGTGGGGGTTATATGCTGCAGAAGGGACTGGTGCACTTCACAAAATAGATGGCATCATGAGGGTGGAAAGTTATGTGGATATATTAAACCAACAGCTCAAGACATCAGTCAGGAAGTTAAAGCTTGGTCGCAAATGGGTCTTCCAAATGGACAATGACCCCAAGCATCCTTCCAAAGTTGTGGCAAAATGGCAACAAAGTCAAGGTATTGGAGTGGCCATCGCAAAGTCCTGACCTCGAACTAATAGAACATTTGTGGGCAGGAACTGAAAAACTGCACGTAAGCAAAGGAGGCCTACAAACCTCACTCAGTTACACCAGCTCTGTCAGGAGGAATGGGCCAAAATTCTCCCAACATATTGTGGGAAGCTTGTGGAAGGCTACACGAAACATTTGACCAAATTTAAACAATTTAATGGCAATGCTACCAAATTCTCATTGAGTGTATTGAAACGTCTGACCCACTGGGAATGTCATAAAAGAAATACAAGCTGAAATAAATCATTCTCTCTACTATTATTCTGACATTTCACATTCTTAAAATAAAGTGGTGATCCTAACTGACCTAAGACAGGGATTTCTACGAGGATGAAATGTCAGGAATCGTGAAAAACTGAGTTTAAATGTATTTGGCTAAGTTGCATATAAACTTCCGACTTCAACTGTATATAGTACCTGACAAAAGTTTGGACACACCTACTCATTCAAGGGTTTTTCTTTGTTATTACTATTTTCTATATTGTAGAATAATAGGTAAGACATCAAAACTATGAAATAACACATATGGAATCATGTAGTAGCCAAAAACTGTTAAACAAATCAAAATATATTTTACATTTGAAACTCTTCAAAGTAGCCACCCTTTGCCATGATGACAGCTTCGCACACTCTTAGCAGTCTCTCAACCAGCTTCATCACGTGGTGATGCATTTCAATTAAAACCTACAGATCCTGAGGAGGGGAGTAAACAATGTCTTTCGCCTCCAGCTCATTAAAATAGATATTCTCGTCCAAATCGAGGTTAGTGATAGCTGTTCTGATGTCCAGAAGCTCATTACTTTCATAGGAAATGATGGCCATACCCTCCGCTGTCAACTGCTAAAGCTATCACACTCCTAGAATAGGCATAAGCTAATGTATTGGACCCTATCAGAAAACATGAATTCTATAAGCGAAAAGATAAATGAGTTTCACATTCTGAAATTACATGTACTGTAGATACAATGCACCCGGAAAGTATTCAGACCCACTCCACGTAATATATGTTTGTAAACTTACCATTAAAATGTACCATGAGGATTGAGTGTCCATCCATATACAGTGGGGAGAACAAGTATTTGATACACTGCCGATCTACTTACAAAGCATGTAGAGGTCTGTAATTTTTATCATAGGTACACTTCAACTGTGAGAGACAGAATCTAAATTAAAATCTAGAAAATCACATTGTATGATTTTTAAGTAATTAATTAGCATTTTATTGCATGACATTAATATTCGATCACCTACCATCCATTAAGAATTCTGTCTCTCACAGACCTGTTAGTTTTTCTTTAAGAAGCCCTCCTGTTCTTTTTATTTTCTATTTAAATTTTACCCCCTTTTCTCCCCAACTTCGTAGTATCCAATTGTTAGTAGTTACTATCTTGTCTCATCGCTACAACTCCCGTACGGGCTTGGGAGAGACGAAGGTCGAAAGCCATGCGTCCTCCGAAAAACAACCCAACCAAGCCACACTGCTTCTTAACACAGCACGCATCCAACCCGGAAGCCAGCCGCACCAATGTGTCGGAGGAAACACTGTGCACCTGGCAACCTTGTTAGTGCGCACTGTGCCCGGCCAGCCACAGGAGTCACTATTGCGCAATGATAAAAGGATTTCCCTACCGGCCAAATCCTCCCTAGCCCGGACGACGTAAGGCCAATTGTGCGACGCCCCATGGATCTCCCGGTCGTGGCCGGCTGCGACAGAGCCTGGGCGCAAACCCAGAGTCTCTGGTGGCACAGCTAGCACGGGGATGCAATGCCCTAGACCCCTGAGCCACCCAGGAGGCCAATTTTTAATATTTGTCTTACTTTTGAACTCTACTGTTGGGAATGGTGTCATGATTGTCCTGTGAGGATTCAAATAGGTCAAATCAGGTTTGCAATGAATTACTTCAACAAGACCCACTCTCACCAATAGAGGGGGGAGGAGGGAACTGGTGGGGGTTAACAACTCCCACCCTGTTGTAAATCAAGGACAGAACATTCTGCTCTCCCTCTCCAATATTTACCGGAGTAATGCCTTTTGTTTTAAAATTCTAACACGTCCTAAAGCCAATACTGGAACACTATTTCTAACATAGAACGTAGGGAATGGTCAGAGGGTTATCTATAGAACACTAATGTCATTTTGTGATGTCATTAAATGTTATATAGGAAATACTGTAACTTGGAAAGTATACCCACTACATGTATGGCTGTCCATCCTATGCGTTGTGCGTGAAATATAAAAATGATGAAAGTGTTTTCGTAAAGAGAGGGACATGATTTTTTTTTTACATAAAATTTGCAGTGACAAGTCACGCCCCTGAGTGAGGTCAGAGAGCATGTCAGCCTGACGGAACCACCCTTTTGACGAAACTGTATAAAATTATTGGTCAAGAATTAACATTTCAGACCAGGGAGATGGAGAGCTGCAGCTTTACATTTAAAGTGGTCTGACCTCTGAATCAACACGAGGTAAACTCACCTCCCAGACAATTACTGGTACGGCTGAGTAGCTGTCCTAAGTAAAGTATCTTCAAAAGGGAATTTAAGTGGGACCATTCTCCTACTCTGTTCAAAATCACCATATTATGCTACTCTCGCCACCCCACTGGGAACCATCGACACGGCTGGCTAGCCTATCTTCAAAGAATCATCTTCCAGAGCGAATGGAATGAGAATTAACTCTGTAGTTCCGTTCATGACTACACAACAAGTCACTGGATACCAGACAACCGAAGAGAAGAACAACAGTAGAAGAATGGTTGGAACATATTTTTGGACAATCAGAGCCTTACAAGTGTGCCGCGAAAAGGCACGACCCCCTTTCCAAGGCGGCCTGGTTCCGAGGGAGATGCACGGCGAACCAAGGCATTTTACATAAATACATTCATGGTTTCTTACTCTAAGCCGGCGGCAGTTCGTGTGCAAAGTACAGAGGTACTATAAGTGAGAGTAGTTTCTAAATGTACCAATGTTAAGTGTCTCTGTTCATCTCTCTCTCATCCTCTCCATGTATTTTGTGAGAAACAGCCATGTTGTTGTCAGTCTGCTAGGGACCTGTTTTTAACGTATTAATTCTGTATGTTTATCCTGTGTTAACATTTAATTGGCTAGTAAATAAAATATTATACCAATTTGTGTAGTACTGAATAATAAGTAAGGCTCAGGTTTTTGCAGATGCAGGAGGCTGTTCACAATGATGATATGATACGAGGTTATGATTAATGAGTTGAATGTTTATAGATGTGATAGGTAAAGACCTTTAGGGTTTAATTTAGGAGAAGGTTCTTATGGCTGCCATCCAGTTAACGGGATAATTGTCATCAACAACCACTGAATTGCATAGTGCCACATTCAAATAATATTACTAAAAATATTTATATTCATGAAATCACAAGTGCAATATAGCAAAACCCAGCTTAGCCTTTGTTAATCCACATGTCGTGTCAGATTTTGAAAATATGCTTTACAGCGAAAGCAATCCAAGCGTTTGTGTAAGTTTTATTGATCGCTCGACAACACATTATGCACACCTAGCATCAAGTTGCTTGGTCACGAAAATCAAAAAAGCAATCAAATTAATAGTTTACCTTTGATGATCTTCAGATGTTTTCACTCACGAGACTCCCAGTTACACAATAAATGTTCCTTTTGTTCCATAAAGATTATTTTTATATCCAAAATACCTCTGTTTGTTTGGCGCGTTATGTTCAGAAAATAGAAGCCACTTCCTGGTTTGATTTTCCTCAGGGTTTCGCCTGCAATATCAGTTCTGTTATACTCACAGACAATGTTTTGACAGTTTTGGAAACTTTAGAGTGTTTTCTATCCAATAATAATAATAATATGCATATATTAGCAACTGAGACTGAGGAGCAGGCCATTTAGTTTGGGCAACTTATTCATCCAAGCTAATCAATACTGCCCCCCAGCTATAAGAAGTTAAAGAGCCGCTCTCGTGGCTCCCCAGTTCCTAATGAGTTAATTGTTACATTATTAATTTAGTCAGGTAATAATGAAACATATTTAGGTAATTAAATAAATAACAGTATTCAGATTAATGTTAAAGTCAAGTCACGACAATGGGCTTATAAGTAAGTATTTCACTGTAAAGTCTATACCTGTTGTATTAGACACATGTGACCAATAAAATGTGATTTGATTTGACGCACCTTTCTGATGACTGAAGGGTCTATATGTCACTTAGCGGAGGCTGCCTCTGCATATGTGGGTGGTAGTGAGACTGAGTTATGGTCTGGGCTGAGCTACCCTCCTGTTGGCCACTATTTGTCTTATCTTAGAGTACAGTCCAGTGCTGTGAATGGATGTGTTGGGCTGAGCTGTGTCTGGCACTACTGGGCTGAGCTGGTTTTGTACTGGTACTGCTGGGCTGGGCTGGGCTGAGCTGGGTTGGTTCTTGCACTACTGGGCTGAGCTGGTACTGCTGGGCTGAGCTGGGTTGGTTCTGGCACCGTTGAGCGGGTCTGGGTCTAGCTCGGACATGTTGGTAGGGGCTGTCTGAATTGTTTCCTCTTGCTTGTGTAAGTTTAGGTATTTGCTTTCCTCTCTTTTGCCCTCTCCTTTATCATTTTTTATTGTTGTTTTTAATTATTTGTTAACTAGGTTATTTAGCTAACAGCAGGTAGTCAGTTGCTAGAAACTCTCTTAGCAAATCCCCAACTGTTAGCTTGTTAGCTATTCAATTGAGTTATAAGGATAAAAGTTGTTTTCTGATGTATTTTCTTCTTCTGATTTTATATTCTTAGTCCTTTTATACTCTCACTTCCTTTTTTTCAAATGCACTCTTCCTCTAAATCATTTGAAATATGATATATAATTCCAGGAGCGCCAAGTCTAGGTCCAAAACGCTCCTTAATTGCTTCTACCCCCAAGCCATAAGACTGCTGAACAATTAATCAAATGGTCACCGGACTATTACATTAACACCCCACCCCACCTCCATTTGTTTTGTACACTGCTGCTACTCTCTGTTTATGTATGCATAGTCACTTCACTTATTTTATACTTTACTTTATTTGGTAAATATTTTCTTCACCAACAGTGCAGTTCAAGAAGAGTTAAGAACCCCAATAGCAAAAATCTTGGTTTAGATTAAAGTACTTCTCTTTTTCTGTCCTTACCCTTTGGCTCCATAGGATGTGATGTGCTGTACTATTCTATGCTCTGATATGCTATGCTCCCATCTGTTGGCGTTTAGCGACAGCTCTCCCACCCCTGTGCTGATCTCCGGTCCATATTAACCAGGCAAATTTGTCTGCCAATGCCTCCTCTGATTGCTACCATGTGATGTCATGTGAAAGGTGAGGGATGCTCACTTATCTGTAGAGAGAGAGAAGGGGAGAGAGTAAGAAAGAAAGAGAGTGAGAGAGTGGGGGGTGAGAGAGGGAGAAGGGCAAAGGGAAAAAGAGAAATAAAAGAAGGTTGAGAAAATAAGAAAAAAAATACAGATCAAGAGAGTCACTTTAGTCTCTTTATCCTCACCTATATGTACATATCTACCTTTCAGGTTCCTTGTTCATTGCCTGAGCTTGAGACCAGATGATATCCCATCTGACGCTGCACTGAGACCATACCAGTTGTGTGTCTGTCTGGGATTCTGGAAGCAGGCCTGGATCATGGATGACCACACAGACAGGAGCAACTCTTCCATATGGAGCCTCTGGCTCTGAGATTCCCAAATCCCCAGATTCCCAGTCCCTCTCTGTACTTTTAAGAGCCGAAGACCAGGAGGCTCTCCTGTACAGTACGCACCACAAGGGAGGACCAGGATGATGAGCTTTGTCCGTGCGACAGGCAGGTGAGATGGAGGAAATACGGGGGCACCGTATTGACAGAGACCCACACAGATAAAGAGGGGAGTTGTTCCATCTTCTTGGAGGATTCCTATGGTACTGCCGACGCTCCACTCAGTACAGCCTCTCTTGGAACACTGTACAAACTTCCCCCTCAAACCCCACTTTGGCTAGAAGATGTGGAAGATGCCTTTAGGCACATACCTAAGATCGGCTTACCCAAACCTAAACCACTAGGGATGGAAAATTGAAAAACTGTCCTTAGATCAGTGGCTAGGGGCAACTTCCTCCCACCTTCCTTCACCACCATAGGAAGACCACTGCATTCAGTCAGAACTCCATTCCAATAGTAAGACTCTTCTCAGCGAGCCCACACCAACCCAAACAACCTGGGGCAGAACAGCAGACATGATTTGGCTTGGGGCCTGGTGCTCCAGGCCTGTCAGTTTATCCAGCCACTGAGCCAACATTGGACATGGGACTGTGATCTCCAAAAATGCTGATGTAGTGTTAAAAACAGCCAGTTCGCATGTCCAGGTAGTAAGAGCATAGGGGATTTTCTACGGCACGTTATGGACTTAATTGTTCGAACCCTGACCCTGAGAAAGTACTGTATGCCAATCAAAGCTAAGTCTAAACAGAAGTACGGAGGAAGAGGTAGTCAAACTCGACATCAAATATTTCTCGCAGTGACAATAAACACATTCAGTCCTTGATTTATAAATGCAATAATGCATTCAAATCATGGAGGACCAGACTGGAGGCCCGAAGAGAGCGAGATGACATTTTCAAAGGGAAAGTTTCCTGACGGACCAGAAAGCCCCCTTTCACCAGAGGAAGTCCTGGACAACTGTGGGCCTTGTGTGTGCCAGGGAAAGCAGGAGTCAGGCTCGAGGTTCAACAACACGGAAACCTGTGAAAATACAAGCAGCGCACCAACGTATCAAACCAAATAAACCCACTTCAGAGTGGAGCAAAGAGGCACACTTGCCAGCCAATATCTTTTTTGTTTTACCTTTATTGAACTAGGCAAGTCAGTTAAGAACACATTATTTTTTTCAATGAGAGCCTAGGAACAGTGGGTTAGCTGCATTGTTCAGGGGCAGAATGACAGATGTTTACTTTGTCAGCTCTAGGATTTGATCTTCCAACTTTTCCATTACTAGTCCAACACTCAAACCACTAGGCTGAACCAGGGAGGATGTACAGTGCTCACAGGAAGGGAGCTGGCAAGTGCTAGTGATGTAAATACTAGTCTTTCTTTCACACTGCAGCGTCCAAGCAGTGGGGGAAAAAGTACCCAATTGTCATACTTGAGTAAAAGTAAAGACACCTTAATAGAAAATGATTCAAGTGAATGTCACCCAGTAAAATATTTGAGTAAAAGTCTACAAATATTTGGTTTTAAATAAAATTAAGTTTCAAAAATAATTGGAATTGCTCTCAAGTATCGAAAGTAAAATAATAAATCATTTAAAATTCCTTATATTAAGCAAACCAGATGGCAAAATGTATTTTTTTTAACAGACCAGGTTGTACACTCCAACACTCAGACATAATTTACAAACAAAGCATTTGTGTTTAGTGAGTCCGCTAGATCAGAGGCAGTAGGGAGGAGCAGGTATATTCTCTTGATAAGTGTGTGAATTGGACCATTTTCCTGTTGTACTAATCATTCAAAATGTAACAAATACTTTTGGGTGTCAGGGAAAATGTATGGAGTTAAAAGTACAATATTTTCTTAAAAGGACTGTAGTGAAGTAAAATAAAAAGTTGTCAAAAATATAAATAGTAAAGTAAAGTACATATACCCCCAAAAATGACTTAAATAGTACTTCTATTTTTGCTTAAGAAATTTACACCATTGCGTCCAAGCATTCAGGCTCTGCACACATGCTATATTTAATGCTAGTTGTAGCTTTGCTAATTAACAATAAAATGTCATGTAGCGGCCGAACATGGAAAGTATAGTGCATTGATTCCATCTTTCTTCACACGGATGCTACATTTAAGCTAATTCTAGTTGCAGCTGAGCTGATTTACATGTCACGCCATTAACAACACACAGGTCACACCACATCATTTCAATGTGGAAATGTGGGTAATATTTGTTTGAGATTTCAACCTTAATTTATTTACCTACACAAAAAGGACAGCCAGAAGTTTGTTGAATTCCCAATGTGTTGTCATCATGCTTTCAACCATTTAAAAGCACAACCAAGTTGAAATTGTCACCTAGATGTGTTATTACTGCACTTTCAACTGTTTAAAAGCACAACAAAGATAAAATGGGAATACAATGTCAGATATTCTGTATTTATACAACAACAGCTTAATGTGTTATCACTGTGTTTCATCAAATTGCACAACCGAATTACCTGTTTTGCAGTTGAGATTACATCAAAAGTGCATAGTGCAACTGATCAATGCTGTTCGATATTCTGTGCAGATTTTTATTGCAATTGTGAAGATCTCCACAGGCCTGCGACCTTTGAATGATCTGTTGATCATGCACCCTTTCTATGATTACATAAGAGGACATGTATAGTTAGAGTTTCCTAAAAATGTGGCCAACGGTGTATTCCTCATTTTAAATTGGAATAAATACTAATACATTATAGGCTTAACTTTGGAAAATAGGCTTAAGTTTGGGCTATTTACTGTACTACAAAAGCAATATCGATTTGTGTTTGGTTGTTAATGCAATGTAACAAAATATCAACATTTGAAGGCGATATCTTTTGTGCCACTGACTTAGTTTGGCTTCAATTCCAGTTTGTCTACAAAGTAATAATTGATATGTTAGATTCACATCTCCATCTCAACCAAAATCAAAGATGAGGAATAGGACTACATCATACAAAACTTTTCATCAAGAACTTGAGACCATTCTGCCTGACAACACATTTGTCAAATGTCTCGATAGGATCGACACATGGCCCTGCCATTGCTCTGCCGAACTTTCATTGATTTCAATCAAGGGTTTACATACAGCAACTACAGGTTTTACGGTCATTTGCCACGTATGTAATTCAGGATGAGGTGGCCGGGTGGTTAAGGCGATGGACTGCTAATCCATTGTGCTCTGCATGCATGTGTTCGAATCCCATCCTCATCGTGTAACCAGTACAAGTCTGTTCTTTATTATGGCATTGGAAGATTTTGACTTTCACAAACACTGGAAAGATGGCCGACTGCCACCGCGAGAGCACAGGACTTGGTATCTGAGTGGTGAAGGCGATGAACTCCATGTGCTTATCATAACACCAACCTCTTCACAAAACATATTTCCTCTCTTGCATGGCCCCACATGAATATAGAATCCCTCCACAATCCTAGAGCAACTGATAAGATTCAGGTATTGAAGAATAGCTTTTCCAAGGCTAACCTCAATGGCGGGATTTGAAACGACACCTCAACAAACCTCATCAAGCACTTGAGACCACTCGGCCTGACAACACACTTGTTAAATGTCTCGATGGGATCGACACATGGCCCTGCCATTGCTCTGCCTAACTTTCATAGATTTAATTCAAGGGTTTACATACAGCAACTACAGATTTTTAAGTTAATTTGCCACGTTCTTATTACAGGGTGAGGTTGCCGTGTGGTTAAGGTGATGGACTGCTAATCCATTGTGCTCTGCATGCATGGGTTCGTTTCCCATCCTCATCGTGTAACCAGGACAATTCTGTGCTTTATAATGGCATTGGAAGATTTCGACTTTCACAAACACTGGAAACATGGCCGACTGCCACCGCGAGAGCACAGGACTTGGTATCTGAGTGGTGAAGGCGATGAACTCCATGTGCGTATCATAACGCCAACCACTTCACAAAACATATTTCCTCTCTTGCATGGCCCCACATGAAAATAGAATCCCTGCACAATCCTAGAGCGACTGATAAGATTCATGTATTGAAGAATAGCATTTCCAAGGGCAACCTCAATGATGGGATTTGAACCGAAACCTCAACACACTTCATCAAGCACTTGAGACCACTCGGCCTGACAACACATTTGTTAAATGTCTCGATGGGATCGACAGTTATTGAAGAATAGCTTTACCAAGGGCAACCTCAACTGTGGGATTTGAACCGACACCTCAACACACTTCATCAAGAACTTGAGACCACTCGTCCTGACAACACATTTGTTTAATGTCTCGATGGGATCGACACATGGCCCTGCCATTGCTCTGACTGACTTTAATGGATTTCATTCAAGGGTTTACATACAGGAACTACAGTTTTTTAAGGTAATTTGCCACGTGGCTATTGCAGGATGAGGTGGCAGAGTGGTTAAGGCAATGGACTGCTAATCTATTGTGTTCTGCATGCATGGGTTTGAATCCCATTCTCATTTTGTTAACCTGTTGAAACTCTAGGGACGCAATTTCATTTTTGGATGAAAAATGTTCCCGTTTTAAACAAGATATTTTGTCACAAAAAGATCCTCGAATATGCATATAATTGATAGCTTTCGAAAGAAAACACTCTGACGTGTCCAGAACTGCAAAGATATTTTCTGTGCGTGCCCTAGAACGTGAGCTTCAGGCAAAACCAAGATGAGACGGCATCCAGGAAATGAGCAGGATTTTTGAGGCTCTGTTTTCCATTGTCTCCTTATATGGCTGTGAATGCGAGAGGAGTAAGTCTGCCCTTTCTGTCGTTTCCCCAAGGTGTCTGCAGCATTGTGACGTATTTGTAGGCATATCATTGGAAGATTGACCATAAGAGACCACATTTACCAGGTGTCCGCCCGGTGTCCTGCGCCGAAATTGGTGCGCAAAAGTCAGCTGCAAGTATTTTTCCACAGAATTCAGAGGAGAATGCAGGCTTCCACGAACGATATATCAATGAAGAGATATGTGAAAAAACACCTTGAGGATTGATTCCAAACAACGTTTGCCATGTTTCGGTCGATATTATGGAGTTAATTCGGAAAAAGTTTGACGTTGTAGGTGACTGAATTTTCGGTTCGTTTCGGTAGCCAAATGTGATGTACAAAACGGAATGATTTCTCCTACACACAGATGCTTTCAGGAAAAACTGCGCATTTGGTATGTAACTGAGTCTCCTCATTGAAAACATCCGAAGCTCTTCAAAGGTAAATAATTTTATTTATTTGGTTTTTGTGAAAATGTTGCGTGCTAAATGCTACTCAAAATGCTAAGCTAGCTTAGCATACTCTTACACAAATTAGTCAATTGCTATGGTTCAAAAGCATATTTTGAAAATCTGAGATGACAGTGTTGTTATGAAAAGGCTAAGCTTGAGAGCAGGCGCATTATTTTCATTTTATTTGCGATTTTCAGAAATCGTTAACGTTGCGTTATGCTAATGAGCCTGAGGCTTTATTCACGATCCCGGATACGGGATGGGGAGTTTCAACAGGTTAACATTAAAATGCTGTACTATTTTATGGCACTGGAAGATTTTGACTTTCACAAACACTGATAAGATGGCCGACTGCCACCGCGAGCACAGGACTTGGTATCTGAGTGGTGAAGGCAATGAACTACATGTGTGGATAAAAACACCAAAAGCCTCACAAAATATTTGTTCTTTCCTCTCTTGCATGGCCCCACATGAATATGGAATCCCTACGCAATCCGAGAGCGATTTAAAATATTCAGGTATTGAAGAATAGCTTGACCAAGGGCAACCTCAATGGTGGGATTTGTTCCGACACCTCAACACACTTCATCAAGAACTTTAGACCACTCGGCCTGACATCTCATTTGTTAAATGTCTTAATGGGATCGACATCTGGCCCTGCCATTGCTCTGCCTAACTTTCATGGATTTCATTCAAGGGTTTACATACAGCAACTACAGTTTTTGAAGGTCATTTGCCACGTGGCTATTACAGGATGAGGTGGCAGAGTGGTTAAGGCGATGGACTGCTAATCCATTGTGTTCTGCATGCATGGGTATAAATCTCATCCTCATTGTGTAGCTAGTATATTCTCTTATTTTTTATAGCACTGGAAGATCTTGACTTCCACAAACACTGGCAAGATGGCCGACTGCCACTGCAAGAGCACAGGACTTGGTATCTGAGTGGTGAAGGCGACGTACTACATTTGTGGATAAAAATACCAACATCTTCACCAAACATTTGCTCTTTCCTCTCTTGCATGGCCCCACATGAGTATAGAATCCCTCCACAATCCTAGAGCGACTGATAAGATTCAGGTATTGAAGAACAGCTTTTCCAAGGGCAACCTCAATGGTGGGATTTGAACCGACACCTCCAAACACTTAATCAAGGACTTGAGAACACTCTGCCTGACAACTGCCACCGCAACTACAGATTGTTAAGGTCATTTGCCGCATGGCTATTACAGGATGAGGTGGCAGAGTGGTTAAGGCGATGGACTGCTCATCCATTGTGTTCTGCATGCATGGGTTTGAATCCCATCCTCATTGTTTAACCAGAAAAATTATCTTATTTTTTATAGCACTGGAAGATTTTGACTTTCACAAACACTGGTAAGATGGCTGACTGCCACCGCAAGATCACAGGACTTGGTATCTGAGTGGTGAAGGCGATGAACTGCATGTGTGGATAAAAACACCAACCTCTTCACAAAAGATATTTCCTCTCTTGCATGGCCCCACATGAATATAGCATCCTTCCACAATCCTAGAGCAACTGATAAGATTCAGGTACTGAAGAATTGCTTTATCAAGGGCAACCTCAACTGTGGGATTTGATCCGACACCTCAGCACAATTAATCAAGAACTTGAGACCAGGAGCACGTGATGCCGCGGAGCTGAGCAGACGTTGACAAACCGAGCTCTTCAAAGTGATTCTATTTTTACCTAAAAAACAACGTTGAAACAATATTCTAACATCGGCTGATAAATTGTCAAGTACTTACCTTCCCAAAGAGCCATGGAGCTCCAACCGAGAGGCAAGAAGGACAACCAAAACGTTGTTGATTCCCAAGATAACGATAGCGCTACAGCTTGCAAGATTAGCATTAGCCCTCATAACTCAGACGACAGTTCCAGACTGTTGCTCTCAGCAGCCTCTTGCGAGCCTACCGACATGCTGGCTACTCTCCTCCGGGAAATTCAGGATGGTAACAGATGTCTTTCTATGAAAATTGATAAGAAATCGGCTGAACTCCATTCTTCCATTGGCAACCTGAAATCCTCCATGAATGATCTCCTTTTGAGAACGACTGAGGCAGAGTTGCGCATTAGCACAGTTGAAGATACCATCGCTAGATATGACCAGGTCTTGATACAACTGCAAAAGGACAATGCCTACCTCAAAAACAAGGTAGATCAGATGTAGAACCAGAGTCGACGTAGTAATATCGGTGTGGTGGGATTGAAAGAGGACAGCGAGGGCCGTGACCCGGTCCGTTTCTTCACTCAAGGGATCCGGAGGTCCTAGGCATAATCAACTTCACCAAGCCGCTGGAAATCGAACGCGCCCACAGAACATCAGCGCCGAAACCCCGGCCAGATGAGCCCCCACGAGCCGTCCTGATCAGGTTCCTCCGTTTCCAAGACAGAGAGAAGATACTGCAACTCGCAAGAGTCAAAGGGGACATCACCATCGATGGAAAGAGGGTCAGCCTTTTCCCAGATATGAGTGTGGATCTCGCCAGACGTCGCAAGCAGTTCAGACCTGCCGCCAAAGCACTGAAGGAGAAGAACATCACCGGCTACCTCATCCACCCTGCGCGGATGAAAGTTCAGTACAAAGGCCGAAGCCATCTCTTCAACACACCGGGAGAAGTGCACACTTTTCTCAAAGAACTGAGCAACGTCTGAGCCAGGACGGTCTCTATGGGGGATAAAATGCAGTTTGTTTGTTTTCTCTTATGCGGACTGAACTGCTGGTATCTCCCGGTCACTATAATTGATTTGTACATTTTCAACTAACTGTATCTTTCTGGGGTGAGTTCTATTACATTTACAGGAGAGTATATTTTGGTTTAGTCCATATCCACTGGGTGAAGCAATAAGTGGGCTTAGGCCCACTGCTTTCCCCCTCATTTATGTTAGTCTTTCGAAAAGAGCAACATATCTCTACAAGTGTATTCAAGTTTGATTGTTGGGATTGTTGTTTTAGTCTGACAATCGGGGTGGGTGGGATTTTTATTATTTTTTCTTCCTTTTTTCTATGTTTATTGTTTCCTTCCACAAAAGAGACACATAGGTCACTTTTGTGCTCAAACCAAAGTTGAAAAATGTCCTAATTATCTGCACATGATAGATTTCTATTCAGTTGCTTATTTGAAACCCAACCTATGCTTAATCCACTAAAATATGTCACATTCAACGTAAAAGGTCTTAACAGCCCAATTAAAAGGAAAAGAGTCTATACATACCTTAAAGGCTGACATTGTGTTTTTACAAGACACACATCTTACAGCCAGTGAACACAAGAAATTGAAGAGGGAATGGGTAGGACAAGTTTTTGCATCCTCTTTTAACTCCAAAGCAAGAGGAACTGCAATTTTGATAAGTAGACACATCCCCTTCTGCGTCAAAAACATCATATCTGATCCCTCTGGCAGGTTTGTTTTGGTGCAGGGGCATATGTTTTCAGAGTCTTGGACCCTAATGAATATTTATGCTACTAACTTCGATGATCATATGTTTATTCAGAATGTCTTCCTTCAGGTCGCTCAAGCACCACCAGGATGGCTACTGGTTGGAGGAGATATTAATTTTTGCTTAGATACAGTTCTTGATAGGTCTTCTGATAAACCCTCACTTATTACCAAAGCCTGCAAGCTCACCATGTCATTCATGAAAGATCTCAATTTACTAGACATCTGGAGACAGTTGCACCCACAGGATAGGGACAACTCTTTTTATTCACACCCACACAAGACACACACATGCATAGATAACGTTTTACTTTCGACATAACTGTTTCATAGAGTGTTAGATGTCAAGTATCTCCCCAGATTGCTAAGTGACCCTTCTCCTCTGGTATTATCAATCTCCATTCCTACCAAGGTAAATTGAGCATATAGATGGAGACTAAATTCTCACTCCTAAAGCAACCTGAATTTTGTGCATTCATCAAAGAGCAGATCAATATTTTTACTTTGACAAACAAACCCTCTGCTCCTGACAGCTTCATTCTTTGGGACACATTGAAGGCCTATCTGAGGGGACAGATTATTTCCTATACTAAAGGGCTGAAGAGAAAACATGGTGCGGAACAGAGTGCACTTGAATCTGAAATCTCAGAGCTAGAGAAATCCTACCAAAGAGGCCCGACTAAAGATCTATACAGGCTTTTGGTGAATAAAAAACTTAAATATAATATTCTGAACACATATCAAGCTGAGAGGGCCATCACTAAATCAAAACAGCGTTATTACGAGCTTGGAGAGAAAGCTCACAAAGTATTGGCATGGCAACTGAAAGCAGATGAAAGTAAGAAGACAATTAATGCCATAGAAACTCTTACTAATGAGATATCTTTCAACCCTACTGAAATTAATAATACTTTTAAGAAATACTATGAAGACTTCTACACTTCCCAATCAAGTGATGATCTATCAGAGATCGACTCCTTTCTCTCCTCTCTCAACCTCCCATGCCTGTCAGGGGAAGACAGCCAGCGCCTGAGTGAACACTTCTCAGTTCCTGAATTGTTGGAGGCCTTTAAATCCTTACCTTCTAATAAATCTCCTGGGGAGGAAGGCTTCCCTCCAGAGTTCTATAAAGAATTTAGTGAGCTGTTGGTCCCCTACATAGCTTAAGGGAACATTGTGACATTCGCCATATGGTTAATGAGAAAGTCCATATTGCAAATGTACGGTCCCTTACCAGACGTCCAAAAACGTTTGTAAAATTTGCGGACGGCGTCGGGCCGTATCTTCCGGGAAGTCATCAAACGAACTCTCTCGGACATTCGGTTTCCGTTTTATAAAATAATACAATTTTGGTCATTTTTCCCCTGTCCCGATAAATCCCACAAGAGGGTGAATGGAATCATATTGCAAATGTACAAAACATCACGAATCACGACGTGGCCTTATCTCCAAAACGGAAAAGAATTCGAAGACGAAACTTGGTGAGCATAGGTTTGGCATAATGGGCAGTTGGCCCCGATCAAGATGGCGTCTAGGCCTCAACGGTTTTTGAGTTATGGCCATTTTCTGGGATTAAAGGTCCAAAATGAAAATAGAGCAATAATTTTTCCGCTTCACGTCAAAGTCACACACACACAGCAAAGATGGAGTGACAAAGTGCGGTGCTTAAAGACACACAGAGCCTGCAATGGCATTTCCATGTTCTCTAGGCCAAAGAGATGCCCCGCTTGACCATAGCTCGCTCTGAGTGCAGCGATCATGAAAAAAAAGTAGGCCCAGAATTAAGCCTGGCCCTAAATGTCACTTGCTTTTGGGTGACAGTGAGAGAACCGTTAGGGTGAGAAGCACAATTCGACCTCAGGTACGATCCTGAGGTCCTCCTGATCTGTGCAAGCCTAACCTTGACCGTTTGGCATTAACCCTTAACAGTAAAACAGGGTTTTTTGATCTCACAGATTACAATGACATTTCTCCCCATAGGAATACATTGCCTGCTCCTCTAAAGTCAACCTGAAGCCTATGTGGGTTATGAATGCCTTATGAACCTGTCTTCGATGATAGTCCATCAGGACACTGAGGTCTACCTGTGTCGATTCTAAGCTTCCTGAAGCAACCGGAAGTGGTTAAAATCACCCTAAACATGTTTTTCCATACCCATCCAGCAGTTTGTGATGAATAGTGCATTCAACCCTGTGTAAATCGGTCAGTTCTTAACTTAAACACTTAGCAAAAGGCTAAGCTTGTGTTTGAATATATGTATTTCATTTCATTTGCGATTTTCATGAATGGGAAAAGTTTCTAGGGGTATTTATGTCCGCTGCGTTATGCTAATGCATTTGAGGCCATGATTACGCTCCCGGATACTGGATTGCTCGTTGCAAGAGGTTAAAGAACCGTCAGACCTAGAGATTCGAAACTTTAGAAACCTGTTCTAGACCTCAGGTCGATATTGCGTGGTGAGGTACGTGGCTCTAGAAGGTTCTCAGACCGAGAAACAGCCTCGTACATTTGCAATAACTTCAATTCATTTTTGCATCACAAAAATGATGACATTTAGAAATGTCCGGGAGTCACAAGACTAGGTGCATTGCGACCTCCTCGGCCCATATACACGGATCCCAAAGTTTCTGTCCGATAGCTCATTCAAGGACCCCGTAGCAAGGCATGGAACAAAGTGTATTTTCAGCACCAATTAGGGTCTTGCTCAGGCACCAAATGACCTATCGAGCCGAAACTTGGGATTCGGGGTCGCCTCAGCTAGACCTACACAAAACATCGGAACTGGGCCCGGAGCGAGAACGTAACTACATGTTTTACATTTTTATTGTGGTTTGAACAGAAGGCGTTGTGAATTTTGGGCCAGCTCTTAAGTATGTGATAGTTGGCTACTAAACAAGTTGGAAAAAGTGGGTTTGGTGTCAGTTTGTATCAGTTTGGTGTCACAATGATATCTAATTGACTGATGGACGGTGACTTGCTGGTGACTCTTGTCCATTTGCAATATGTTTAAACAATGAGGTACGATCACCAAAGTGATATTCTGAAATCAACCCTAACAAGCGATGGAGAGGAACCAGAATCACTGCCCAGCCATCCCGAGTTCATCGGGCCAGTCAATTTCGCATTCCTGTAGGATTTTTGATGCACATGCATTTGCAATATGATTCTATAGTGAAAAAAACATCACCAAATGGACATGATGAAATCAACACAATGAGTGATGGAAAGGAACAACTATCACTGCCCGGCCATCCTGTGTTCATCAGGCCAGTCAATTTTGCATTTCTGCAGGATTTTTGAGCATGACAAATTCGTGATGGTAAATGCCCATTGAAACATATTGCAAATGCACGTGCATTTGCAATATGATTCAATAGTGAAAAAAGCATCACCAAATAGACATGATGAAATCAACACAACGAGTAATGGAAAGGAACAACTATCACTGCCCGGCCATCCTGTGTTCATCAGGCCAGTCAATTTTGCATTTCTGCAGTATTTCTGAGCATGTCAAATTGCTTATGGCATTTGGCCCAAAAAAAGTGACTTTTGACCTTGACTTTTGACTTCCTACGAAATCGTACCTCAAATGGACAAAACATATGCCTTATGCACAAGTAAGAAAAAAATACGATAATAAAAGTTGACAAAATTATAGTTTGAGCAAATTATAGTTTGACTTTTGAGCATGACAAATTCGTGATGGTAAATGCCCATTGAAACAAATTGCAAATGCACGTGCATTTGCAATATGATTCTATAGTGAAAAAAACATCACCAAATGGACATGATGAAATCAACACAACGAGTGATGGAAAGGAACAACTACGACTTCCTGGCCATCCCGAGGCCATCAGGCCAGTCAATTTTGCATTTCTGCATTATTTTTGAGCATGTCAAATTCCTTATGGCATTTGGCCCCAAAAAAGTGACTTTTGACTTTGACTTTTGAATTCCTATGAAATCATATTGCAAATGGACAAGCATATTGCCTTATGCACAAGTTTAAAAAAATACTTAAATGATGATAATAAAATATCACTAAAGTATGTTGATACCGTTCTTACATGTGTGTAATTGACACAAAATTTGAAAGAATTTCGAAAAACAGTTCAGAAAGCACTTTTTTAAGGGTGTGTGAAGTTTTTTCTAAAATGTTGCTATTTTTGACTTTTGACTTTTGACTTCCTATGAAATCATATTGCAAATGGACAAAACATATGCCTTATGTGCAAGTAAAAAAATAAAATAAATGATGATAATAAAATTGGACAAAAATATATTCATACAGTTCTTACACATGTATAATTGACAAAAACAAATCGAAAGAATTTCTAAAAACGGTCCAGAAAGCACTTTTTTAACCTCTTGATGCTATGGGGGCGCTATTTCATTTTTGGATAAAAAGACGTGCCCGTTTTAAGCTCAATATTTTGTCACAAAAAGATGCTCGACTATGCATATAATTGGTAGCTTTGGAAAGAAAACACTCTGACGTTTCCAGAACTGCAAAGATATTCTCTGTGCGTGCCCTAGAAAGTGAGCTACAGGCAAAACCAAGATGAAACGGCATCCAGGAAATTAGCAGGATTTTTGAGGCTCCGTTTTCCACTGTCTCCTTATATGGCTGTGAATGCGAGAGGAATGAGCCTGCCCTTTCTGTCGTTTCCCCAAGGTGTCTGCAGCATTGTAACGTATTTGTAGGCATATCATTGGAAGATTGACCATAAGAGACCACATTTACAAGGTGTCCGCCCGGTGTCCTGCGCCGAAATTGGTGCGCAAACCTCAGCTGCAAGTATTTTTCCATGGAATTCATAGAAGAAAGCAGGCTTCCACGAACGATATATCAATGAAGAGATATGTGAAAAAACACCTTGAGGATTGATTCCAAACAACGTTTGCCATGTTTCGGTCGATATTATGGAGTTAATTCGGAAAAAGTTTGACGTTGTTGGTGACTGAATTTTCAGTTCGTTTCGGTAGCCGAATGTGATGTACAAAACGGAGCGATTTCTCCTACACAAAGATTCTTTCAGGAAAAACTGAACATTTGCTATGTAACTGAGAGTCTCCTCATTGAAAACATCCGAAGCTCTTCAAAGGAAAATTATTTTATTTATTTGGTTATCTGGTTTTTGTGAAAATGTTGCGTGCTAAATGCTACTCAAAATGCTAAGCTAGCTTTGCATACTCTTACACAAATTAGTGAATTGCTATGGTTCAAAAGCATATTTTGAAAATCTGAGATGACAGTGTTGTTAAGAAAAGGCTAAGCTTGAGAGCAGGCGCATTATTTTCATTTTATTTGCGATTTTCAGAAATCGTTAACGTTGCGTTATGCTAATGAGCTTGAGGCTTTATTCACGATCCCGGATCCGGGATGGGGAGTTTCAAGAGGTTGATAAGTTTTTGATTTTTTTTAAAACTTTTTCAAAATTTTGCTTTTGGATGTTGACTTGTGTTGCATTTGCAATATGAAAAACCACGGTGGAGCGCGTTCGCCACCTGTTGGATTTTTAAAGTGTTACACCTGGCATTTGCCATATAGCATTTGCAATCAACTTTGAATGAAACAACGCCGAATTGAGTGGTATTGGACACCGTGTATATGGTTTGTCCAGTGCCAATGACTTCCCATTCATTTTTGTCCATTTCATGGGGGTGTTCCCTTACCTTATGGAGGTACTTAAAAAAGCCAGAGAAGACAACTTCCAGAGAAGCCAGAGAAGACAGCAAGAGTCCTTCTCTCAAGCAGTGATTACTGTAATGCACAAGAAAGGGAAAAACCTGCTAAAGTGTGCCTCCTATAGACCAATCTCTCTCCTTAACACAGATTGTAAACTGGTCACCAAGATGCTCTCTAAGAGACTGGAGTCATGTCTCCCCCTGTTGGTCAACCCAGATCAGGCTGGCTTCATAATTAATAGATTGTCCTCCAATAATCTCAGAAGGTTCTTTGATATAATTCACCTGGCTAACAAAAACAAAATACCTAGTGTCGCGGTCTCCCTCGACGCTGAAAAGGCCTTTGAAAGGGTTGAATGGCCATACCTCTTTCGCGTCTTGGAAAAGTTCGGTTTAGGTACCGTGTTTGTAAATTTGATAAGATCACTCTACAAATCTCCTAAAGCTAGGATTGCTACCAATGGGATTACTTCCTCTTTCCCTCTTTATAGGGGGAACAGACAGGGTTGCCCAATTAGCCTCCACCTCTTTGCCCTCGCCATCGAACCGTTGGCTGAGGCAATCAGAACGTGCCCTGACATACATGACTTTGAGGTGGGCCCCCATACCCATAAATTATCACTCTTTGCTGACGACCTTATCTTATTTCTAACAAACCCAGAACACTCCCTCTCTCACTTGTAGATCCTACTACAGTGTTATAGTTCTTTCTCTGGATATAAGGTCAATTTTGATAAAAGCGAAATCTTACCGTTGTCTGTCTTTGACCATCATACCATCAAGCACAAGTTTCCTTTTAGATGGTCGCCTATGGGCTTCACATATTTGGGCATAATGGTGGATGGTAATCTGAACAACCTCTATAAACTCAATCTGGTCAGTTTGTTGCAAAAGGTGGAGGTTGACCTTTGAAAATGGATGGACTTACCTCTCACTCTACTGGGTAGAATCAATGTAATTAAAATGAATGTCCTGCCCAGATTTCTATATCTGTTTCAATCTCTCCCTATTCCTGTTCCTGCAGCATTTTTTTCCTCTCTCGACAAGCTGACCAGGCGGTTTATCTGGCACGGCAAAACCCCTAGGGTTGGCCTGGATAAACTAACCATTGATTACAGTCAAGGGGGCTTAAACCTCCCCAATTTTAGAATGTACTACTGGGCTGCACAGTCTAGGTTTCTGGCTCAGAGGTTTGACAATGGTCCCTCTCCCTCATGGTTGAACATTGAAAAGCTTGAGGTAAATGATGACACTGGGGCAGAATTGTTTTACAAATGGGACAGAAAATCTATAAAAACCATCACAGACAACCCTTTAATCATACATTCTGTCCTGGCATGGTGCAAACTGCATGAGCTGTTCGGACGAGAGGGATTCCTTTCCCCTAAAACCCCTTTATGGAACAATATATTGATCCCTATGTTTTTCCAGAATAGTAACTTTAGACCATGGTCTGACAAGGGGATCACTCTTCTGGAAGATTGTTACGAGGAGGGAGTTCTTATGTCTTTTGATCAGCTGAAACAGAAATACCACTTGCCTAACAGGGGGCTTCTTTAGCTACCTACAACTATGAAACTTTATTAGGGTGACACTCAAGGGACAATGGAACCTACCTAAGATGTCACCTATTGAACAACTCTGCCACGCAGACCAACCACTGTTCAAGACCATTTCCCATGTATACGATGCTCTTATGTCAGGACTAACACTGCCTGGGCTAGATAAACCCCGACTTAGATGGGAAAAAGATCTGGGTATTGATCTTGATGAGGATCTATGGAGTGACTTATGCAGGGATGGTGTTACATCCACATTGAACTCCAGATACAGACTGATCCAGTTTAATTTCCTCCATCAGCTCTATATCACCCCATCTAGACTACACAAGTTCAACACAGATATCTCCTCCCTATATTTTAGATGTGGCTCAGATGAAGGAACATTCCTCCATTCCACTTGGCAGTGTTCAAAACTACACGGTTTCTGGCAGGGGGTATGCGATACCATATCCTCAATTCATGGGGTTGCATTCCCTTTAGACCCGGAGGTCTGTCTACTGGGTAACTTTACTAACACCAATCTTAGGCAAAGCCATACTATAAAGCTAACAGAAATATTGCAAGCGATTGCCAAGAAATGTATTGCCTTGAAATGGAAATTGGATTCCTCCCTGCCAGTTGCAATGTGGCTATCGGAAGTTATTAGTTGTATCCTTTTGGAGAAAATCACTTACTGCTTGAGGAATAAGTTAAAGACATTTTACAGAATATGGCAACCTTTTATTGACTATATGAAGAATCTCCCCCCACATCTCATTGATTGAACCTCTATATAATCCTCACATAATGTTTCACACGTAATGTATAATATGTAGCCTACGGCAGGTTACTATACATTACGTTATATTTTTTTTCTTATTGTATGTTTGTATATATAATTATTAAAACATTTTTTGTTACGCTCGTCTGTTACTGTCACTTTGTCCTATCGTTGTCTAATATCTTTTCACTTTTTTTTTGAATGTTCTTAATTGGAAAATGCAAAAAGAAAATATTTTTAAAAAAGAAAAAGAACTTGAGACCACTCGGCCTGACAACACATTTGTTAAATGTCTCGATGGGATCGACACATGGCACATCCATTGCTCTGCCTAACTTTCATGGATTTCAATCAAGGGTTTACATACAGCAACTACAGTTTTTAAGGTCATTTGCCATGTATATATTACAGGATGAGGTGGCAGAGTGGTTAAAGCGATGGACTGCTAATCCATTGTGCTCTGCATGCATGGGTTTGAATCCCATCCTTATCATGTAACCAGTACAATACTGTGCTTTATGGCATTGGAATATTTTGACTTTCACAAACACTGGATGGCCGACTGGATGGCACAAACACTGGATGGCCGACTGCCACCGCGAGAGCACAGGACTTGGTATCTGAGTGGTGAAGGCGATGAACTACATGTGTGGATAAAAACACAGAACTCTTCACAAAACATTTGTTCTTTCCTCTCTTGCATGGCCCCACATGAGTTTCAAAACCCTGCACAATCCTAGAGCTACTGATAAGATTCAGGTACTGAAGAATAGCTTTACCAAGGGCAACCTCAACTGTGGGATTTGATCCGACACCTCAACACACTTAATCAATATCTTGAGACCACTCGGCCTGACAACACATTTGTTAAAGTGCATTTAAAGTTGTGACAATTGTGACAAAACCAACCATGTGAAATATGACATAAACCTGTGTATTATAAAGGGTGGCATAAGCGTCACTTAATAAATGCTTTATAAATCATATTAAATTGAGGCTTCACAAAGCATTATTAACCTTGTCATGCATCTTGGCCGAGTATTGAAATGCCAGGATAGTGGGCTAGATTGCTGGGACCACACATATTTGAAACTGTAAGTTGCTTTGGAAAAAAGCATCTGTTAAATTGTTTATATTATATTACTCTAAAACATTTCTAGGATGGCCCAACCTCTTTCCCTCTTTGGTGCAAAGCCAATATTGGACCTGACCTCAACGTTCCCCAAACTGCAGGATGACAAATGATCTAAAGTGCCGACATGCACAGCCAAAAACATTGGAAGCATTTTAAAAATCATTTTGAATATTTTGCCTAATTATCCCCCCCCCCCCATTTTTTCTGGTCTTAAATTGAAAAACAACAACATTTGTTTTTCTGTGTACACAACAATGCTTAAACAACATCAGGGGATTACTTTTGAGTTCTGGAAAAAAAATTGAGTTTGGTGGATGCCCTTCACTGTTGTTTGGTTAGCATGTGAGAGCACATGTGATGAGTTCGCAAATCAAATGCCCACTTGTGGTGCTGCTGAACAGCAAAAAGCAAGTAAGTTTACCTTTAGTTATTGTAATTTAAATACATTTGTTGTAGTTAAGTGTTGAGTTAGATTACCTAGCTACCTCATTAATTATTTAAAACCATTTTGGTGACTTCACAGTAATTACTAGCTAGCTAGCAGGTTCAGTTGAATAAAAATCCCCCTAGATACAGTCAATTCTCATAGTCACGTCATGAGGTTTGTAAATGAAAGAGGAATGTTCTTAATACGAATCGAAACCAGTTTCCCATCTCCCCGTTTAGAGTACTTCTGGCACAGAACAAAATGCCCTCATCTAGACGGTGTGACAAAAGCGTAGTGGTTAGAGCATTGGACCAGTAACCAAAAGGTTGCAAGATCGAATCTCTGAGCTGATAAGGTAAAAATCTGTCATTCTGCCCCTGTGTGGGGCAGTTAACCCACTGTTCCCAGGCTGTTGTTGAAAATAAGAATTTGTTCTTAACTGACTTGCCTAGTTAAATAAAAAAGGATATCCTCATGCCCATGCTGATAGGAATTTGGTAAAAACAGATTTAAGTTTCCCTGCATTAAAGTCCCCGGCCACTAGGAGCGCAGCCTCTGGATGAGCATTTTCCTTTTGCTTATGGAATACAGCTCATTGTGTGCGGTCTTAGTGTCAGAATCAGTCTGTGGTGGTATGTAGATATCTACAAAAAATACAGATGAAAACTCTCTAGGTAGATAGGGTGATCTACAGCTTATCATGAGCTACTCTACCTCAGATTAGCAAAACCTCACCTGAGCCACAGGTTACTGTAGGTTGTGAGAGGTATTTAAATGGATTGATAGACCTGCAGATTTTGCATTTGTTAGTTTGTGTGTGTGTGTGTGTGTGTGTGTGTGTGTGTGTGTGTGTGTGTGTGTGTGTGTGTGTGTGTGTGTGTGTGTGTGTGTGTGTGTGTGTGTGTGTGTGTGTGTGTGTGTGTGTGTGTGTGTGTGTGTGTGTGTCAGAGCCAATCTGAGACGACTGCACCAGTTATTCCTCTTCTGTTCAATGCTGGAGACCAGGGCTTCACAGCCACAAAGTCATAATTATAGCTAAACCCTTCCCATTTCCACAATTGACATGATTTTAAATCTAACCATAACCTAGAAGGTCAAGTTTGATGTATTGGTCCACCAGATCTTCCGAGCATTTGGCCGGAAATGTCTGAGAACGAGATTAAGTGTAATTGACTAACATGACTTCACTTTAGAGTATTTGAGGCATCCTTCAGCACAACATGCCACCCTTTATAAAGAACATGATAATATCATATTCGACATAGTAGGGGTTATATCACATTTGACATTTGTGGTCATGTAACGGCGTTCGTCTGTTGAAGGAGAAGCGGACCAAAATGCAGCGTGGTGGTTACTCATGTTCTTTAATAAAGAGGAACTCGACATGAAATAACTTGACATACAAAACAACAAACGGTACGTGAAAACCTATACAGCCTATCTGGTGACAATAAACACAGAGACAGGAACAATCACCCACGAAACACTCAAAGAACCAAATGTAAAGCTGTAGAGCGATCTAGTAGGAGGTGCTGCCCAGCCTATTGTTTTTTCTGATAGTGGATATAACGTAGTTTCAAAGGTACAGTTCAACATATGTTATACAAGGTTTATCTATGTAGAAAACATAATCCTGTGTTTGAAATTTCACCCTCAAAACAACAGTTGATTACTTTTTGGTATTTTCCACATTGATTCCACATCCAGCTAGCATAGGCCTTACATAACATCTACTTTGTTTAAGAGTGGTGTAACTTGTGTACATTATTTTCCAGGAGCTGGAACATGGTGGCCACACTGTCCGACAGGCTGCAGTGAAATAGCGGAAAGCCTATTTCCTCCTCCTCCTCCTCTCCTCCCTACTTGGCTTATGTCCCCCTCAGGCCAGGCCACATTAACCTCTCGAGGCTAGGGGGTGGTATTTTCACGTCCGGATGAAAAGTGTGCCCAAAGTAAACTGCCCGCTACTCAAGCACAGAAGCTAGGACAAGCATATTATTAGTAGATTTGGATAGATAACACTCTGAAGTTTCTAAAACTGTTTGAATAATGTCTGTGAGTATAACAGAACTTATTTGGTAGGCGAAACCCCAACAAACCATCCAGGATTTTTTTTTGATGAGGTGACAATGTTTTCAATAAATTTTCTATGTGGATCTAGATTTCTAAGGCACTTGGTTGCAGTTCCTATTGCTTCCACTAGATGTCAACAGGCTTTAGAAATTGGTTGATGTTTTTCCTTTGAGTAATGAAGAAGTAGCCATTTCCTATCTGGGTGGATAGCCAAGTGTACTGTTGTGGTTGGGGAGCGTGACCTGAAGCTCGCTCAACATGAATTTTATCCGCTATTGAACACAGTCTATCCCGTCTTAAATTGTATTGATTATTTATGTAAAAAAAATACCTAAAGTTGGATGAGCAAATTTGTTTGAAATGCTTGGACAAAGTTTACAGGTAACTTATTAGATAATGTTTAGTAATGTAAAGTCATGTAAAGTCATGTCGGGCGAGTTGGAACTGGTATTTTTCTGAATCAAACGCACCAAATAAATGGACAGATATAACGGCGGAATTTATCGAACAAAATAACCATTTGTGATGTTTATGGGACATATTCGAGTGCCAACAGAAGAAGCTCTTCAAAGGTAAGGCATGAATTATATCGTTATTTCTCAGTTTTGTGTCTCGCCTGGCGGGTTGAAATATGATTGTCATGTGTTTTTTTGATGGGGTGCTGTCCTCAGATAACAGCATGTTTGGCTTTCGCCGTAAAGCATTTTTGAAATCTGACATTTACTTCTTGTTAATCCAATTCTTTCACAGATAGATTAACATTTCATAAAGGTTTTGGTTACCTTTGTAAAGTGCTTGGTGATGCCAAATATCTTTCTGACATGCTCCAATCAAGCTCTCTTGACCTAGCAAGGGCTGTGGATCCAGTAGGTGCCCTTAGAGACACGTTACAGGACTACAGAAGTGAGGGTTATTTTGGAGAACTATGGAAAGAGATTGCAGAGCACTGAAATAACCAACAAACAGTATGCTAAAGACAGCCTAAAACAAGCTTAAGAGTTCACGACGCATTGATGATGAGCACTCTAGGACAGAAAAATAGTGACCAAAATTATGGTGAGAGCTTCCAAAGATCTATCTTTTATCACGTGCTTGATAGTCTCACAGCTGAGCTGAAGAGGCATTTTTCAAAGTAGAATTGGGAGATAATGCAAGGGGTCCAGTCTCTCAACCCAAATAGTACCACATTCTTGAATGAGGAGCCTCTGTTTGCCTTTGCTCAGATTTAGAGGGCCTCAAACATGAGGTTCATCAAACCAGGCGGCTTCTTGATAGGAGAGAGAAAATGGAAGGAACAGACTGTCTACTCTCCTTGACTTTGTTTCTAGAACCTTATAAAGAGATCTTCCATGAGCTACTTCGACATTGTAAGATTTCAGTTGTTACACCAGTCAGCAGTGCTTCTTGCAAGAGTAGCTTCTCAGCTTTAAAAGCGATTAAAACATACATTAGGACAACAATGGTTGATGACAGGTTAAATCACCTCTGAATTCAGTGTTGAGTCAAGGAGGGCACGCTCCCTCAACATGGATGTGTTTGTGAAACATTTTGGCAGTTCTCATCAGAACCATAGAATTATGCTGTTTTAAATCTACCTAGGATAATCTGGCACTTAGGTGGTCCCTCTGGTCATGATTAACACCTGCACTGTGTACTAGCTAGAACACTGACATTCTAAAATGGTAAATCCAAAGGGTACCATGTCACACAGATTTAATTTGGTCTTGATTAGGCTAATTCCAAAACACTTCTTTGCTATTAGTTAACATAATATGTATGAGCATAAATTTGATACTGTACGTTTGTAATATTGATGGGCACCAGCATTTTTTTCCCCAAGTCCATTTCTGCTTGATACCTGATGTCAAATTGCTGTGTTTTTGTAATTTATGTGACATGCAAATGCTATCTTATCTCTTTGGTGCTTGCGCTTTATTTTCTGAAAATATGGATGTTCAATTTATAGACCCAGATTATATATTAATGAAAACAGAGTGACCCTAGTCTCTCCAGTATGTGAGTACAGTACTGTGTGTGTGAGAGAGAGAGAGAAAGAAATTGAGCTGCAGTTCCGAGGTAGAGACACTGACTACTTAAAGTATGTTAATGAATTCTAGTGAAGTAACCCTTTTGGACCACACTATCTGCCACATTGAAGAACTCCTGGTTAAGTTAATGTTTTAATCAGCAATCATAGGATTCATTCAGGCTCCTTAGATGCCAGGTTAGGGTTACATACACATTTTCTGTCATTGTCTATGGACCCCCTGAAGTAGCCTTGGCCACCCCCTGGCCTCCCCATGTATAAAACTCTAGTTCTGCCACTGCACCTCTACTGGCTATCTCAGAGACTCAGAGATGGGTGGGGAGGTTTCTTGCCCTGGTGGCTGAGATAGAGGGTGTGAGGGGAAGTCTTTGTATCATGAGAGAGAGAGCGAGAGAGAGAGACTTGCTCTTGCTCTAGTCCTTCTCAACATGAGATCCTGATATATTTCATAATTCTTTGTTTTTAGAATGAGATAAATTCTCTAATCGAAAAATAATTCCAGACAAGAAGTGATGAACAAAAAAGTAACTCTGCGCCTCAAGTTAATTAAGAAGTTTTGACTCTAGCTAGCTAGCTACACAAAAAAGACCTACCCAGCAGACTAACGAGCTAGACCAAACCTAGTAAGGGGAGTTAATACAACTACATCAAACGACCAAACTGAGTGAGTAAACTCCTCCTCAGCGCAGAATCCATTCTCTACCCTAAAGAGGCCAAAAATGACACAACGAGGAAAGCTTTTAAACAGAAACTACTAAAGGGGAGGCCAGAAACCCTTTTCACAGACCACTACAAAAACGGTGACTTGAGTGATCTCATCTTCCTCACTGACCAGCCAAATGCATGGCGCTCAGCAGTCTGCTCTCACTACCCATCCATAAAGAAAGAGGGAATCTGTAATGGGTGAAAGCTGAAAGTCAAAGAGACAGATGACCCTGACAGCACCATGATAACAATCAACCTCTACAAGACTGGGAATGTCATGGTGCAAGGTAACATTAGGCTGTTTGAAACAGACTTTCAGACCATTAAGGAGAGAGCAGAGAGCGAGAAGGACACCACCAGTGACATGCCCTCCCACAAGACAAACTCCACCAGCACCATCCTCACCCCTACTCTCCCCACCCCAAAAGACACATCCAGCACCTTTCTTCTCACCATAGTGGAGGACACGCCCCAGGAGGAGAGCGACCCACTCAGTGCAGAGCAGGCTCAGGCCCTCCTCACCACCATGGCTGCCATGGGGGATGAGTTCACCAAAATGGAGGGGGAGGTGGTCCTGCTGAGGGAGAGCGTGAGCAAACAGCAACCAGACAACCACACCTTAGAGGAGCTCCTAACCAAGGTGCGGACAGAGCAGGACAGCAGACTTGCAACACAGCTGAAAGAGGTTCAGCAAGAGAGAGACGGACTCAAGAGAGAGCTGGCTGATCCAACAAAGGAGGTGAGAGAGCTCCAAAAAGACAGGCAGAACAGTAATAACAATCTGACCACACTAAGAGAGGAGCTGCAGGAGAGAACAGAGGACAGGCTGCAGGAGAGAAAGAGGACAGGCTGCAGGAGTAGCTAGCTAACTGCTGCACCCCTCCTCCCCAACCCACAGAACAGCCTCCGCCAGCGCAGAGCTACACACAGGCTGTGAGAGGAGCAACTGGACCAGCCCCCACCAACCAAATGAGTGACATTAAACAAATACTGAGTCTACTATGCTCACATGTGATAGGCCGAGGGTCATGGTAAGATGAGCACAAGAACTCCACCATCCTCACACTACACCCACCCAAGTGGCATGACACAAATTCTTAAATTATAAACAAATCACATTTGCATAATAAGAGTTTACTTTAATTGACAAATCGTATTTTAATTAATAGTTCTTGTTGGATTGTGAGTGTTTGTCTCACTTTGAAAAAAAATAATTATGAAATCTTTTTACGTTGCATGTTGGAATTTGCAAGGGTTGAAGTCCTCTTCTTTGGGACTAAAAGAGCAGAAACCCAGACTTCCTGAAAGAAATTGATGATGTTGACATTGTAGTACTACAGGAGAGAGATTAAAGTAGACGGCACGCGTCAAAGTAATTGATTTATGACCCTGCGTCATGATGACGTGTGCATGTCCAAATATGGGCCTCCGGCCCCGTCCAGCCGGTTCCTGTGGTCAGGTGTTAGAGGGTGTGTGTTATTTTATATCTATATGGCATCCTTTGAAGTAGTCATGGTGATTGGTGTCTAGGGGCCTGGTTGAACTGGGGGGGTTGAATGTTTAAACTATTGGAACGTGTATGTCCCCCACCCCAGTTTTATTGCCCTTATGGTTGTTATCAGATGAAGCAGGAATGTCCTAGGGTATTGGCTGTGGCATATGCATTCTAAATATCCAGAACAAGGCCTGCGATTTTTTTAAATAAAGGCCAGAATATTAAACATAGAAAATATGTCTCCTAGCCCAATTCTCGGGGTGCTCTGCAGCTCATGTCATGAATCCAATGACAAAAGCCTGGAGGATGTTTTGCGTGAGGCTCCAGAATGTTTTAAAGGATTTTTGTGTACGAGTGAGGGGCATATTTCTTACCTATTCCGACCTGAGGAATCTACGGTTAAGATATTCACAGACAGCTTGTCCAAACCCTTTTATAGGGCAGAACCCGAGAGTTTTCTTCCAGCGCTAAGGATGAGAGAATGGCTTAAAATAAGACTTGCGCTGTGTCAAATTGAACAGGCCCTGAGTGCTTCAAGTCTACCCGGTGTGACGTAGAAGTCCGTCACTGGCCGCGGGCAGCATTTGTTTCTTTAACGCACACACATATTCATCACTCCTCCCTGCGCCATTATAAGATAAGTTAACAATGTGGGTCGACACACAAATTAACTTCTGTCTTGGTGCATGCATTTCACACTTGTCAATGTTCATATTTGAGAGATACAATAATTATTATACTTATCAATGCTGTGGATGAGCGCATTGTTTGTTTGTTCTGTTCTCTCTCTCCATCTCTGTGGCTTCCGGGTATGCTGGAAAAGGACCCGAGCTAAGGGAATTGGGTTGGCTTTATAGTGCCTGTCCCAAATGGCTCATTAATGCATATGGGCATATTGAAAGATATTGTCAGTAGTGATGTAATGTTGTAAATGTTATGTTGTGATATTGTTTAAAACCGTGTTGCAATGTATATCCTTTAGTATGTTTAGTTCCTGGAAAATGTAGGTTTGTGTTGTTAATTGATTAATTAATTAGGGTTAATTGTGCTGAGGGGAGGGGCTAGCCCTACAAAAGGAGCCTCTCTTTCAGTCATGAAGAGGCAGTTTGGATTGAGCTGTGGATGGGGCAGCATTGTTTTTAAGCTGTCCCATAAGGTAGACGTTGATGGCAGTACTGTTGTTTTTTGTTCCGGAATCACTTGTAAATAAACACCTTTGCACAGAAGAACTTTTGCGGTTCCGCCATCTTTTTATTTTGATAGAGGTTAGGTTATCCAGTTTAGCCTTCTGGCCTACTCTACGTGACACCTGGATATGCGTTGGAAGAACAGGTCTGCAGACGAAATGATCTGATGGCCCTAAGAGTCGCTTCAAATGGGTATACCCAGGAACGTGCATGGCCCGACCCAGTTTTATAGCCCGGAACGTGTATGGCCCCACCCAGTTTTATCCCCAGGAACGTGCATGGCCCCACCCAGTTTTATACCCAGGAACGTGCATGGCTCCACCCAGTTTTATAGCCCGGAACGTGTATGGCCCACCCACCCCCAGTTTTACTGCCCTTAGGGTTGTTATCTGATGAAGAAGGAATGTCCGGGCGGTATTGGCTGGGGCATGCGCACTATAAATGTCCAGAACAAAGCGTGCGAACCCAGAACAGTAAACATGGATTTTGCGATCAGTGGCAAAGCTGTGATGACTGTAACAACGGAAGCAGGACCGCGGCTGCAACATAGAGAAAGGGCAAAGTATACTGCCGCAATATACGATGCTCCACAAAAGCGGTTTCTAAGTGTGTATAGAACCCAGATACCGCCCGCAACGGCGCTGAAAGATGAAGTGCTGATGTCTAATGGACAGCAACGGGGGTGTCTGTTTGATTACTTGGCCTGTAGAGTGAAACTCTATACGGTAGCCGAAGGAGAAGAATATACGGACCAGACATTAGGAGTGGACTATGGGGTTGAAGACTGGACAGTTTTTCGCCAGGTTTTGTGTCCCGAACTGGGACGTATCACCAAGGGGTACAGCTTGTTCACAGGCTACGAGACCCGTTGGGAAGGTACCCCTGACTCCTCAGGAAGAGTATTTCACAGGGTTAAAATACAGAGAAAGATTGGACTTCCCTGTGGCTGCGTGGAGTTCTATATCAGCACCGAGGAAATACGCAACCAAAACATCCGGGAGGGCATTTTGGTCGGTGATTTTAAGCTGCGCATGCTTATCCCATTTAAAAGTTGGGAATTAATGGAATTGAAAATGTTGGAGTTGTTGGACGCTCTGTTTGTACAGAGCCAACAGCGCCAGAGCATTGTTCGGCTAAAGAGGTGTATAACATATACGAATCCTGAGGATTATGATTCAAAGGAGCCCCAAGAAGGTACATCGTCAGAAGGGCCAACCCATGGAGAAAAATAAGTACGCGGCTGCGTTAACCACGCCCAGATACCCCGAGGGCTGGTTCAACAATAAAAGGAGGGTCCTTAAAACCTACAGTTCTTCACTTACGCATTAACCATGGATATTCCTACCACATACCAAACGTCATGGGGGCCCGACACTAAGGACTGTATACGGATAATTGTCAGGGCTAACTGGACCCTTTATCTGTAAGAAATAGTAAAAAAAAATGCTGATTTATAACGTGTGTTAAAATGTATGTATTAAATATTCAGAATTAAATCATTGTTTTTGAAAAGGGCTCTCACCATTTAACGAAAGGGGAAGCGGTCTTTTCTCTCACGTTAGGGTCTGTCGCAGACAACTGTAAAAAAAACATGTATTATTTTATAGTCTTTTCCTACAATGGTATGTTATGAACATTACGGGTTATTAAAGTTTGTAATAATGTACAACTGCAGGCCTCCAAGGTCTTTTACATAAAACACTTGTGATGCATGTTTAAATATTATTCAAATATGTTAATTAATTCAAACGTTTCTTAAAGGTTGTACGAAATATTTTGGAATTCAATAAAAGGAATTTAAAAACTGTATCTCACCCCTTAACGATGGTAAAATGTATTTCACATCATCACCAAGCTCTGTCGCGAAGGAAAAAGACATGTAAAATCAGGGGACGTGCGTGTGTGCGTTACAGAAACAAAAGTGTGTGTGTTCAACAGGGGGCCCAAGCATGGAGCCCCATTCTATCTTTAGAGAATCGTTTGAAACCAAGGTTTGCACTATCAGGCATATGGCATGTCCAGATATCTGCCGACCGCCCGGGGTTAAACACTGATATCTAATCATCGCCCGGTACCCCACAAACCCTGTTGTAGACAGAATGGCTCTTTGAATTCACAGCCATGGTTCTCTAAACCAAACATACAGGGGGGTTGCATACAGGATATCTCGCAAAACTCATTACGTACTTTCGCAAGTTAGGTACAGAACGTGGAGCATCTATTTTTAACACTGTTAGCACATCTTTAGCGCAAACCCACAGGCCCGAATATTTAGCTGCCCGGACAGATTAAAAAATATATTCTGAATAAGAGAATCGCTCCTAATGGATATTTCTGGAGGTGAGTAAGTGAAAAATATATTTTAAGATTTGTTTGAATATTATCCGGATATTATTGTAATATGAAACCCGAGTTATTTGTGTATTTCAGGCCAAATGCCAATATATGTTAAAAAAGTGTATATATAGCGTATAACGGTTAATATTCTTTAACGTTTGTTAGGATCCCAAACATTTATGCAGCTTTTACGCGGTTTAACGGATCTGGAACAATATGAGGGGGTTCTCAGTCTCAAAAACCCAGCAGTCAATCACCATCATCATTTTTTCGCTTATAATTAAACACATACACAACAATATTTATATATAAAAAAAATAGTGTGTACTATTTTAAAAGCTATTTTATGTATTTACAGCCGACATACAGCCAAGAATGATAAATGATTCGTTATGGACATCGGACGCAATTCTCCCGTTCTGTACGAACGTTTTTTCAAACTCCCCGCGAATCGCGGGAACCTCCACCCCCTCACAACATATTCCAGACCCCAACAGGCAACGAACAACTGTGGCCCAAGTACATTGCTCAGATTCAACGCACCCCAAAAATACTGTTGGGCAGGGAACTTGCGGCTTCACAAGCAGGCGCACCAGGGACACGGTATGAGACCATTATACATTTTGTTATTAGTTATACATCTTTTTATTAGTTATACCTCTTTTGATAGAATATGTTAAAACAAGGACAAATAATGTTTTTTCAGACTGCCAGGAGACAGGCCATGCAGAATCGGGAACAATAGATGAAAAAAGTCACACACCCCCGGTTTCGGCGATTCGTCAGAACAGCCAGCGCCAAAAAAGCCGAGGTATTTTAACGATGTATTGTTAATATATAGTATTATACCTGAAATGTATTTGACATTTTATGTATCTAACATATTTTTATATTTAATAACCTATTTTGTATGTATTATTTTCTTTCAGACTCCTCCCCGGTGAAAAACGGCACAGAAGGACACATACATCTTGAGCTGGGGGATTCCGGCGCACCGAACATTCCCGATGAAACAACCAAAGCGGAGGATAGACCTGTTTCTAATGACATTTCAGATGTTGACGACCAGTTATTCTGTGATGCGGCCAACCTTATCGACCCCGTCAATTCTACGGCATCAACATCAGTACCTGCAATGTAACAAGAAAGGTTTTTCACATTATTTTCCAGGGCTTTGAAATCGAGGAATGTTTTGCTATACAAACGACTGGGTGTTTTAATTGAGAGACAGTACAGAGACGATATGTTATTCTGGCATAGAACAATTCCACGCATGTTAAACAGCAAACTGATTAAAAAATGCAAATACAGAGGCTAAAATCATACATGTAACACCTATCATTCCAGAAATAACCAAATCGTGGGGAATTGGAAAATTGTCTAATAAATCTGGAGGGAGATGGTATTGATAGACGTGTCCGGGTTGTGTACCGGAATAAATTCAACAATACAGAGATTCGACAGTTTTTCAATTTCCTATGGGTGAATCAGAATCTTGAATATGAGGTATTTTACATGATGATAATGGACACTCTAAACGATCTGTTAGAGACGGCAAGAGATTATGGCGAACCACGTGATGTCTTACAGTTGGAAATTTGTGGAGATAGCCTGCATAACACAGTATCTCTTATTTTACCCAATAGCGAAGCAGATCTTGAACAATTTACCGCGCTGCTAGAACGCCTTCAGTCAAATTTAGCCGTCATAGCAGATCGGACCCTCGAGCTTGTAGTGCAAATAATACGTCAACCCGATGGTGGTGGTGGGCAGAGAAGGAAGCTTGATAGCCTAATGCAGTCAGAAAACATAAGCAATAAAAGGGCCTACCTCATAAACGTTCACAATCCCGATAATAAGCTATGTTTTGCAATAGGCCTAGCGCATTTACTTAACCCTGGATGTACTGATCTGACGGCATTGCAAAAGGCAAGAGAGATCCAAACGGCGGTGGGTCTTGGTATACAGGATGCTGTGGCTTTCTCGGACATAGTCAAATTTGAAAACTTTCTGAATATCAAGATTGTGGTTTTGTACCACAGTAGAGCTAATGCAGCTTTCTTGAAGTTCCAAAACACCCCCGAACCGCACCCTCAGATTCTGTACTTTTATGTGCAAAACGGACATTACTACGCCGTTACCAACATCACGGCGTTCATAGGCGCCCCCTATGTGTGTCCATCCTGCCATACCGGCTACACCCGAAAGGGGGGGCACTCGTGCCGTTATAACTGTTCAGTATGTCAGGATGTAGATTGCCCAATGCAACCCTTAAATTTGACACCCTGTGAGGATTGCCACCACACATGTCGTTCGACCTACTGTTATGAAAAACACAAAATTGAAACATGGCACCCCAAGGCATGTAAATCTGTAAGCATTTGTGCCATTAACAAGAAATGCCCAAAATGTCATTGCAATTACAACCTTAAAATAGATAGCCCTAAACCGCATGTGTGTGGAATCATATATTGTCCAATCTGTAAAGGGCCTTTGAAAAGCAGAGACGCTGAAGTGGTTCAAGAAGTGCCACAGGAGTGTTATATTCAGCCCTTGGCTGAAGATGAACATTCAGAGAAATATGTGTTCTATGATTTTGAGACAAATCAGCAATCGGGGGACCATTTGCCTATTTTTTATCTACCATGACATTCAAGGGGGAAAAGTGGTCTGCAGAAGGATCCAATTGTGCACTACTCTTTCTAAAACATTTTAGAAAGCCACAGTACAGAAACTTCACGTTTATAGCCCACAATTCTAGAGCCTACGATTCCTACCTGCTTCTGAATCCATTGATACAGCAAGGCGTGGCACCCAGGGTCATAGCTCAAGGTAGTAAAATCTTGTGTTTTGTAGACCCAGCCTTCAACCAGAGATACATTGACAGCTTAAGCTTTTTACCCATGCGATTGGCTCAAATGCCAGAGGCCTTGGGTTTTGAAAACTCTGTGAAAGGCTGGTTCCCCCACTTCTTCACATCTGAGGAGAATCTACATTATGTCGGATCATATCCCAGCCCAGAAATGTACGGGTGTGATCAAATGTCTCCCAAAGAGCGTGAGAGATTCATGACGTGGTACGAGACAGTAAGACATGGCACCTTTGATTTCCATAAAGAGATGGAATCATACTGTGACAATGATGTGGTTATACTTCGTGAAGGATGCCTCAGATTCAGAGAAGAGGTAATCAAAGATGCAGGCATTGACCCCTGGAGTTGTACAACTATTGCATCGGCATGCATGAAAACCTATCGTACACACTATCTGCCTACAGCCTCTATAGCTATCCCCTCGCCTGACAACTACCGACGCCAATTCAAGTCATACTCTAGTGGGTCCATTCAATGGTTGGAGTATATGGCCCAGGATAAAGACATTTTTATTCAACATGCTTTGAATCGGGGAGAGAAGGCATTTGGCTCTTACCATGTAGATGGCTACACCCAGATTGACGGGGTTGAGACCGTGTATGAGTACAATGGTTGTTTCTTCCATGGTTGCAAATCTTGCTTTGTGCCCCAGACCATGTGTGTCCTAACCCAAAAGACTTTTGGGGAAATGTACCAAGAGTTTCAAGACAAATTGTATTCTTTACAGGCTACTTACGGTCTAAAAGTGGTGGTTTTGTGAGAGCACAAATGGACCGCCCTCAAAAAGTCTGATCCTCATGTTCAAGCCTTCCTTTCCAGCTATGACACCCCAGAACCCCTGGAACCCCGACAGGCCTTGTATGGCGGCCGTACCAATGCTTTGACACTGCGGTATGTAGCGCAACCCGACGAGACAATAGGATATGTAGATTTTACATCCCTTTATCCTCATGTAATGAGTTCCTCATGCTATCCTATAGGGCATCCGGAAATTATTCATCGTGATTTTGACTTACCTCAAAACTATTTTGGTCTGATCAAAGCAACAGTCTACCCTACTAGGGGTTTGTTTATACCAGTGTTGCCTTACAGGGGCCCTCAAGGAAAACTTTTCTTTCCCCTTTGTCGCACCTGCAGTGAAAACAAACAACAAACCCCATGTGATCACTCCGATCAAGAAAGGGCCCTGACCGGGGTGTGGGTCACAGTTGAATTCTCTAAGGCTTTAGAGATGGGGTATCGTGTGGCCAAAATCTTTGAAGTATGGAACTTTTCCAAGAAATCAGACACTCTTTTTAAAGAGTACATCAAGACCTTCTTGAGATGTAAGCAAATGGCTTCAGGCTATCCTGCATCGGTCACAGATCAAGAGAGCAAAGACAGGTACATTCAAGACTATCACGACAGAGAAGGCATCCTTCTTGACCCTGACAGAATAGAGGTCAACAAAACCAAACGAAATGTGTCGAAATTGTACTTAAATTCGCTTTGGGGCAAATTAGCGCAGAGGTGTAATATGCTAACAACGTCGATTATTAAAGACCCTGAAGAATTTGGGGAATTTGTTTTTTCGGACCAATACGAAATTTCACATTTTTCATTCTTGAGTCAAGACATTGCCTTGGTGCAATGGCGACGTAACAAGAAGTGGGTTCTACCCCCGGGTAATGTAAATGTGTTTCTTGCAGCATTTACCACGGCCTATGGCCGACTTGAACTGTACAAGCTCATGGAGCAGCTTCAGAGGCGGGTTCTTTACCACGACACAGACTCTGTGGTCTATGTAAGCAAACCAGAGGATTGGAGCCCCCCACTCAGCAACTATCTGGGTGGATTAACGAGTGAACTCGCAGAGGGTGACCATGTCACAGAATGGTCCTCCTGTGGTCCCAAAAGCTATGCATTTAGGACTAAAAAGAATCACGTGGTGTTGAAAGCCAAAGGCGTGACTCAAAACTATGAAAATGCCCAGCGTGTAAACTTGGTATCAATCACACTCTTCGTCGAGGGGTTCCTAAATGACAGGAATAGTGACTTGGAGATTTTGAGCTCCTACAAACAGATTGTTAGGGATAAAAAGGGCTTCCATCTGAGGAATGCCCCACTCACTAATAGATTCCGGGTAGTCTACGACAAGAGAATGCTTTTGCCTGACGGGACCACATTGCCCTTTGGCTACTGACATATGCTACATGCCGCAGTGTGTCAGTCCTGACTCAAAACTATGAAAATGCCCCACGTGTAAAACTTTGAATCAATCACACGCTTGGTCGAGGGGTTTCTAAATGACATGAATAGTGACTTGGAGATTTTGGGCTCCTACAGAAAAAGATTGTTAGGGATAAAAAAGGGCTTCCATCTGAGGAAGGCCCCACTTACTAAAAGATTCAGGGGTGTCTATGACAAGAGACTGCTTTTGCCTGACTGAACCACATTGTCCCTTTGGCTATTGACTTATGCTACAAGCTACAGGGTGTCTTAAAGCTTAAGATATAATGACTGCTGTAGAAAGTTTTGACCCCCGGTTGCAACTACCATTTTCGGCCTTAATCGCAGGGCCTTCGAATAGTGGTAAAACTTGTTTTGTAAAAAGTATTTTAGAGAATTCTAAACATGTGCTATCTCAAAACCATGATAATGTTGTGTGGTGTTATTCTTGTTATCAACCTCTGTATGATGAATTGTTGAAGACAATAAAAATCAAGTTTGTTGAAGGAATACCTGATTCCCTGTCTGATGATGAACTTTTACCTCATAAAAACAATCTGCTGGTTTTGGACGATATGCTATTTGCAGGTAGCGAACATCCCGAAACTGCCCGAGCGTTTATCCAATATACTCATCATAGAAACCTGTCCGTGCTTTACTTGGTGCAGAATGTGTTTCACCAAGGTAAAAATTGTCGCACCATCAGTTTGAACGCCAATTACATGGTTTTGTTCAAAAATCCTAGAGACAAACTACAAAGTAATACTCTAGCTCAGCAGATGTACCCGGAAAGGAAATCCTACTTTATGGAAAGCTACGAGGACGCTACCAAAGCGCCATTTTCTTATTTAATCGTGGATTTAAAAGCAAATACTCCAGAACACCTAAGGCTACGAACAGGTCTGTTCCCGTGGGAGTGGCCGGCTGCGTACATTCCTAAAAAGTAACCGCTATGTCTCTGTGTTTAAAAAGAAACATGCCCCTCTTGAGAAGCCTAGTTGGGGCTACATCTAATGAATAGAAGGCCATCTTGGGTCACTGTTCTTCAGATCTCATATTATCCCTATGTGAGATTGCTTTGAATCTTCTCAAAGGATGCATTCCACTCACCCTGACACAATTGAAAAAATTAAAGAGACAAACTCTTTGCCAATAAACGGGTCCGTCTTCAAAAGAAACGACATAGCATACAACAGTCTGGCGGTTTTATTCTACCTTTACTAAGTATAGCCGTGCTCTTCATCACCAGCCTTATTGCTGCCAGACGTGGGGGTTGAACACATAGGGTGATGGCCAATAAAATGTATCTGGTGCCACAACAAGAGTTGGATAGACTTAAAAAACAAGTGCAGGGTTCTGAAAATATCAGTCAAACAGCGGAAAATGATTTGGATACGGCCATGAAGGATATTTTGAATCAAAAAGGATTGAACCCCTATGATAAGGTCCAAAAATACACAAAGCTCTTGCAAAAGTATTTGTCCTTGGTAAAACAAGGGGAGAGAGAGACAGGTCTTTTTTTTGGTCTTCGAGACAACATCATCAACCCTGAGCCTTCTTGACGCTCGACATCTGGTGACGCCCTTCTGATCATAGCATTGGCTACAACCTCACTTACTATAGTTTTTTGCTGATGATTTTAAATGCGGTTTGGCTATGCTGAGGCCTCTCTTCATAAACAGTAAAACCATCCTAAAGAGGTTACGAAATATACCTCCTATCCCCGAACCGTACATGGTGGGGGAACCATAATAGCCAGGTAACCCATTACCCACTTGATCAACATAGTATGAGACATACCGGTTAGGGTCGAGATGTCGATGTTCCATAACCCTTTGTAATTTAGATGTATTATGTATATAAAATATATAATACTAATATTATATATGTAGAGAGGTTTTGGTGGGTCTAAAGTGGATTTTTACAATCGTTTTACCATAAGTAAATTCAATGTTTTCGTTCTGATCCGTTTTAATCTCAACAAGAATGTTTTCAATATATTTCTTGCGTACAGGTACGTAGTGTGGCTTGTCGTAGGTGACAGTGACTATGTCCCCATCCTTTGCGTCTATATGTACCGTTCTCAGGAGTGGCACACAGCTGTCTCCGACCCTTTAATAGGATATGATGTCGGTATACACAAATATGTTGTAAAATCCTGCATGTATATCCGCGGGGAATGGGAATAATTTATCTTTCACATACGTCCATTTATTGGGACCCATCCCCAACATGTATGCTAAATTATCGCCGGTCTTTATCCCCCCGTAAGCATCTCCTGAGATTTGTACACATTTATGTATGGAAATATTCCTGATGTACAACCCGTATAATTTGAACTCTGATTATTACGATATATATGTGCGGACGCATTACTGGGGTGAGTCAGGTAGAAGCTGCCTTGTTCCATTATGCACTTTGGTGTACACACGAATGATGATGTATTTTATCATGCATGGGGGTTTAAATGAACCCCCGACGCCTCAACCACGTCCTGTTCTAATACCCAACTGTTGAACTTTTGGGGCCAGTTTTTCCAGCGGACCAGCACCCATTTTTGACACTTTTCTCTCATTTGAGCTAGAATCTCCTCCACATGGAAGACTTTGTCTTTACCCAACTGTACCTTCTGTAATTCCTTCTCATAAAAAGATCCCTCTATAAGTTCCCCGTCATAATCTTTTAATGTGTAGACCGGGGGTATGCGCGGCAGACATTCTGTAACCGTGAATAGCTCATCACTGTATCCTTGCTCATATTTTTTGTCGAAAACACCCCTCAACTATGATATACGGGGCGGCAGGGTAGCCTAGTGGTTAGAGCGTTGGACTAGTAACTGCAAGGTTGCAAGTTCAAATCCCCAAGCTGACAAGGTACAAATCTGTCGTTCTGCCCCTGAACAGGCAGTTAACCCACTGTTCATAGGCCGTCATTGAAAATAAGAATTTGTTTTTAACTGACTTGCCAGGTAAAATAAAAAATAAATAAATAAAATATACAAACCAAGTCCCCCACAATGAATTTAAAATGCATTTTTTTCTTACGGCGAAGGGGGAGCAAACCATACAGATTTTTAAAGACTTGAAAAGAGTTTTCAGAAGAGACATCTGAGGGTTTCATCCTTATACTCTTATGATAACTATTGTTATACCCAATTACTAAATCTTGAACTATATCGACATATCTATGCATGTTGTGAGCTGTAAAATAGCGCCACATCCGCTCCTTCAGAGTTCTGTTAAAGCGTTCTGAAGCTTTCAAATCCGAGCCTGTAGCAAAATGTACTATATTGTGCTTCTTCATGAGTTTCTGAAAAGTATTATTAAAAATTTATTTTCCGCCATCAGTCTGCACTTTCTTGGGGGCGCCTCCTTCCTTCAAGATAGAGTCAAAGGCCCGGGTCACCTCTGCCCCACTCTTATTTTTTTAGACCCTGACAAAAGCTATTTTAGAGAAAATATCTATAACCGTTAGCATGTAGCGATTTCCATCATTTTTATCTGCAAGGGCCTGCATGTCACATAGATCAGCCTGAAATTGGGACATTGGTTGGGTAGAAAAAACTCTGTTTCGGGGAAATTGTCTTCTTACAGGCTTATGAAGAGTGTGCGCATCCTGCTCTGATAGCCACTCATTCACTTTAGCATCGCTTAACCGGCTACCTGTTTCTTCGGCTATAGCTCTCTGTAAACGTTCCTTGCCCCCATAAGACCCCGGATTAGAGGGATTATAATAAATGTTTTTCAACATCTGCTCTGCAATCCTTCTTGCCTCTCTGAGGTACAATAACGTTAATGAGCCCCTTTCAAATAATGACAACATTTCATTTTCATTTTTGGGATTTTTATTTTCAAGAAAACATTATGTATTACGTATACAGACAATTCAGAATTTGTTGCAGGATACGTGTCCCCGTTTTCTCAATGATCGCATCATGCAAAACCCTGTATATTTGGTTTAGATTAACAGGTTTGTTTCGCTGAATTTTTACAACACACACATCCGCTATAAAAGTATATAAACAACAAATATGATACATGTTACAATTAAATGGTGTTTCAAACAAATAAAGTAAAATCTTAGACAAGGTTGTTTCTAGTTCTTCAGAATCAACACCAAGCCGGGTTACCATTTGTGTCCATTGTAGACACTCGCCCGCATGTCGTAAATGATTCATGATTTGCTCCATTTTCAACACACACTCTACATTAGTCCCGGAATTGTGGGTTGTGTAGAACGATACATTGTTCACTTTATTTTCAATAATTTGATTCATAACATTTGTAAGTTCTCTCAAAAGAAAAAATGTATTTATTCTCTCTAACATCGTATACACATAGTTACCCATTGCTTTACATCTAAATAACAAAAATGTCACTCGGTCTCTTGGGGTTTATTGAGCCAGAAAGTCATAACATCAGCCACCACAGCCTCCCTGTATTTGTTATCGTCCACCAGGGTGTGTCGGATTTCTTTGAGTTTCTCGTAGATTGCCTCCTTCAGTTCATGTAGGAATGCCTCGGTTACCCCGTAAACTCTGGGGATAGACGGCACAAAACCCATAGACTCCAGGGCTCTGACCAGAACCCAACCATGAAGCATCACGGCCCAATAAATTACATGGTACAAAACAGGCCTATAGATGGAGTGCAAACAGCACAGACATCTACCAAAAAAAGCAATTAGTAGCCAACAACTTTTTAGCCTTATGTTCTCCTACAGCAATGAAGGTGTACATTTGGCTGTTTGGAACATAAACTTTATATTTGACAAATTAGCCTCCTTGGCTAATTTAAAGAAGAATAAGAAACCAGAAATAACAGACAATGAAAAATGGTTTGATCATGATAACAAAAATCTAAGATAGTCATTGAGAAATATATCTAATCAAAAACACAGAGAACCAGACAACAAAAATTGGCTATCCAAAATGGGGATATGTGGAGAAATCACTTTGCAAATCTCTACAGCAATATAACAAAGAGCCCAGAACAAAAATATACAAGAAAAATTACAAATCCTTGAATCAGCAGTCAAAGACTATCAGAATACTGCGGATACCCCAATTGCAGAAGAAGAATTATTGGAAAAACTATGCACTCTCCAACCCAAAAAGGCATGTGGTACTGATGGTATTTGAAATTAAATTATCAAATATATAGACCACAAATTCAAATTGGCTATACTCAAACTCTTCAACATTATCCTCACTGCAGGTATTTTCCCCGATATTTGGAACCAGGGATTGATCACACCAATCTATAAAAATGGAGACAAATTTGACCCAAATAATTACAGAGGAATTATCTCTGTAGTTTTATAAATAGCAGACGTACACAACGCCCTGAGCAGAAGCCAGATTGGATTTTTTTTAAATATCGTACAACAGACCACATTTACACCCTCCACACTCTACTTGATAAACAAGTAAACCTAAACAAAGGCAAAATCTACTCGTGTTTTGTAGATTTCAAGAAAGCATTTGATTTAATTTGGCACAAAGGTATTTTTTATAAACTAATATAAAATGGTATTGGAGGGAAAACATATGATTTTATTAAATGCATGTACACTAAAAACAAATGTGCGGCTAAAATTGGCAACAAGCAAACATACTTCTTCTCTCAGGGACAGGGAGTGAATCAGGGCTGCCCAGTAAGTCCAACACTATTTAACATCTACATTAATGAATTGGCAAAAACATTAGAAGAATCGGCAGCACCTGGTATCACCCTACACAACACTGAAATCAAGCGTCTGCTGCACGCAGATGACCTGGTGCTGCTGTCTCCCACTAAAGAGGGGTTACAGCAGCACCTAGATCATCTAGGTGACCTAAACTGAGACATTCTTAACACCCCGGCCACCCTATAATCTAAGCTTGATGCCCTCAATCTCACACAAATTATCAATGAACCCACCAGATACAACCCCAAATCAGTAAACACGGGCACCCTCATAGATATCATCCTAACTCACTCGCCCTCCAAATACACCTCTGCTGTTTTCAATCAAGATCTCAGCGATCACTGCCCCATTGCCTGCATCCGTAATGGGTCTGCGACCAAACGACCACCCCTCATCACTGGCAAATACTTCCTAAAACACTTCTGCGAACAGACCTTTCTAATCGACCTGGCCGGGGTATCCTGGAATGACATTCAACTCAACCCGTCAGTAGATGATGCCTGGCTATTCTTTAAAAGTGCCTTCCTCACCATCTTAAATAAGCATGCCCCTCTCACAAAATGTAGAACTAGGAATAGATATAGTACTTGGTTCACTCCATACCTGCCCTTGACCAGCACAAAAACATCTTGTGGCGTTCTGCATTAGCATCGAATAGCCCCCGTATTATGCAACTTTTCAGGGAAGATAGGAACAAATATACACAGGCAGTTAGAAAAGCTAAGGCAAGCTTTTTCCAACAGAAATTTGCAACCTGTAGTACTAACTCAAAAAAGTTCTGGGACACTGTAAAGTCCATGGAGAATAAGAGCACCTCCTCCCAGCTGCCCACTGCTCTGAGGCTAGGAAACACTGTCAGCACCGATCTACGGCTGGCCATGCTTTCCACATGGCTACCCCTACCCCGGTCAACTGCCCGGCACCCTCAACAGCAACCTGCCAAAGCCCTCACCATTTCTCCTTTAATAACCAAATGCAGATAGCTGATGTTCTGAAAGAGCTGCAAAATCTGGAGCCCTACAAATCAGCTGGGCTAGACAATCTGAGCCATCTCTTTCTAAAATGATCTGCCGAAATTGTTGCAACCCCTATTACTAGCCTGTTCAACCTCTCTTTCGTATCGTCTGAGATTCCCAAAGATTGGAAAGCTGCCGCGGTCATCCCCCTCTTCAAAGGGGGTGACACTCTAGACCCAAATTGCTACAGACTTATATCTATCCTCCCCTGTCTTTCTAAGGTCTTCGAAAGCCAAGTTAACATGCAGATTACTGACCCTTTCAAATCCCACCATACCTTCTCCGCTATGCAATCTGGTTTCAGAGCTGGTCATGGGTGCACCTCAGCCACGCTCAAGGTTCTAAACAACATCATAACCGCCATCGATAAGAGACATTACTGTGCAGCCGTATTCATCGACCTAGCCAAGGCTCTGCCAAGGCTCTGTCAATCAAAACATTCTTATTGGCAGATTCGACATCCTTGGTTTCTCAAATGATTGCCTCGACTGGTTTACCAACTAATTCTCTGATAGAGTTCAGTGTGTCAAATCGGAGGACCAGTTGTCCGGAACTCTGACAGTCTCTATGGGTGTGACACAGGGTTCAATTCTCGGGCCGACTCTCTTTTCTGTATGAATCAATGATGTTGCTCTTGCTGCTGGTGATTCTCTGATCCACCTCTACGCATATGACAACATGCTGTATACTTCTGGCCCCTCCTTGGACACTGTGTTAACTAACCTCCAGACGAGCTTCAATGCCATACAACTCTCCTTCTGTGGCCTCCAACTGCTCTTAAGTAGCATTGTTTAAAGTGGCTAGTGATATATTTTACATCAATTCCCATCAATTCCCATTATTAATAATTAAAGTGGCTGGAGTTGAGTCAGTGTGTTGGCAGCAGCCACTCAATGTTAGTGGTGGCTGTTTAACAGTCTGATGGCCTTGAGATAGAAGCTGTTTTTCAGTCTCTCGGTCCCAGCTTTGATGCACCTGTACTGACCTCGCCTAGTACTCTAAGCTCCCAAGTGGAATCTGCTATGCAGCAGAAAACCATTATTAGGTACCTTCTGGAGGAATTCCTGAGCAGTCACGCGCTACAGAGTGACTACCCAACAAAGCAACCAAACTCGCAACCAGAGCTTGGTACACAAAGGAGGGAAGAGGACAAAAGTTTTCAGACTATGCCTCTCTCAGGTGTCCCTCAGTCTTCTCCTCTTGACCATTCTGCACAGGGTAATATGGCTCCGCCTTGCCAACAAAGCCAAAGCTTGGCTTCTCCTCTTGGATGGCAACCTGAACGCTACGGGTACTGAGAGGCTTTACCTGTTGAAACGAATGTCGAAAAGACACGTGACAAAGTTAATCCGTCTACAACATGAACACGTGCATAACGACTACGCAAAACTTGCCACGGCTTTGAAAATACAATTCAATGGCGCTGCGTCTCACAAACACGACAGCTTGCTGGCTAGCACTGTCAAACAAGCTCAGAATGAACTCCCACAAGCATACTGTAATAGGCTTCGTTCTGCTTACTTTGGCCAACTCACTAAACAGGAATGGAAGAGATATTGCCATTCAAACAGATGTTTCTGTCAAACATGTATCCCTGCTAATCTCTCAAACATTGTTCAATGATCTCAAAGGGCTTTGAACCCAGCTCAATGTTGGTGAAAAATGGAACGATGCGACACTGAACTTCGAGGTTTCACTCAGACTGCCTCGCCTCTCACAATGTGACTCATGCTGAAACTACACTTGTAAGACGTATCGTTTGTTCACCCTGTATATATTACCAGCCTCAAAACTGAACATCTGCTACTCGGAGCAGACTTAACGGATCGTTTGTTCCCACTGATGGCTTGGAAAAACAACCAATTGTGGTCACAGGTAACCATGCCGTCTCCACTGACCACACTGTCTTCTCCTAAAGCTGGATGCAACACCGTCATCCATAAGGAGTATCCATCAAAAGAACTCTTGGGAAAAAGATGTTTCGACACCTCTTGGTGCAGAATCTGACTCAAGCAGATAATACGATATCTCGCCACATTCAATCAGCAAACCTGACTGACTATTCTTTTCACGATTTTGAGGCCAGCAGTCTCTGTGAGTGAGCAATTTCCCTCCTCCTTGGAGTCATGCGATACGGTAGCTAAGATTAAATTTTCTTGTCCTTCGAATACTTCAACAAGCACTGCGGCCGTCTCAGGAAACATAGCATCAATGTGCAGAGTGGACTATGCTTCCAATTATACAGTTTCAACATTGAGAGGGACTGAAACCCCTTTCTATGAAACCTAATGGTGTCAGTCCCGCCACTGACCCTGTGATCCCAACTGGTGAAACACTGTGCAATATCGCAGAAAGATATCCTCGTCTCGGTTCGAAATGTACTTGAACGGTTGCCACATTCAACACTGTAGTGACTGGCAGGCCACGACAGCCACTGAGCGTTTTAAAGCACAAACACCAGGAGATTTGGTTGAAAGGTTACAGTCAATCTACTAACAATGCGGCTGCTGCTGACTCATACAAAGGTTCCAACCTTTGCGTTTGTGGAAACCAACACCAACCAATGTTTTTGCTCCTAGACATTTCCACTTCACAATAATGGCACTTACAGTTGATCAGGATAGCTCGAGCAGGGCAGAAATTTGACAAACTGACTTGTTGGATAGGTGGCATCCTATGACTGTGCCACGTTGAAAGTCAGTGTCACGCCCTGGTCTTAGTATTTTGTGTTTTCTTTATCTATTTGGTCAGGCCAGGGTGTGACATGGGTTTTTGTATGTGGTGTGTTTTGTCTTGGGGTTTTTTCACAGGTGTTGGGATTGAAGCTTAGTGGGGTTTTCTAGGTTAGTCTATGGCTGTCTGAAGTGGTTCTCAATCAGAGGCAGGTGTTTATCGTTGTCTCTGATTGGGAACCATATTTAGGCAGCCATATTCTTTGAGTGTTTCGTGGGTGATTGTCCTTGTTCTGTGTTACTTTGCACCAGTATAGGCTGTTTTCGGTTTTCGTGTTACGTTTATTGTTTTTTGTATTTGATTCATGTTTACTGTGTTTCATTAAACATGAATCGCAATAGCCACGCCGCATTTTGGTCTGACTCTCCTTTTCATATAGAAAACCGTTACAGAATCACCCACCACAACAGGACCAAGCGGCGTGGTGACAGGCAGCAGCAGCAGGAGCTACGAAGTCTGGAGTATTCGACTTGGGAGGAAATAGACAGGTGGGTGGTCGACCCAGGGAGAGTGCCGGAGCCCACTTGGGATTCGCTGGAGCAGTTTGAAGAGGGTTACAGGATAATGGAGTTGGAGAAACAAGCACGGCGGCATGGAAGGAAGCCCGAGAGTCAGCCCAAAAAATGTATTGGGGGGGGACAGGGAGCGTGTGGCAGAGTCAGGAGTTAGACCTGAGCCAACTCCCCCTGTTTATTGTGAGGAGCCAAGGAGGAGACCAGAACCAGAGCCGGTGTTGGAGGTGAGCGAAGCAGAGACTGTGAAGGAGTTAATGGGGAAATTGGAGGAGAGAGTTATGAGGGAGTTGCTGTGTTGGTGCTTTAGGCATGGAATTCGTCCGACGGAGCTTGTCGATGATTTGATGGCACCTGGGTCAGCGCTCCATACTCGTCCTGAGGTGCGTGTTAGTCGGCTGGTGAAGATTGTACCAGCCTCACGCACCAGGCCTCCTGTGCACCTCCCTAGCCTTGCACGTCCTGTGCCAGCCCTACTCTCAAGATCTCCAGTACGCCTTCACGGTCCAGCCCATCCTGTTCCACCTCCACACACCAGCCCTCCGGTGGCAGCTCCCCGCACCAGGCTTCCTGTGCGTGTCATCGGCCCAGTACCACCAGTGCCAGCACCACGCACCAGGCATTCAGTGCGCTTCGCCTGTCCAGTGCTGCCAGAGCCTTTCTCCTCTCCAGCGATGTCGGAGTCTCCCGCCTGTTTAGCGCTGCCAGAGCCTTCCTCCTCTCCAGCGCTGCCGGAGTCTCCTGCCTGTTTAGCGCTGCCAGAGCCTTCCTCCTCTCCAGCGCTGCTGGAGTCTCCCGCCTGTTTAGCGCTGCCAGAGCCTTCCTCCTCAACAGCGCTGCTGGAGTCTCCTGCCTGTTCAGCGCAGCCAGAGCTGCCAGTCTGCATGGAGCAGCCAGAGCTGCCAGTCTGAATGGAGCTGCCAGTCTGCAAGGAGCTGTCAGTCTGCAAGGAGCTGCCAGTCTGCAAGGAGCTGCCCGTCTGCAAGGCGCTGCCAGTCTGCATGGAGCAGCCAGAGCTGCCAGTCTGCATGGAGCAGCCAGAGCTGCCAGTCTGCATGGAGCAGCCAGAGCTGTCAGTCTGCAAGGAGCTGTCAGTCTGCAAGGAGTTGCCAGTCTGCAAGAAGCCGCCAGAGCTGCCAGTCTGCAAGAAGCCGCCAGAGCTGCCAGTCTTCAAGAAGCCGCCAGAGCTGCCAGTCTGCAAGAAGCCGCCAGAGCCGCCAGTCTGCAAGAAGCCGCCAGAGCCGCCAGTCTGCAAGAAGCCGCCAGAGCCGCCAGTCTGCATGGAGCAGCCAGAGCCGCCAGTCAGCATGGAGCAGCCAGAGCCGCCAGTCAGCATGGAGCAGCCAGAGCCGCCAGTCAGCATGGAGCAGCCAGAGCCGCCAGTCAGCATGGAGCAGCCAGAGCCGCCAGTCAGCATGCAGCCGCCAGAGCCGCCCGTCAGCATGGAGCAGCCAGAGCCGCCAGTCATCATGGATCAGCCAGAGCCGCCAGTCAGCATGGAGTAGCCAGAGCCGTCAGTCAGCATGGAGCAGCCAGAGCAGTCAGTCAGCATGGAGTAGCCAGAGCCGCCAGTGAGCATGGAGCAGCCAGAGCCGCCAGTCAGCATGGAGCAGCCAGAGCCGCCAGTCAGCATGGAGCAGCCAGAGCCGCCAGTCAGCATGGAGCAGCCAGAGCCGCCAGTCAGCATGGAGCAGCCAGAGCCGCCAGTCAGCATGGAGCAGCCAGAGCCGCCAGTCAGCATGGAGCAGCCAGAGACGCCAGTCAGCATGGAGCAGCCAGAGCCGTCAGTCTGCCAGGATCCGCCAGTCAGCCAGACTCTTCCAGATCTGCCAGTCAGCCAGAATCTTCCAGATCCGCCAGTCAGCCAGAATCTTCCAGATCCGCCAGTCAGCCAGGATCTTCCAGATCCGCCAGTCAGCCGGGATCCGCCAGTCAGCCAGGATCTTCCAGATCCGCCAGTCAGCCAGACTCTTCCAGATCCGCCAGTCAGCCAGACTCTTCCAGATCCGCCAGTCAGCAAGGATCTGCCAGAACCGCCAGCCAGCCAGGATCTGCCAGAGCCAACTACCTGCCTGAGCTTCCTCTCAGTGCTGAGCTTCCTCTCAGTGCCGAGCTACCCCTCAGTCCCGAGCTACCCCTCAGTCCCGAGCTACCCCTCAGTCCCGAGCTGCCCCTCAGTCCCGAGCTGCCCCTCAGTCCAGTGGGGTCCTTGGTGAGGACTACTAGGCCAAGGTCGGCGGCGAGGGTCGCCTATCTAAGGACGCGAGGAAGATGGACTAAGACTTTGTTAGAGTGGGGTCCACGTCCCACGTCCCACGGACCCTCCCCTATGGGTTTTGGTGTGCGGCCGGGAGTCTGCGCCCTGGGGGGAGGTTCTGTCATGCCCTGGTCTTAGTATTTTGTGTTTTCTTTATCTATTTGGTCAGGCCAGGGTGTGACATGGGTTTTTGTATGTGGTCTGTTTTGTCTTGGGGTTTTTTCACAGGTATCAGGATTGTAGCTTAGTGGGGTTTTCTAGGTTAGTCTATGGCTGTCTGAAGTGGTTCTCAATCAGAGACAGGTGTTTATCGTTGTCTCTGATTGGGAACCATATTTAGGCAGCCATATTCTTTGAGTGTTTCGTGGGTGATTGTCCTTGTTCTGTGTTACTTTGCACCAGTATAGGCTGTTTTCGGTTTTCGTGTTACGTTTATTGTTTTTTGTATTTGATTCATGTTTACTGTGTTTCATTAAACATGAATCGCAATAGCCACGCCGCATTTTGGTCTGACTCTCCTTTTCATATAGAAAACCGTTACAGAATCACCCACCACAACAGGACCAAGCGGCGTGGTGACAGGCAGCAGCAGCAGGAGCTACGAAGTCTGGAGTATTCGACTTGGGAGGAAATAGACAGGTGGGCGGTCGACCCAGGGAGAGTGCCGGAGCCCACTTGGGATTCGCTGGAGCAGTGCGAAGAGGGTTACAGGATAATGGAGTTGGAGAAACAAGCACGGCGGCATGGAAGGAAGCCCGAGAGTCAGCCCAAAAATTTATTGGGGGGGGGGGACAGGGAGCGTGTGGCAGAGTCAGGAGTTAGACCTGAGCCAACTCCCCCTGTTTATTGTGAGGAGCCAAGGAGGAGACCAGAACCAGAGCCGGTGTTGGAGGTGAGCGAAGCAGAGACTGTGAAGGAGTTAATGGGGAAATTGGAGGAGAGAGTTATGAGGGAGTTGCTGTGTTGGTGCTTTAGGCATGGAATTCGTCCGACGGAGCTTGTCGATGATTTGATGGCACCTGGGTCAGCGCTCCATACTCGTCCTGAGGTGCGTGTTAGTCGGCTGGTGAAGATTGTACCAGCCTCACGCACCAGGCCTCCTGTGCACCTCCCTAGCCTTGCACGTCCTGTGCCAGCCCTACTCTCAAGATCTCCAGTACGCCTTCACGGTCCAGCCCATCCTGTGCCACCTCCACACACCAGCCCTCCGGTGGCAGCTCCCCGCACCAGGCTTCCTGTGCGTGTCATCGGCCCAGTACCACCAGTGCCAGCACCATGCACCAGGCATTCAGTGCGCTTCGCCTGTCCAGTGCTGCCAGAGCCTTTCTCCTCTCCAGCGATGTCGGAGTCTCCCGCCTGTTTAGCGCTGCCAGAGCCTTCCTCCTCTCCAGCGCTGCCGGAGTCTCCTGCCTGTTTAGCGCTGCCAGAGCCTTCCTCCTCTCCAGCGCTGCTGGAGTCTCCCGCCTGTTTAGCGCTGCCAGAGCCTTCCTCCTCAACAGCGCTGCTGGAGTCTCCTGCCTGTTCAGCGCAGCCAGAGCTGCCAGTCTGCATGGAGCAGCCAGAGCTGCCAGTCTGAATGGAGCTGCCAGTCTGCAAGGAGCTATCAGTCTGCAAGGAGCTGCCAGTCTGCAAGGAACTGCCCGTCTGCAAGGCGCTGCCAGTCTGCATGGAGCAGCCAGAGCTGCCAGTCTGCATGGAGCAGCCAGAGCTGCCAGTCTGCATGGAGCAGCCAGAGCTGTCAGTCTGCAAGGAGCTGTCAGTCTGCAAGGAGCTGCCAGTCTGCAAGAAGCCGCCAGAGCTGCCAGTCTGCAAGAAGCCGCCAGAGCTGCCAGTCTTCAAGAAGCCGCCAGAGCTGCCAGTCTGCAAGAAGCCGCCAGAGCCGTCAGTCTGCAAGAAGCCGCCAGAGCCGCCAGTCTGCAAGAAGCCGCCAGAGCCGCCAGTCTGCATGGAGCAGCCAGAGCCGCCAGTCAGCATGGAGCAGCCAGAGCCGCCAGTCAGCATGGAGCAGCCAGAGCCGCCAGTCAGCATGGAGCAGCCAGAGCCGCCAGTCAGCATGGAGCAGCCAGAGCCCCCAGTCAGTATGGAGCAGCCAGAGCCGCCAGTCAGCATGGAGCAGCCAGAGCCGCCAGTCAGCATGGAGCAGCCAGATCCGTCAGTCAGCATGGAGCAGCCAGAGCAGTCAGTCAGCATGGAGTAGCCAGAGCTGTCAGTCAGCATGGAGCAGCCAGAGCCGCCAGTCAGCATGGAGCAGCCAGAGCCGCCAGTCAGCATGGAGCAGCCAGAGCCGCCAGTCAGCATGGAGCAGCCAGAGCCGCCAGTCAGCATGGAGCAGCCAGAGCCGCCAGTCAGCATGGAGCAGCCAGAGCCGCCAGTCAGCATGGAGCAGCCAGAGCCGCCAGTCAGCATGGAGCAGCCAGAGCCGTCAGTCTGCCAGGATCCGCCAGTCAGCCAGACTCTTCCAGATCTGCCAGTCAGCCAGAATCTTCCAGATCCGCCAGTCAGCCAGAATCTTCCAGATCCGCCAGTCAGCCAGGATCTTCCAGATCCGCCAGTCAGCCGGGATCCGCCAGTCAGCCAGGATCTTCCAGATCCGCCAGTCAGCCAGACTCTTCCAGATCCGCCAGTCAGCCAGACTCTTCCAGATCCGCCAGTCAGCCAGGATCTGCCAGAACCGCCAGCCAGCCAGGATCTGCCAGAGCCAACTACCTGCCTGAGCTTCCTCTCAGTGCTGAGCTTCCTCTCAGTGCCGAGCTACCCCTCAGTCCCGAGCTACCCCTCAGTCCCGAGCTACCCCTCAGTCCCGAGCTACCCCTCAGTCCCGAGCTGCCCCTCAGTCCCGAGCTGCCCCTCAGTCCAGTGGGGTCCTTGGTGAGGACTACTAGGCCAAGGTCGGCGGCGAGGGTCGCCTATCTAAGGACGCGAGGAAGATGGACTAAGACTTTGTTAGAGTGGGGTCCACGTCCCACGTCCCACGGACCCTCCCCTATGGGTTTTGGTGTGCGGCCGGGAGTCTGCGCCCTGGGGGGAGGTTCTGTCATGCCCTGGTCTTAGTATTTTGTGTTTTCTTTATCTATTTGGTCAGGCCAGGGTGTGACATGGGTTTTTGTATGTGGTCTGTTTTATCTTGGGGTTTTTTCACAGGTATCGGGATTGTAGCTTAGTGGGGTTTTCTAGGTTAGTCTATGGCTGTCTGAAGTGGTTCTCAATCAGAGGCAGGTGTTTATCGTTGTCTCTGATTGGGAACCATATTTAGGCAGCCATATTCTTTGAGTGTTTCGTGGGTGATTGTCCTTGTTCTGTGTTACTTTGCACCAGTATAGGCTGTTTTCGTGTTACGTTTATTGTTTTTTTGAATTTGATTCATGTTTACTTTGTTTCATTAAACATGAATTGCAATAGCCACGCCGCATTTTGGTCTGACTCTCCTTCGCATATAGAAAACCGTTACAGAATCACCCACCACAACAGGACCAAGCGGCGTGGTGACAGGCAGCGGCAGCAGGAGCTACGAAGTCTGGAGTATTCGACTTGGGAGGAAATAGACAGGTGGGCGGTAAACCCAGGGAGAGTGCCGGAGCCCGCTTGGGATTCGCTGGAGCAGTGCGAAGAGGGTTACAGGATAATGGAGTTGGAGAAACAAGCACGGCGGCATGGAAGGAAGCCCGAGAGTCAGCCCAAAAAATGTATTGGGGGAGGACAGGGAGCGTGTGGCAGAGTCAGGAGTTAGACCTGAGCCAACTCCCCCTGTTTATTGTGAGGAGCCAAGGAGGAGACCAGAACCAGAGCCGGTGTTGGAGGTGAGCGAAGCAGAGACTGTGAAGGAGTTAATGGGGAAATTGGAGGAGAGAGTTATGAGGGAGTTGCTGTGTTGGTGCTTTAGGCATGGAATTCGTCCGACGGAGCTTGTCGATGATTTGATGGCACCTGGGTCAGCGCTCCATACTCGCCCTGAGGTGCGTGTTAGTCGGCTGGTGAAGATTGTACCAGCCTCACGCACCAGGCCTCCTGTGCACCTCCCTAGCCTTGGCACGTCCTGTGCCAGCCCTACTCTCAAGATCTCCAGTACGCCTTCACGGTCCAGCCCATCCTGTGCCACCTCCACACACCAGCCCTCCGGTGGCAGCTCCCGCACCAGGCTTCCTGTGCGTGTCATCGGCCCAGTACCACCAGTGCCAGCACCATGCACCAGGCATTCAGTGCGCTTCGCCTGTCCAGTGCTGCCAGAGCCTTTCTCCTCTCCAGCGATGTCGGAGTCTCCCGCCTGTTTAGCGCTGCCAGAGCCTTCCTCCTCTCCAGCGCTGCCGGAGTCTCCTGCCTGTTTAGCGCTGCCAGAGCCTTCCTCCTCTCCAGCGCTGCTGGAGTCTCCCTGCCTGTTAGCGCGCAGAGCCTTCCTCCTCAACAGCGCTGCTGGAGTCTCCTGCCTGTTCAGCGCAGCCCGAGCTGCCAGTCTACAGGGAGCAGCCAGAGCTGCCAGTCTGAATGGAGCTGCCAGTCTGCAAGGAGCTGTCAGTCTGCAAGGAGCTGCCAGTCTGCAAGGAGCTGCCCGTCTGCAAGGCGCTGCCAGTCTGCATGGAGCAGCCAGAGCTGCCAGTCTGCATGGAGCAGCCAGAGCTGCCAGTCTGCATGGAGCAGCCAGAGCTGTCAGTCTGCAAGGAGCTGTCAGTCTGCAAGGAGCTGCCAGTCTGCAAGAAGCCGCCAGAGCTGCCAGTCTGCAAGAAGCCGCCAGAGCTGCCAGTCTTCAAGAAGCCGCCAGAGCTGCCAGTCTGCAAGAAGCCGCCAGAGCCGCCAGTCTGCAAGAAGCCGCCAGAGCCGCCAGTCTGCAAGAAGCCGCCAGAGCCGCCAGTCTGCATGGAGCAGCCAGAAGCATGGAGCAGCCAGAGCCGCCAGTCAGCATGGAGCAGCCAGAGCCGCCAGTCAGCATGGAGCAGCCAGAGCCGCCAGTCAGCATGGAGCAGCCAGAGCCGCCAGTCAGCATGGAGCAGCCAGAGCCGCCAGTCAGCATGGAGCAGCCAGAGCCGCCAGTCAGTATGGAGCAGCCAGAGCCGCCAGTCAGCATGGAGCAGCCAGAGCCGCCAGTCAGCATGGAGCAGCCAGAGCGTCAGTCAGCATGGAGCACCCAGAGCAGTCAGTCAGCATGGAGTAGCCAGAGCTGTCAGTCAGCATGGAGCAGCCAGAGCCGCCAGTCAGCATGGAGCAGCCAGAGCCGCCAGTCAGCATGGAGCAGCCAGAGCCGCCAGTCAGCATGGAGCAGCCAGAGCCGCCAGTCAGCATGGAGCAGCCAGATCCGCCAGTCAGCATGGAGCAGCCAGAGCCGTCTTCCAGGATCCGCCAGTCAGCCAGACTCTTCCAGATCTGCCAGTCAGCCAGAATCTTCCAGATCCGCCAGTCAGCCAGAATCTTCCAGATCCTCCAGTCAGCCAGGATCTTCCAGATCCGCCAGTCAGCCGGGATCCGCCAGTCAGCCAGGATCTTCCAGATCCGCCAGTCAGCCAGACTCTTCCAGATCCGCCAGTCAGCCAGACTCTTCCAGATCCGCCAGTCAGCCAGGATCTGCCAGAACCACCAGCCAGCCAGGATCTGCCAGAGCCAACTACCTGCCTGAGCTTCCTCTCAGTGCTGAGCTTCCTCTCAGTGCCGAGCTTCCTCAGTCCCGAGCTACCCCTCAGTCCCGAGCTACCCCTCAGTCCCGAGCTACCCCTCAGTCCCGAGCTGCCCCTCAGTCCCGAGCTGCCCCTCAGTCCAGTGGGGTCCTTGGGGAGGACTACTAGGCCAAGGTCGGCGGCGAGGGTCGCCTATCTAAGGACGCGAGGAAGATGGACTAAGACTTTGTTAGAGTGGGGTCCACGTCCCACGTCCCACGGACCCTCCCCTATGGGTTTTGGTGTGCGGCCGGGAGTCTGCGCCCTGGGGGGAGGTTCTGTCATGCCCTGGTCTTAGTATTTTGTGTTTTCTTTATCTATTTGGTCAGGCCAGGGTGTGACATGGGTTTTTGTATGTGGTGTGTTTTGTCTTGGAGTTTTTTCACAGGTATTGGGATTGTAGCTTAGTGGGGTTTTCTAGGTTAGTCTATGGCTGTCTGAAGTGGTTCTCAATCAGAGGCAGGTGTTTATCGTTGTCTCTGATTGGGAACCATATTTAGGCAGCCATATTCTTTGAGTGTTTCGTGGGTGATTGTCCTTGTTCTGTCTCTGTGTTACTTTGCACCAGTATAGGCTGTTTCGGTTTTCATGTTACGTTTATTGTTTTTGTATTTGATTTGTGTTTACTTTGTTTCATTAAACATGGATCGCAATAGCCACGTCACATTTTGGTCTGACTCTCCTTCACATAAAGAAAACCGTTACAGTCAGTGAGCTCTTCAGTAAGGCCATTCTACTGCCAATGTTTGTCTATGGAGATTGCATGCCTGTGTGCTCGAATTGATACACCTGTCAGCAAAGGGTGTGGCTGAAATAACAAAATCCACTAATTTGAAGGGGTCTCCACATACTTTTGTATATATAGTGTATTATAGGCCAACCAGTGTTAATGCTATATTTAGCCTACTGGAGCACAAAAAAAATAATATTACATCATAATTTCGAAATGAACGTTAGTAGGATACCAACATGTAGGCCGATTGTATAATATAATTTTAGAATACAGACTTATATAAAATTCCTCATAAAATTGCACAATTGCCTATGCCTACACATAGGCCTAGTGGCTCAAAGAAAATGTTATTTTTTTATAATCCTAAAACGCCAAATTAGGACTAACTTAATATAATTTAGGCCATCATTATTAGGACATCATTATAAATGAGGTCAATCGTAAATGATAATTATTCACGTTTTACTGGATTTGCAACTGCATGCCAACCATTTGCGTGCCAACCATCTGATCCCAATCTGTTTGGGAATATGCATTTTGATCTTCTTGAATGATATAAGTAGCCTAACTAATGTTTAAACGATTTTTACAGCAGATGAAGTTAAACACAGCCACCTTTATTTTGTTTCAATCAAAGCATATTTAGCCTATGGTGTTGAGTTCTGGCTGCATTCCATGGTGTTTTCTGTCTAAGAGTAGCCTAACGTTATCTATGTACTACATTCGGTTTGTTAAATAGAACACTAATTCATCATTTTGTGATCTTGTGAGACATAACACCATTCTGAGAAGTGGCGAAGAGTCGCTCCGCTATGCTCCGCCAGCACCACACCCTTGATTATAACGGTTGAATGACTTCGGGAGATTCATATAACCACGGCTCTATCAACTAAGCAGTTCATTCAATTGACCTTCTTTTTTCCACCCCATCCCATGCGGTGCAAAATAATTGTGGGCTGACCCAAAATCATTCGGGGCTAAAACCCCCGAAATCCAGGTCCTGATAATGTCCCTGCACTACTCACCATGTCATCCCAGAGGGTGTGGTTGTTTATGAGGAGAATCCTGAATGTCTGGAGAACATTTGGGATGTACAATGACATACAGTGCCTCCAGAAAGTATTCACACCCCTTTACGTTTGACAAAATGTAGATTTTTTTCTCTCACTGACCAACACACAATCCCCCATAATAATGTGGAAATATATTTGTCGAAATGAATTTAAAAATGAAAAGCTGAAACGTCTTGAGTGAATAAGTATTCAACCACTTTGTTATGGCAAGCCTAAATAAGTTCCGGAGTAAATAATAGTCGCTGTACCCCACACATCTATCTGCAAGGTCCCTCAGTTGAGCAGTGAATTTCAAAAACAGATTCAACCACAAAGACCAGGGAGCTTTTCCAATGCCTCGCAAAGAAGGACACTGTCACGACTTCTACCGAAGGTAACTCCTCTCTTAAAGCTTGGGACTTGGCCATTCTAACACCTGGATATGTTTATTTTTGAACCATTCCAGAGTGATCATGGGCCTCTTGGCTGCATCTCTGATCAGTCTTCTCCTTGTATGAGCTGAAAGTTTAGAGGGACGGCCGGGTCTTGGTAGTTTTGCAGTGGTCTGATACTCCTTCCATTTCAATATTATCGCTTGCACTGTGTTCCTTGGGATGTTTAAAGCTTGGGAAATCTTTTTGTATCCAAATCCAGCTTTAAACTTCTTCACAACAGTATCTCGAACCTGTCTGGTGTGTTCCTTGTTCTTCATGATGCTCTCTGCCCTTTTAACGGACCTCTGAGACTATCACAGTGCAAGTGCATTTATACGGAGACTTGATTACACACAGGTGGATTGTATTTATCATCATTAGTCATTTAGGTCAACATTGGATCATTCAGAGATCCTCACTGAACTTCTGGAGAGAGTTTGCTGCACTGAAAGTAAAGGGGCTGAATAATTTTGCACGCCCAATTTTTCAGTTTTTGATTTGTTAAAAAAGTTTGAAATATCCAATAAATGTCGTTCCACTTCATGATTGTGTCCCACTTGTTGTTGATTCTTCACAAAAAATACAGTTTTATATCTTTATGTCTGAAGCCTGAAATGTGGCAAAAGGTCGCAAAGTTCAAGGGGGCCGAATACTTTCGCAAGGCACTGTATATCATCAATAACGATTTATTGTTTTTTGAGGGGAAGTCGGAAGTCCCTGTGGATGCTATAAAGACTGCTTGTATAAAGGGGTAATCCCTAGATAATTACAGGTGGGGTGTTGGGTACAGAGATGCAGATTAGAGGTCTTCACAGGTCAAAATGGATCCATGGCAATTTTGGCCAAATGATCCACAGTTACTTGTCCTAAAAAATTGGCTATAACAAATTACCCTAAAAATATTTGTTTTGTTTCGAAAATATTCAAAACTAGTCCATAGGTTTTTACTTTCCTAAAACAATAGTTGTCTACCTCACGGTTCAACGAGCAGCGAAATTAGCAAGAAATGCATCAGGGCATTGCATGCATATAGGCCTATAGGCCCTAGACGTCCACTATATGATATTCATATTTAAAAAATAAATATTAAAGGAGACAAGCTTAGGTCTAGCCCTAGATAGACAGAGAGAAAGATAGAGATATGCCTGCGAAATATGGATTTATTTATAATTGTCAGATAGGCTACTACTGCTATAGAGATATAGGCATACAGGAGGGTAATTTGTTCATTTTTTATTAGAATATATTTGATAAAGATATACCTTATGCTGTTAGATTAAAGGAGCCACTCTGGTAGGCCTAAACCATTGTTCATTACCTGAAATTCAACTGTCGGAGTCAGTTGAAGTGCCGGTGTGCACTGCCTTCAGAGGCCTGCTGTAGCTAAGCCTAAGAATAGCCATAACACACCAAACCTTTACAAAAGTTGCTTAACTTTATTAGGAAAAAATCAAAAGAAAGTCAAGTCATTGTTTATAGGGAAAATATGAACAGGTTATTACATTGCTGCATTAAACCTTATGTTGTCTTAAGGGTAAAAAATGACCCACCACTATGTTTAACAGCAGAGAAAACCCCCTAAATTATATTTTTTCAACTTGAAATTTGTTGACTCTTCCCAGAGTGAGCCCAACATTACTCCATGAAAGCTGTATACCCCAAGGGAACAAAGATTATCTATTGTTGTTTTTGACCCAGCAGTTACAAATTAATTTACACACCACAATAACCACAGACACACAGGAACACACACACGCAATGAGAAATTTAGATTATGTGTGCTACTGATTGAACCCAGCCAGCAGCTCCGAAAGAGGAAGATCACCATGGTTGGCACAGTTAGAAAGAACAAGCCTGAGCTCCCCCTGCACTCCTCTCAACAGAGGCCTTCTCATCAAAGTTTTCGTCACCCCCACCACCACTCTAGTTTCTTACCTCCCAAAGAGAAACAAGAAAGTGGTCATCCTGAGCACACTGCACAAAACGGCTGAATTCAGTGATCGTGAGGACAGGAAGCCAGCCATCATCCTGGACTACAACCACAACAAAGGAGACGTGGACAACCTGGACAAGGTGATTGGAACTTACAGCTGCAGGAGGATACCTGCCTGCTGGCCCCTGGTCATCATCCATAACATCATTGATGTGTCCTCATACAATGACTTTGTGATATGGAACAAGATCAACCCTACCTGGCTGCCTGATAAGTAGAACAAGTGGAGGGTGTACCTGGTGAGGCTGGGAAAGGCACTTGTAACCCCACACATTCAAAGAAGGGAGCGCATCTCCCACACAGCAGCATCTGCAGCACTTGTGAAAGCTGTTCTGGGGGCTAATTCTGATTAAATGCATTATTTCTGCATTGTGAAGAGGTTGTGATGAATGACAGGTTGTTTCATCATGCAAAATATATTTGGTGTTTAAAATTCAATTAAGCTACTTTATTTTAGGGGTTTAGTGAAGGCGGGTCATTTTTTACCAATAGTGTCCACTACAATTGTCCACAAGGACATTCCCCTTGTCGGCTTCTTTTTGCTATACTCTTTCTACATTAACTTTAATTTTACTTCAATGAAAAATGACTCAATCTTCGCTCTCAACAGTAGCCTAGGTCAAGGTTCATTTTACACACTGTCTCTCCTCAGCAGCAGGAGCATGTGAGTAGCCAGAACAGGTTTCAACTGGGTATAAGATATATGTTTTCTTGATTTGAAATTAGTTGACATAAAAAAACAAGCTCGCACAGTTCTCATCACACTAAATTAACAGAGGACAGGTCCAATCAGGTCAAGTCGGCAAATACATTCTAATTGCACATACCCGAGACCCCTGGCAATTATATCAGACCCGACTCAGATCTGAGACAAAAGTCATAATTAAGGAGCAGGACCTGCTCAGTTCCCGAAATTCCAAGATCCGACCCGGGTCTATTGAAACCATGAAGACCTCTAATGCAGTGAGGGGGAGGCCCCATCGCACCTCCTCAAAGGACACATGGTAAAATACTAATAGGCGAGAGCAGTGATGTAGTGGTAAAACAAATGCAACACCACTAAGCAAGGGTCACCACCAAGCAAGCTGCACTATGAAGACAAAGGAGCTCTCCAAACAGGTCAGGGACAAAGTTGTGGAGAAGGCTTGGGTTATAAAAAAATATCAGAAACTTTGAACATCCCTTGGAGCACCATTCTTTACATTATTAAAAAAATGGAAAGAATATGACACCACATCAAACCTGCCAATAGAGGGCCAACCACCAAAACTCACGGACCAGGCAAGGAGGGCATTAATCAGATAACCCTGAAGGAGCTGCAAAGCCCCACAGTGGAGAATGGAGTATTTGCAAACCCAACACCTCACATCACCCCAAGAACATCATCCCCACAGTGAAGCATGGTGGTGAAGCATAATGCTGTGGGAATGTTTTTCATTGGCAGGGACTGGGAAACTGACTAGAAGTGAAGGAATGATGGATGCAACTAATTACAGGGAAATTCTTGAGGGAAAACTGTTTCAGTCTTCCAGAGATTTGAGACTTGGATGGAGGTTCACCTTCCAGGAGGAAAATAACCCTAAGCATACTGCTAAAGCAACACTCGAGTAGTTTAAGGGGAAACATGTAAATGTCATAGTCAAAGCCCAGACCTCAATCCAATTGAGAATCTGTGGTACCACTTAAAGATTGCTGTACAGCAGTGGAACCCATCCAACTTAAAGGAGCTTGAGCAGTTTTGCCTTAAATTAAATTAAATTTGCCTTAAATTAAATTAAATTAAAATGTATTTTAATTACAGGTTTTAAGGCACCAAAATTGGAAAAATGCCAAGGAGGTGAATACTTTCAAAGCCACTGTATATGTATCTGTGGATTCTACATTAGCCCTCTTCTGAAGGAAGCTGATTAATGGGATAGTAATTAAATAGTAACCAAATAAACTCATGAAGAATGAGGAAACCATAGCATAGCAGGGTGTTATATGGACACGCGAGGTGTACACCCACACAGCTCTGATTGGCCAGTTAGGCCTGATTGAATAAGGCTTCAACCAGTGTCCCATAGTGAGATGTCGAATGCTACATCAGTTCCACATTGGAGGGAAAGTATATTCCGATAGATTGGAGAGTACTTTTTCGTTCAAAGCATTCCCAAAAAGTACTGGAGGCCAAGTGAAACTGAACTTAATTCACTGGAGTGCTGCTTTCGCCTCGATATGATGAAAAAGAGAGCCTTATTGGGAAATTAGGAAATTTGTAGGAGTAGTTAAAATAAAACTGGGAGAGCTCCCACTTCCCACTAAACACCCAGTTCATTACCAGTGACTGACACAGGCAGTGTCCCAAATAGCACCATATTTCCTTAGGGCTCTGTAGTAGTGCATTATGATGGGATTAGGGTGCCAATTGGAACGCAAACAAAGTTATCCAACCACAGGAACACATACCTTACCTGGTTAAATAAGGGTTAAAATACACAAATAAGGGTTAAAATAAATATATAAATTAAACTTATTTTTGGAGACACACCTGGGAGGAGTGTGTGTGTGTGTGTGTGTGTGTGTGTGTGTGTGTGTGTGTGTGTGTGTGTGTGTGTGTGTGTGTGTGTGTGTGTGTGTGTGTGTGTGTGTGTGTGTGTGTGTGTGTGTGTGTGTGTGTGTGTGTGTGTGTGTGTGTGTGTGTGTGTACTGTATATACACCGAACATAAATATAAGCGCAACATGTAACAATTTCAAAAACTTTATTGAGTTATAGTTCACAAAAAGAAATCAGTCAATTTAAATAAATTCATTAGGTCCGAATCTGTGGATTTGACATGACTGGGAATGCATATATGCATATGTTGGTCTCAGATACCTTTCAAAAAAGGTTGGGGCATGGATCAGAAAACCAATTAGTATTTGTTGTGACCACCATTTGCCTCATGCAGCGTGACAGGTCTCCTTCACATAGAGTTGATCAGGCTGTTGATTGTGGCCTGTAGAATGTTGTCCCACTCCTCTTCAATGGCTGTGCGAAGTTGCTGCATATTTGCAGGAACTGGAACATGCTGTCGTACACGTTAATCCAGAGCATCCCAAACATGCTCAATTTGTGACATGTCTGGTGAGTATGCAGGCCAGAAGAACTGGAAAATGTTCAGCTTCCAGGAATTGTGTACAGATCCTTGCGATATGTGGCAGTGCATTATCACAATGGGCCTCAGAAGCTCATCACGGTATCTCATTATGGTATCTCTGTGCCATAGATCAAATGCCTGCACATACCATAGGGCACTCTGTTCACAACATTGACATCCAGAAACCGCTCACCCACACGATGCCATACACTCTGTCTGCCATCTGCCTGCTACAGCTGAAATCAGGATTCATCCGTGAAGAGCACACCTCTTCAGCATGCCAGTGGCCATCGAAGGTGAGTATTTTGCCACTGACGTCAGTTACGACGCAGAACTGCAGTCAGGTCAAGACCCTGGAGAAGATGACGAGCGCACAAATTAGCTTTCCTGTGTCACGACCTTAGTTCCTTTTTTATGTCTCTGTTTTAGTTTGGTCAGGGCGTGAGTTGGGGTGGGCATTTGATGTTTTTGTTCTATGTTTTGTATTTCTGCTTTTGGCCTGGTAGGGTTCCCAATCAGAGGCAGCTGTCAATCGTTGTCTCTGATTGAGAACCATACTTACGTAGCCTGTGTTCCCACTATGATTTGTCGGTAGTTGTTTTCTGTTGTGTGTCTGCACCAGCCAGAACTGTTTCGGTCGTTCTCTTTATTATTTTTGTTATTGCTGTGTTCATTAAATAAATATGGACACATACCACGCTGCACATTGGTCCTCTCCTACCAACAGCTGTTACATCCTGAGACAGTTTCTCACAGTTTGTGCAGATGTTCTTTGTTTGTACAAACCCATCAGATATCTGGGTGGCTGGTCTCAGATGATCCCGCAGGTGAAGAGGCCGGATGTGGATGCCGTGGGCTGGTGTGGTGACATGTGGTCTGCGGTTGTGAGGTCAGTATAGCCAAATTCTCTAAAACTACATTGGAGGCAGCTTATGATAGAGAAATTAACATTCAATTCTCTGGCAACATCTCTGTTGGACATTTCTGCAGTCAGTATGCCAATTGCATGCTCCCTCTAAACTTGAGACATATGTGGCATTGTGTTGTCTGACATTTTAGCGTGGCCTTTTATTGTCTCCAGCACAAGGTGCATCTTTGCAATGATCATGCTGTTTAATCAGCTTTTTGATATTCCACAACTATCAGGTGGATGGATTATCTTGGCAAAGGATGATGTAAACAAAAATGCGTACATACTGTATCTTGTTTTTCAGCTCATGAATCATGGGACCAACATGTTGCATTTATATTTTTGTTCATTATTAATTAAGGCGGGCAGAGAGGGCTAATTAGACAGAGCCAGCTGCATGGGCCCTTTCCAACCAGGGTTTTTATGAGCTCAGGTGTGCCTCTCTTAAGGCTCTTTACAGGTCTGAAGATGCATTTAATGAGTCTGGCTGCCCACCATCTCCCCATTTGGGGGTGAGGAGGAGGGGGTGGGGAGGTAGAGGTTCTGGGAGATAGAACATAAAGTGTGCAGTGACATTGCAAAATGGGCCAAAAATATCAAAAGGAAAGAAAATGATGGATACCTCAATAGATGTGGTCATAGCCTCTGTACTAAACTGTGCATAGCTCAACAAGTCATTGACTTACCACGTGGATAATACTCTTCAGTCTTCTTGTTTAATAAAGTAATGAATATAATGTTACTGTGGCCAAGTCACTCAGGACTTTCACTAAGATTTATTTAGAGCAGATTGCACAAACGGAGATTCATTTTGATCTGTTACTAGTGAGAATGTGTGTTTGTGTGACATTTTCTAGACTTGACAGTTTTTGTATTTTGATAATGTAATTCTGAACACGCCATCTGCACCTACATTTAAATGTGTCGACCGTGTCCACATTTTCCGAGCTATATAAAAAAATATTTGACCTTTAACCTAGGCAAGTCAGTTAAGAACAAATTCTCATTTACAATAACAGCCTACCAGGGAACAGTGGGTTAACTACCTTGTTCAGAACGAAGCATTTTTACCTTGTCAGCTTGGGGATTCAATCCAGCAACCTTTCGGTTACTTACCACTAGGCTAACTGCCGCCCCAAATGCCTTTATGCATTCTGCAAACAGTGTAACAGGCTAGGTCTGATGATAACACAACAACTTGATGGCAGTAGCCAACTACTATAGTGTAGCTAACTAGCCAGCTAACCTCTGTAACTAGCCAGTAAGCTAGTTAGCAAAGCTAAAGGGATTGCAAACAGTTTAGCATAACCCTAACACATGCTTTTCTAAATAAGCTAGCTGGCTAGCATTTATGAAGTCACCAAACACTTTCTTCACACACTAGGAATGTATTTCAATGTGAAAAAAGAATGAAAAAATGAAATGAAAAAAGGTGCCTCTCGCTCCCTTGTGGGCGGAGTGCTGTGGGCAGAGTGCTGATGATGTCACCTACTGTATGCACTTATGGTAGCTTGATTGCATCCAGACTGAAGAGAAATCTGCACACAATACGTTCCTGACCCCCCACCTGAAGTGGTCAGCCAGATCTGAACACAATCTGACCACAATGCGACTTTAGTACGTCTAAACCCATCTTTTCAATTGGATCTTTGTATTTGGATAGCAGAAGTAACATGTAAGTGTATCTTTCAAGTTACAAGTTTTATTGTCATGTGCACAAGTACAGTGAAATGCTTTTCTTGAAAGCTCTTTCCCCATCAATGCAGTAATCAATATAAGTAGTCATATAAAGAAAGTAGTTAAAAAAAACACACAATGAAATAGAAATAAGAAGAACATGATAAAGTATATAAGCCACATACAGGGTTAGTTTCAGGGTCAGTGCCAATACCATTATTTACAATGTCAAACCAAACTTTGTCACATGCGCCGAATACAACACACATAGACCTTAACGTGAAGTACTTACATACAGGCCCTTAACCAACAATGCATTTCAAGAAAGAGTTAAGAAAATATTTACCAAATACTACAGTAAAAAAAATATATAAAAAGTAACACAAAAAAAATAACAATAACGAGACTATATACAGGGCGTACCGGTACCGAGTCAATATGGGGGTACAGGTTAGTCGAGGTAATTAGTCTGGGAGGCCATTTGATTAATTGTTCAACAGTCTTATGGCTTGGGGGTAGAAGCTATTAAGGAGCCTTTTGGTCCAAGACTTGGCGCTCCTGTATCGCTTGACATGCAGTAGCAGAGAAAACAGTCTATGACTTGGGTGACTGGAGTTCTTGACTTTTTGGGCTTTCCTCTGACACTGCCTAGTATATAGGTCCTGGATGGCAGGAAGCATGGCCCCAGTGATGTACTGGGCCATACGCACTACCCTCTGTAGCGCATTATGGTCAGATGCCGGGCAGTTGCCATACCAGGCGGTGATGCAACTGGTCAGGAGGCTCTCTCGATGGTGCAGCTATAGAACTTTGAGGATCTGGGGACCATTGACAAATCTTTTCAGTCTCCTGAGGGGGAAAAGGTGTTGTTGTGCCCTCTTCACGACTGTCTTGGTGTGTTTGGACCATGATAGTTTGTTGGTGATGTGGACACCAAGGAACTTGAAACTGCTGACCCGCTCCACTACAGCCCTGTTGATGTTAATAGGGCTTTTTTGGCCCACCTTTTCCTGTAGTCCACGATCAGCTCCTTTGTCTTGCTCACATTGAGGGAGAGGTTGTTGTCCTGCCACCACACGGCCAGGTCTCTGACCTTCTCCCTATAGGTGTTTCATTGTTGTTGGTGATCAGGCCTACCACTGTTGTGTCATCGGGAAACTTAATGATGGTGTTGGAGTCATGTTTGGCCACACATTCGTGGGTGAACAGAGAGTACAGGAGGGGACTAAGTACACACCCCTGAAGGGCCCCAGTGTTGAGGATCAGCGTGGCAGACGTGTTGTGACTACCCTTACCACCTGGGGGTCGCTTGTCAGGAAGTCTAGGATCCAGATGCAGAGGGAGGTGTTTGGTCCTAGGGTCCTTAGCTAAGTGATGTGCTTTGGGGGCACTAGGGTGTTGACGCTGAGCTGTAGTCAATGAAAAGCATACTCAAATAGGTGTTCCTTTTGGCCAGGTGAGAAAGAGCAGTGTGGAGTGCGATTGAGATTGTGTCATCTGTGGATCTGCGGCGGTATGCGAATTGGAGTGGATCTAGTTATCCGGGATGATGCTGTGCTACGGGGCGGTAATCATTTAGGCAGGTTACCTTCACCTCCTTGGGCACAGGGACTATGGTGGTCTGCTTGAAACATGTAGGTATTACAGACTGACAGGGAGAGGTTGGAAATGTCAGCGAAGACACTTGCCAATTGGTCTGCGTATGCTTTGAGTACACGTCCTGGTAATCCGTCTGGCCCCGCGGCTTTGTGAATGTTGACCTGTATAAAGGTCTTGACTTTAATGCAGGGAAATTTAAAAGGGGCTTTAGTGGAGCAGGTTGAGAGCTGCAAGTTACTTGGTGTCCACATCACCAACAAACTATCATGGTACAAACACACCAAAGCTGTTGTGAAGAGGGCACGACAAAGCCTATTCCATTTCAGGAATCTGAAAAGATTTGGCATGGGTCCTCAGATCCAGCTGCACCATTGAGAGCATCCAGACAGGTTGCATCACTGCCTGGTATGGCAACTATTCAGCCTCCGACCACAAGGCCCTACAGAGGGTAGTGTGTACGGCCCAGTACATCACTGGGGCCAAGCCTCCTGCCATCCAGGACCTCTGTACCAGGTGGTGTCAGAGGAAGGCCCTAAAAATTGTCAGACTCCAGCCACCCTAGTCATAGACTGTTCTCTCTGCTACTGCATGGCAAGCGTGAGCACCAAGGTCCAAAAGGCTCCTAACAGCTTTTACCCCCAAGCCATAAGACTCCTGAATAGCTACTCAAATGACTACCCAAACTATTTGCATTGCCCATCCAACCCTTCTTTTACGCTGCTGCTACTCTCTGTTTATTATTTACGCATAGTCACTTTACTAACTCTACATTCATATACATATTACCTCAACTAACCCGGTGCCCCGCACATTGACTCTGTACCGGTACCCCCTGTATATAGCCTTACTACTGTTATTTTACTGCTGCTCTTTAATTATTTATGTTACTTTTATTTTTTATTTATTTATTTTTTACTTAACACTTATTTTTCTTACAACTGTTAACTGTTGGTTAAGGGTTTGTAAGTAAGCATTTAACTGTAAGGTCTACACCTGTTGTATTCGGCATGTGACAAATAAAGTGTGATTATGTTATCCAGAGCGTTGGTGACTGCCACTGTGCTATCAGATTGTCCGTTGGTAAATTCTGAGCGTTTCGCGTTCAGAGCGCACATTGGAAACTCTGGCCGATGAGTTTACTGACATTTACTGACACCGTTCGTAAATTCATCAGTTATTCTGTGCTCTCTGGCTTGGTCACAAATGGGTCTTCCAAATGGACAATGACCCCAAGCATACTTCCAAAGTTGTGGAAAATAGCTTATGGACAACAACGTCAAAGTATTGGAGTGGCCATCGCAAAGCTCTGTTCTCATCCTATAGAAGATTTGTGGGCAGAACTGAATAAGTGTGTCAGAGCAAAGAGGCCTACAAACCTGACTCAGTTACACCAGCTCTGTCATGAGGAATGGACCAAAATTCACCCAACGTATTGTGGGAAGCTTGTCGAAGGCTAACAGAAATGTTTGTCCCAAGTTAAACAATTGAGTGTATGTAAACTTCTGACCCACTGGGAATGTGATGAAATAAATAAATAATTCCCTCTGCTATTATTTGGACATTTCACATTCTTAAAATAAAGTAGGGAATGACCTAAAACAGGGAATTTTTACTCTGATTAAATGTCAGGAAATGTGAAAAATTAAATTCAGTTATTTGGCTCAGGTGTATGTAACCTTCTGACTTCAACTGTAGTTACATATTGAACTTCCATCCTCTCAGGCCAGAGACAAAATGTATGAATTTATGGTTGGATCAGAATCGCTGTTATAATCATTGGCCAGTGTGGAGAATTAAATAAACTCCAAATCCCTATCTCCATCCATGGCTATTTTTGGAAAGGGACAATTTTAGCTAGCTAGCTAGCCACTGGAGGAAACAACACAACGAGATGCAACAATATAATTCTCTCAATGACCTTTGGCTTCTGATGTGATGTGATTGCTGTAAAGCCAAATCCAAATGGGCTTCTCTTGACACTTTTTTTTGGTGCGCCAGGACCATTAACTGTTGAGCTCACTCAGTTTAACTCTGTGCTGATTGGCTATTATTGTACAAAAAAAATTTGTCAAGGGAGGCCAAAATCTCACTGCCTTCCCTTGCATTCAATGATACGGGCGGCAACAATATCATACTCTTTTTGACCAGACAGCATCAGATAGTTGGGCTACACATACAGAGTCAGATGGGGCTCCGTTTCACTCGCTTGAATGCTTTCTCCGTTGAGATACATTCAACCTCTTGCAAATGGAAGGAAAATTATGAAACACACAGAGAGAGGAAAAGGTCCCACCATGTCGAAAGGACTGTATATTGTTGACATTAACACAGTTTTCCAGAAACGTCTTGTTTCCATCACATCCGTGGTGATTTTTTTAAATGATGTATGACTTTACTCGCATTAAAACTGTGGATGGAAATGCAGAACATGGAACTTTTTTGCAGTCAAATTGACCTACTCTGTCACCTAATGTTTTAGATACATTCCCTGCCCCCCCAAGTCAAACAAAATCACTCCATGCAAATCACTTTCAATCTCTATCTCACAATCCATCTCTTTCTCTCTCCCTTTTTCTTCTTCCAAGTCTCTCTTACTCTCTCTCTGGTGTCCCAGGCCCCATCAAATGTCTGTCCTTCTTAGGGTTACCTCTCAGGTATAAAATGGTGTGTGGGCAAGCTCTTGTAACTTTCCATCTTTTTGGGTCTGTCGGCAGAGAACCAGATGACCCTGTAATTTAACTGCCGCCACATGCTTTAAAGATATGAGTGGAGAAAAATGTAAGAATGCATGCAGTAGGTCAAGAAGAGAAGTAAAAATAGTCTGCCAATGTAGGCATGTGATTAGATCATCTATAATTTCTTGTTTTCGGGGCATTAGCAATACACATCAATAATGGCAAGTATACACAAACAAGGATCAAAGGAACAGATGAGGAGAGACTGAGAAATGGTTGGAATCCACATTTTTTGGGCTCCTGAGATGTCTCACTAATTTGTGTTATTGGTAAAGGGATGTAATGTAGTAAAATAATAACCAGTAATTAACCTCTCTGGCCCACCCGGGACGCAACCGCACCCCCTGCCAACAATAAATGCAAATGCGCTACGCCAAATGCTAATAGCACTCGTTAAAACTCAAACGTTCATTAAAATTCACATGCAGGGTAGTCAATTCAAGCTACACTCGTTGTGAATCAAGCCAACGAGTCAGATTTGTTAAATGCTTTTCAGCGAAAGCATGAGTAGCTATTATCTGATAGCAGGCAACACGCCGAAATACCAGAAGGGGACGTAAACAAAGGAATTAGCGTAGCCGGCGCTACACAAAACGCAGAAATAAAATATAAAACATTCATTACCTTTGACGAGATTCTTTGTTGGCACTCCTATATGTCCCATAAACATCACAATTGGGTCTTTTTTTCGATTAAATCGGTCCTTGTGTACCCAAAATGTCAATTTATGAACACCGCCAGATCCAGTAAAAACACATTTTTTTAAACGCAATGTTATTTTTTTAAATTAAAAAAGTTGCCTATAAACTTTGACAAAACACTTCAAACTACTTCTGTAATCCAACTTTAGTTATTACTAAACGTTAATAAACGATCAAATTGATCACGGCGCGATCTGTATTCAATAAGCACGAGTTTGGGTAACGTAACTAACTTTTCCGGTTCCATTGTTTACAGCTGTGGACTTGACAACCGGATGTGGCTATTACTCAGATGACCAAGGATTTAGTTGAATCGAAATCACAACACTGGCGACATCGTGTGGAAGCTGTAGGAACTGTAATCTCACTCTTAATTATTTTTCCTTCCAATAGACAATACATGGGCTGGCGGATTGATTTTTTTCTTCGTCGATTTCTGGCGATTTTTGACCACGGAACTCGTTCTGTTATAGTCACAGACACCATTGAACCAGTTCTAGAAACTTCAGAGTGTTTTCTATGCACACATACTAATCATATGCATATACTATATTCCTGGCATGAGTAGCAGGACGTTGAAACGTTGCGCGATTTTTAACAGAATGTTGAAAAAAGTAGCCCGATCTCTAAGAAGTTTTAAAGCCCCCATGCATTTTTTGTCATTTTCTTTTTAAATCATCACTGTATGTCTAAAAAAATCAATGTCTATGTTCATTTAATTAAAAAAATCCAAAATATATTTTTATCATTTATTTCCCTGAGCTACTTTGGCCCTTGAAAAGCTCAGTCTGTTGTTGGTGTTAGGAAATAAATCGAAAGATATTTACATACACAGCCCAGATTGGCTGATATGATGGTCAAGAGGACATCCCCTTACCCAGTTGAACAGTCATTGGTCTATTATAATCAGATCACATTGTGATGTTGTAACGTGGGCCAAAAGTTACATCAGCTCTTACACAAAAAAGGGTATTATCGTAATTTTCACAATTTCAGTGTTATTTCGAAATATCGTAGAAACAATAGGAAAATCATGTTTTTAACTGGACTGCCCTTATAAAAGACAGGAATACAGTTTGAGGAAAGGGTTTTTTGTACACTTATTGCTCGATAAAAATGACTGCTTACTATTAATGTAGTCTAGTGGGCCTACACTGAATGTTAGATACCTCCACCTAATATTGTTACTGTTCATTCTTTGACAACTGCTAATTTACAATGCAAGAATAACCCAAATTTGACACAAACATGTTTTAAAACATGAAAAGAAAAGATTCTAGGTAAACATAGTAGTTGAAACACTACATTCACTGGCAGAGGACCCCATAGTAGTTGTGACTTTTAAAAAAAGGGGGTAAACAATAATGTCCCCATCTATTTCTCTCTCTCTCTCTCCCTCTCTCTCTCTCTCATATTTTTGTATATATTTTTTCTTCTAAATCCTGGTTTTTGAGAAGGGGTCACATTCCACAAGGATTACAAAGCTCGTCTCACCTGGTTGTTATTACACCTGCCCTTTTTACACACACACACACACACACACACACACACACACACACACACACACACACACACACACTCCCCCTCTCCCCACCTCTTTCTTGAAACAATAAACATAACTTCTCCATGACACCCTGGCACACACGCATTCCTAAAGCCTGAGCCAGGCCAGGAGGGCTGGGGGAGATTGGGAGATTGACCTCTTAGAGTAACCATCATTTGTTGAGGTCTTTCGTCAATATGGCGGGTTGATTGAGGTTGAATGGCAAAGTTAAGTGTTTCTTCATGTTATGGTATTCATGTTTTTATGGTATATGGGTGCATGTAGGAGTGATTTTGGTTACCTATAAGACCACTTCATCTCTGTGAGAAATGACTTGCTTGTGTCAATAGGCTATCTAAACATCTGGAATGGGGTATGAGGGTCTCAGGGTTGGTAGGGATAACATTGTCAGATTCAGAGGACAAGGCTAAGGGAATGTAAGGACGATTTAACTTGCTGGGAATTTGCGGTGTAAGAAGAAGTTACAGGAATGCAAACTCGCGGCTGTACAGAAATGCTGCCCCAATATGTTACCATGAAGCAGGTGTCCTTCTAACCTCAAGTTAAGTGTCCTTAAGAACCTGAAGGTACCAGCCCATAACACTGCTGGCATTCTAGAGTAGCACATGCATTCAATCTCAAACCATCAAATACTCCATAATCTGAAAAATAAACCCTGGTGAGCTCTCTCTCTCTCTCAATTCAATTCAATTCAATTCAATTGACATGGCAAGTTCATTATTACTTACATTGTCAAAGTATACATATCGAAAAATAAAAATATATATAATATATATACTTATATATAAATAAATGGTGGGACCAACAGCAATAATAATAGTAGTAGTGGACATGGGATTACCATTAACAACAACTACAACAGCAATATTAATGAGAACAACAATACATTAAAGCAATGGTAGTGGACCAGTGTCAACATGACTTAGAAGACACATGACGTTGTATGAAAGACAAAACAAAACAAGATGGCAAATATTATTTACATTACTTTGCACTTTTCACTGGCTGTCCCTCAGGTACAGGAGGACAGTGGCAGGAGGACACATTTCGCTGCCAAAACTGCACATTTTGGCTTTTCCCCCAATAAATATTAGATTTTTTTTTTCTTCATCTTTTATAGTTTCAAATTCTTTGTATTGAATTATAATTTTGGGAAATAAATATTCTCTGAGTATTTGTCACAGTGTAATAGGAAATGCAGCTCTCTACCTCTCCCCTGGAGCAGAGTGAGCACAGCCTGTCCTCTCTGGGCAGCCAGGTTTGTCTGTGACAACCGGTCTCTATAGCCAGACTGTGCTCACTGAGTCTGTACTTAGTCAATGTTTTCCTCAGTTTTCTATCAGTTACAGTGGTCAGATAGTCTGCCCCCCCGTACTGTCTGTTTAGAGCCAAATAGCATTGAAGTTTACTTAGATTTTTTGTGGTGTCTTTCCAATAGGTGATATATTTTTCTTTTTGTCTTGTGATGAATTGGTTGGACCAGATTTTCTGAGTGCTGTCCTGAGGCTCTATGGGGTTGGTTTGGGTTGGTGAACTGAGCCTCAGAACCAGCTGGCTGAGGGGACTCTTCTCTTTTTTCATTTCTTGACATTGGAGAGCTGTGTGATGGAATGTTTTGGGGTCACTTGTTTTTAGATGGTTGTAAAATTTGATGGCTCTTTTTTGGCTCAATTCTGCTCTACATGCGTTATTCTGAGTTTTTCTTTGCACTTGCAATACAGTCTTGCAAAACTCTGCATGCAGTATTTTGATTGGATGTTTGTCCCATTTGGTAAATTCATTATTAGAGATTGGACCCCATACCTCACTGCCATATAGAGCAATTGGTTCTATAACTGATTGAAAAAGTTTGAGCCAGATTCTAATTGGAATTTCGATTTTGATGTTCCTTTTAAATGCATAGAATGCTCTTCTTGCTTTGTCTCTCAGCTGATTCACAGCCATGTGAAAGCTACCTGTGTTGCTGATATTTAGTCCGAGATATGTGTAGTTTTTGGTGTGTTCTAATAGAACTGTGTCCAATTTATATTTGTCATCCTTATTTCAGGACCTTTTTTGTAATATCATTATATTATAACGGTCAGAGACCAGGCCTGACAGAACCTGTGGAGATTTTTATTTTTATTTTTTATTTTACCTTTATTGAAACCAGGTAGGCTAGTTAAGAACAAGTTCTCATTTGCAACTGCGACCTGGCCAAGATAAAGCGTAGCAATTCGACACATATAACAACACAGAGTTACACATGGAATGAACAACATACAGTCAATAATACAGTAGAACAAAAGAAAACAAAAAGTTTATATACAGTTAGTGCAAATTAGGTAAGTAAAGGAAATAAATAGGCCATGGTGGCGAAGTAATTACAATATAGCAATTACACACTGGAATGGTAGATCGGCAGAAGATGATTGAGAAACTGGGATGCAAAGGAGTAAAATAAATAAATACCAGTATGGGGATTAGGTAGGTAGATAGATGGGCTGTTTACAGATGCAGTGATCTGTGAGCTGCTCTGACAGCTGGTGCTTAAAACTTGTTATGGCTGCAACCCTTTGTTCTCAATTCCTGCCTGAAGACATACCCAAATCTAACTGCCTGTAGCTCAGCCCCAGAGGCAAGGATATGCATATTCTTGGTATCATTTGAATGGAAACATTCTGAAGTTTGTGGAAATGTTAATTGAATGTAGGAGAATATAACACAGTAGATCTGGTGGAGGAAAAGAGAAAGAAAGAGCATACGTTTTCTGTTTTTTATTGTTGTTGTATCATCTTTCACATGTACTAGAATAGCCACACAGTCAGATAATTTTGATGGATAACACAAGAGGGCAACTGTAGGTGTGCAAGTTTGAGACTGATAACTTCAGGAATGGGTGAGCTACATGACATTTAGCATGAAGTCACCCAGGTGTCCCACACAAGTTGCCCAAATGTACCCAAGTGGCCGAATTGGTGAAATGACCTATAACTATATACAGCAGTGCAAATAACTATATACAACATATCAAAAAGCAATTCTAACACACACACACACAAAAAATGTTTTAAAAAATATTAGAAAAAAAATATTTAAAAAAAAACTATACACACCCCTTGGAAGTCCTCGTCATAATATTTTGCTGTCTGTGCCATGTCCCATAGCAGTCTCTTTCTGATGTAAAGCAGAGGCAAACTGAACAAGTGGTGCATTTCATGCGACACAGAACACAATGACGCCTCCATGCTGTGCCCTTTTGGCTCTGAGGCACAGTCATGCCTGCAGTAATGAACTGTGGCATATGAACACCACTGGGGGCACAGGTAGAGCGGGCAGCTTGGCACCGAGGCCTCCCAGTCGGAGTCACTATCACTGTGAAAGAAAACATGAAAAAAATATTTGTATTGTTTGAGCGTTTTATCATCACATAAAATAAACAGATATGTATTGATTGTATAGAGCAGAGGGCACAGTCACCAAGGTGTTCCATTCAACTCCGGCCATTGTTGTGTGTGTGTGTGTATGTGTGTGTGTATATATATATATATATATATACACACACAAACCAACACACACACACACAAAAACAAACTACACATTTCATTGCAAAAAAAAATATATATATTTTTTTTTTTTATATATATATATATATATATATATATATATATGTGTATATACAGTGCCTTGCGAAAGTATTCAGCCCCCTTCAACTTTGCGACCTTTTGCCACATTTCAGGCTTCAGACAAAGATATAAAACTGTATTCTTTGTGAAGAATCAACAACAAGTGGGACACAATCATGAAGTGGAACGACATTTATTGGATATTTCAAACTTTTTTAACAAATCAAAAACTGAAAAATTGGGCGTGCAAAATTATTCAGCCCCTTTACTTTCAGTGCATCAAACTCTCTCCAGAAGTTCAGTGAGGATCTCTGAATGATCCAATGTTGACCTAAATGACTAATGATGATAAATCCAATCCACCTGTGTGTAATCAAGTGTATACAAAGATTCTAATCTTTTGAAGGGTGTAAGACACTTGCATTTCAAGAATGTTTAATGTTACGAAATTGTATTTTTAGTTGTCACTCTGAAATCACTCTGATCCCTGTACAAGGACAGCAGCCATATTAACCTAGCTAGTGAGGGAGATGTGAGTCTCCAGCTTCAGAGATTTTTGCAATTCGTTCCAGTCATGGGCAGCAGAGAACTGGAAGGAAAGATGACCAAAGGAGGAATTGGCTTTGGGGGTGACCAGTGAGATATTCCTGCTGGAGTGAGTGCTACGAGTGGGTGCTGCTATGGTGACCAGTGAGCTGAGATAAGGCGGGGCTTTACCTAGCAGAGACTTGAAGATAACCTGTAGCCAGTGGTTTTGGCGACGAGTATGAAGCGAGGGCCAACCAGCGAGAGCGTACAGGTCGCAATGGTGGGTAGTGTATGGGCCTTTGGTGACAAAACGGATGGCACTGTGATAGACTGCATCCAGTTTGTTGAGTAGAGAGTTGCAGGCGATTTTATAGATGACATCACCGTAGTCGAGGATCGGTAGGATGGTCAGTTTTACGAGAGTATGTTTTGCAGCATGAGTGAAGGATGCTTTGTTGTGAAATAGGAAGCCAGTTCTAGATTTAATTTTGGATTGGAGATGCTTAATGTGAGTCTGGAAGGAGAGTTTACAGTCAAACCAGACACCCAGGTATTTGTAGTTGTCCACGTATTCTAAGTCAGAGCCGTCCAGAGTAGTGATGCTGGACGGGCAGCAGGTGCGGGCAGTGATCGATTGAATAGCATGCATTTAGTTTTACTTGCGTTTAATATAATGTTTACATACCCTACATTATTTATCTCATATGTATACGTATATACTGTACTCTATATAATCTACTGCATCTTTATGTAATACATGTATCACTAGCCACTTTAAACTATGCCACTTTGTTTAAATACTCATCTCATATGTATATACTGTACTCGATAACATCTACTGCATCTTGCCTATGCCGCTCTCTACCATCACTCATTCATATATCTTTATGTACATATTCTTTATCCCTTTACACTTTAAACAGCTAGAGGCAGGGCTTTCTCCTATAGAGCTCAATTTTTATGGAACGGTCTGCCTACCCATGTCAGAGACGCAAACTCGGTCTCAACATTTAAGTCTTTACTGAAGACTCATCTCTTCAGTGGGTCATATGATTGAGTGTAGTCTGGCCTGGGAGTGGGAAGGTGAACGGAAAGGCTCTGGAGCAACGAACCGCCCTTGCTGTCTCTGCCTGGCCGGTTCCCCTCTTTCCATTGGGATTCTCTGCCTCTAACCCTATTACAGGGGCTGAGTCACTGGCTTACTGGGGCTCTCTCATGCCGTCCCTGGGAGGGGTGTGTCACCTGAGTGGGTTGAGTCACTGATGTTATCATCCTGTCTGGGTTGGCGCCCCCCCTTGGGTTGTGCCGTGGTGGAGATCTTTGTGGGCTATACTCAGCCTTGTCTCAGGATGGTAAGTTGGTGGTTGAAGATATCCCTCTAGTGGTGTGGAGGCTGTGCTTTGGCAAAGTGGGTGGGGTTATATCCTTCCTGTTTGGCCCTGTACGGGGTTGTCCTTGGATGGGGCCACAGTGTCTCCTGACCCCTCCTGTCTCAGCCTCCAGTATTTATGCTGCAGTAGTTTGTGTCGGGAGGCTAGGGTCAGTTTGTTATATCTGGAGTACTTCTCCTGTCCTATTCAGTGTCCTGTGTGAATTTAAGTGTGCTCTCTAATTCTCTCTTTCTCACTTTCTTTCTCTCTCTCAGAGGACCTGAGCCCAAAGACCATGCCTCAGGACTTCCTGACATGATGACTCCTTGCTGTCCCCAGTCCACCTGGCCGTGCTGCTGCTCCAGTTTCAACTGTTCTGCATTATTATTATTGGACCATGCTGGTCATTTATGAACATTTGAACATCTTGGCCATGTTCTGTTATGATCTCCACCCGGCACAGCCAGAAGAGGACTGGCCACCCCACATAGCCTGGTTCCTCTCTAGGTTTCTTCCGAGGTTTTGGCCTTTCTAGGGAGTTTTTCCTAGCCACCGTGCTTCTACACCTGCATTGCTTGCTGTTTGGAGTTTTAGGCTGGGTTTCTGTACAGCACTTTGAGATATCAGCTGATGTACGAAGGGCTATACAAATACATTTGATTTGACTTGTGTGTATAAGGTAGTAGTTTTGGAATTGTTAGTTCGATTACTCGTTGGTTATTACTGCATTGTCGGAACTAGAAGCACAAGCATTTTGCTACACTCACATTAACATCTGCTAACCATGTGTATGTGACAAATAAAATGAGATTTGATTTGATTTTTTACTAACTTCAGACACATGAGTGTCGCACTGGCTCCGTTCAGCCTCATACTCATCTGTCATGGTTTGCATATAGAGGTCTTGAGTGAGCGATTCAGTGATAGATTTCCTCCCCTTGCCTAAAGATACATTTTTCCATCTTCATTACCTGGGTTCTCTCATCATTACTTTGGTCAGCGACTTCAATGAGTTCCGATGTTTTGTCATCCAACTTAGTCATTGTGTTCATTAATTGATAGTCTTACGATCTGCAGCGTTTGGACTAGAACATTACTGCTTTGAGCGTTGTTCATCGACACTGCATGCATGTTATCAAGTTACATGCCCCTGTTTGTAGATAACTTGTCAGATTTACAGTGGGGCAAAAAAGTATTTAGTCAGCCACCCATCATAATGTTCATCATAAGTACACTTCAACTATGACAGATGAAATGAGAAGAAAAAAAATCCAGAAAATCACATTGTAGGATTCTTTATTAATTTATTTGCAAATTATGTTGGAAAATAAGTATTTGGTCAACTACAGACAAGCACGATTTCTGGCTCTCACAGACCTGTAACTTCTTCTTTAAGAGGCTCCTCTGTCCTCCACTCGTTACCTGTATTAATGGCACCTGTTTGAACTTGTTATCAGTATAAAAGACACCTGTCCACAACCTCAAACAGTCACACTCCAAACTCCACTATGGCCAAAACCAAAGAGCTGTCAAAGTACACCAGAAACAAAATTGTAGACCTGCACCAGGCTGGGAAGACTGAATCTGCAATAGGTAAGCAGCTTGGTTTGAAGAAATCAACTGTGGGAGCAATTATTAGGAAATGGAAGACATACAAGACCACTGATAAATCCCTCGATCTGGAGTTCCACGCAAGATCTCACCCCGTGGGGTCAAAATGATCACAAGAACGGTGAGCAAAAATCCCAGAACCACACGGGGGGACCGAGTGAATGACCTGCATAGAGCTGGGACCAAAGTAACAAAGCCTACCATCAGTAACGCATTACGCCGCCAGGGACTCAAATCCTGCAGTGCCAGATGTGTCCCCCTGCTTAAGCAAGTACATGTCCAGGCCCATCTGAAAGTTTGTGAGAGAGCATTTGGATGATCCAGAAGAAGATTGGGAGAATGTCATATGGTCAGATGAAACCAAAATATAACTTTTTGGTAAAAACTCAATTCGTTGTGTTTGGAGGACAAAGAATGCTGAGTTGCATCCAAAGAACACCATACCTACTGTGAAGCATGGGGATGGAAACATAATGCTTTGGGGCTGTTTTTCTGCAAAGGGACCAGGACGACTGATCCGTGTAAAGGAAAGAATGAATGGGGCCATGTATCATGAGATTTTGAGTGAAAACCTCCTTCCATCAGCAAGGGCATTGAAGATGAAAGGTGGCTGGGTCTTTCAGCATGCCAATGATCCCAAACACACCGCCCGGCCACAAAGGAGTGGCTTTGTAAGAAGTATTTCAAGGTCCTGGAGTGGCCTAGCCAGTCTCCAGATCTCAACCCCATAGAAAATCTTTGGAGGGAGTTGAAAATCTGTGTTGCCCAGCAACAGCCCCAAAACCTCACTGCTCTAGAGGAGATCTCCATGGAGGAATGGGCCAAAATACCAGCAACAGTGTATGAAAACCTTGTGAAGACTTACAGAAAACATTTGACCTCTGTCAATTGCCAACAAAGGGTATATAACAAAGTATTGAGATAAACTTTTGTTATTGACCAAATACTTATTTTCCACCATAATTTGCAAATAAATTCATTACAAATCCTACAATGTGATTTTTCTGGATTTTTTTTCTCATTTTGTCTCTTATAGTTTAAGTGTACCTATGATGAAAATTACAGGCCTCTCTCATCTTTTTAAGTGGGAGAACTTGCACAATTGGTGGCTGACTAAATACTTTTTTGCCCCACTGTACCTAGTTTTGTGTGGACTTTGTCATATTTAGTTTTGACTAAATCGAGTGTTCCTGTTGAAGACGTATTTCTGCTGTGCACTGCAGTACTGGACCGATGTGATGGTGGCCATACATCAGGGCTTAACTGTAGAGAACCTTTACATACCTACCTAATGATTAATTTGAGGGAGTTTTTTGCAATTTCTGCAGTTTTTTGCTAATAGCATAGCTTGGGTTTATATCGCTGCTGAGGTCAGCATTTAATCAGTCCATGTGTGAGGGTTCAGTAATTAGTGAGGGACTGGGGGCCCCTCCATCTGACAGCTTGCACATTATTACAAGAAATACTAATTTTGGAGTCGTTGTAAGCTGCAAAAATTGTAATCTATTTATAGAAGTTAATGAATCATCAATACTGCATCAGTAATGAGGGAGTTGGACGTCAATGAATTTGCGAAAGCAAATTAATGATTAATCATACCTGTATAGGCTATCTGGGAATTAAACTTTAATTAACCTGAAAGCATTGCTGTATCTAGGTTAGTGGTTGGAACAAATTAATTTGGTCCTTATCCAAATGATCAACGTGGTAAAATGTTTGTTTGGCAATTTAACTTCCTTGTTGAATCAAGTTCAGATTGGTTGGATATTATTGAAGTTTAACCATTTGTTACAAATGTGAGAAAACCTTGGACCTCACAATGAAAAAACAATTCCCAAAAAAATTCCACCCTGAAAGCTGAACTCACAACGGATTCCAGTAGAGGCGGGACTTCCCTTGCCCAAGGCACAGGGTTTCGCCATGAAAGCGTTGCTGTACGGGATTAACTGCAAAGCGCTGGATTTCGCTGGGAACTAAGCAAAATGGCTGGTCTCTATTTATTTGCTTAGCATCGAAAACAAAGCTAGCCGTTTTTGTACAAGATGGTTTTAACTTCCAAGCAGAGACAGGGTCCCCTTCAATACGGGACCAGGGGTTCACTAACAACGTCTCACGTTCAACCCAACATGCATTTTTTCTAGCGATGTTACCAGAACACTCGGTAACATGAAGAAATACTCGCTGTGTCTTTTCACGTTTTTTAAAAACCTGATAGATACATAACACAAATATATCTTCTCAAATTTCCTTAATTGGCTGACCCATATATCCTAGCTCAAGGAATTAATACTCAACGAGTCTCTGTCGCGAGAGACAGAGATAATATACTTCGCGTTGGCCAAACTGATATATTTTCTCAAATTTACTTAACTTCTCTAGGATAGGGGGCAGCATTTGGAATTTTGGATGAAAAGCATGCCCAAATTCAACTGCCTGCTATTCATCCCCAGAAGATAAGATATGCATATTATTATATATTATTATCTATATACATATTATTAGTAGATTTGGATAGAAAACACTGAAGTTTCTGAAACTGTTTGAACCATGTCTGTGAGTATAACATAACTTATTTAGCAGGCGAAACCCCGAGGACAAGCCATTCAGATGTGATTTTTTTGAGCTCACTCTCTTTTCAATGGTTTCATTGGGAATCCAGATTTCTAAGGGACTTGATGGCAGTTCCTACCGCTTCCACTGGATGTCACCAGTCTTTAGAAATTGGTTGAGGTTATTCCTTTGTGTAATGAAGACGTACGGCCATCTTGAACGAGGGTGACTTCATGTGTACTGTTTGATAGAGGCGCATGACCAGAAAGCATGCTTCAGTTTGTTTTCTTCCTGTATTGAACACAGATCATCCCGTCTTCAATTTTATTGATTATTTACTTTAAAAAATACCTAAAGTTGTATTACCAAAGTAGTTTGAAATGTTTTGGCAAAGTTTATAGGTAACTTTTGAGATGTTTTGTAGTCATGTTGCGCAAGTTGGAACCAGCGTTTTTCTGGATAAAATGCGCCAAATAAATGGACATTTTGGATATATATGGACGGAATTAATCGAACAAAAAGACCATTTGTGATGTTTGTGGGACATATTGAAGTGCCAACAGAAGAGGCTCGTCAAAGGTAAGGCATGATTTATATTTATATTTCTGCATTTTGTGTCGCGCCTGCAGGGTTGAAATGTTTTCTCTCTTGTTTATGGAGGTGCTATCCTCAGATAATAGCATCGTTTGCTTTTTGAAATCATTCAGCAGGGTCTTTCTCAAACATTTTTTTAACAGTATATCCAAAAAGTCCGATTTCGTAACCTAATACATCCGATAATAAGCACAGAGCTGGTGGTGCAGCTTTCTCACAGAAACTTTATAGGATTTTACATGTTGTGGTAGTCATCTTCAAAGTTGCTTCCGCGTCTCGCAAAAAGCTTGGAATTTTCCTTATTTTTGACCACCTCTTTTTCTCTGGCATCCATTGATTTAGTCACCCTAATTTTGGCCATCCTACAACAGTAAACACTCAAATCTATTTTGGACTGACGATCTTTTAACCATTGCTCAAAATATACGTTTTTGATTGGAGACCCTACACACACAAACACACACACACACACACATTCCATTCTTGCATCATTCTCTCCCCCTATTAACCACACACATATCTTTGTACTTTAACAGTGGCGTCCCATCTGATTTGGATCAATAAGATCAAAACGAGGACAACTGCAAATTTAAACCTAGTAATCAATTTGTTCCAGTTATTAACATTGGCTGTAATCGTCCAAATTGGGACCAATCATGCTTGCCAATAGTGCAGAAAAGTATAGAGTATCTTTTTACAAGGAGAGTCAATGTCGGGCTTAAAGCGTTCTGCTCTGCCTTCGTATCATGACCTAAACCTAATCCAAACCTCAAATTACTTAGTTGATCAAATGAGCACAAGTATTGGCCTAAGGGTAGACAGGTTGAAACAGAGAGTCAGGGGATATCTGCAGCTTTTCTCTCAGGGCCACTATGTCTGATGATATAGAATCTGAATCTATGGTATGCTATCTCTCATCCTATTCTTCCTAATCAGTGACTCAGTCAACCAGGTGTGTGGACTTCTAGCCAATCTCTGAGATTACATTTATAAATGAAATATTATTGAAACACCGCACACAGTCTCTTTAAAGCTGCAGTTGAATAGCATTGGCACAACTTAAGAGGAAAAATGAAAACCAGAGGGCCACAAAATAAATAAGTTGTAAAACCTTGTGTCATCCTCTGATTTTAAATGCAATGAATCCATTTATGGACAGTTCAAAGTTTACTGTGGGGGAGGGGTGGTCCAAAATAAGGGAAGGTTGTCAAACTATTTTTTTTTTTGCTTTTGAGGCGTTGTGTGTTTTCATTGCACACAGGGGAGGGTAGTGTTTGTTTTTCCCCCTAGTTTACATCCGCTCTTCTGCTTGCATTTTCCCTATAAACAATGTCTTGACTTACTTTTGATATTACCCTAATACAGTTTAGAAATGTTTGGTATGGTGTGGCTATTATAAGCTTTAGCTTCTGCAAGCCTATGATATGAGGGCAGTGCCCCCCTAACTCTGTCAGTTGTACAGAGTGTTTGAGGTCTACCAGAGTTACTCCTATAATCTAATACTATAAATCTTATCTTTATACAAAATATTCTGATTGAAAATGTATGAAATACCCTCCTTTTGTACATCTATATCTGTATAGCAGATGCAGTAGACATCTGACAAAGAAATGTGACTCACCACCTGGATTTGGACTTATGTAGCAAAATTTGAAATGTTTTTTACATTAGATAAAAGTAGAGACTCAGAGCTACAAAATGGTATATCATAAACTGCATTTGAGGAACAATGGGAAAGTAATTCTTTTTTGAAAGTTGATCAACTTGGAAACTCACTTTTGAGAAAATCTCCTTTGAATGTTTTGCTATCTAGTGAAGAGTCCCTTCTTTGTTTACACACATTCAGCATCGTTCACACACTCGTAAGCATTAGCCCGACCCATCTCGGAGCGTTTGGAGCGCAAACTCGAAGGCCCTGCCGTTGATTTGTTTACTTCTGGATAACATGAAAAAGCCTAACCAGCTCTGCTGGCAACAATTTCATTACGCTTTTTTGCAGCCATTTACTGACACCGGCCATATTCAACAGAAGTTGTACAGTGCACACGTCAGGTAACGTTGGCTAACGAGCCAGCCAGCCAGCTAACGTTAGCAAGTTAAACAACAATGAACAGTGCCAACAATGCCACAGTGCTGGGAGCTAACCAACCATGTTCAATGTTTGCTAGCTAACATTAGGCTCTAACTTGGACAGCAAACGGCGCTGGGAAATGAATAATAATGTCAGCTAGGGAGCCAGCCAGCTAACGTTAGCTAGCTAGCTAACAGTACACTTTAGCTTGAAATAAAACCACTTTCTGTCAAAATTAGAAAATGTGTAATATCTGAAAATGTAGCTAGCTATTGCCAGATTATTTTACCTGTATACATCATTATGCATGATGGACGTGTCTCTCTGTCAGGAATGCCATGCCAAGGTTGCGCTTAGTTTGAAGATGTAATCCGGAGACAGGTGTTTTCTCAATCTCTTTAGCTATCATACTCTAATTCCACTGATTTTAAAACTTGATCCTCCAGAATGTGGAGAGCAACACTTATGCAGCTCCACTACATAATACATAAAAAGCTGTGTTTGACAGGATTACCAACACAAACTGACAAGCTCAAAATGACAGAAGCCTTCTATTGCAGAGAACGGCTCTCTTGTGAAGTCGTGATTTGCAACATACACCTAGTTTCCTGAATTGTGTTACAAAAAGATGTCGGTGTCATAGCACGCCACCGGCATATCTTTATCCATCTCTCTGGGGTCAGGACTAAGCTTCTCTTAGTTCATATAAACTATATATTAAAATATGAATATCATACAGTGGACACCTAAGCCTATAGGCCTACGCATGCAATGCACTGATACAATTAGTGCTCAAATCTCTGACGGCTGATCTGTGAGATGGACAATTGTTTTAGGAGAGTACCCAAGAAACCAATAAGCTATTACATTTTGCATATGCTACACATCGAAACAAGGAATAGTGTTTTTGTAATTTGTTTTATGCTGTTTGAGCACACGTAAATGTGGCTCATTTGTTCAGCACTGGCTGAACGCATGTGGATGTCTCAAAAATGGAAAGTAAATTATAATGTTTCCTGTCACGTTGTCTGGAGCCAAACTTTCAGAAATGAAACTCTGAAATGACATTGTTTTTATGAAGACTTTGAATATTCGCATGAAAATCTGTTGACAATTGAATGATGGCGTAGCAGTCAGACGTCTTGTCGTGTCGTGTCCCTTGTATATATCGTTTTTTTTTTCATATTTTTCTTCGCATATCTTTTAAAGCATTTAGCTAAACCTGAACATCTAAATACTCTCCTGCAACCCGCCTCACCCAATGTAGCGTGGATCTGCTTTTTAACCTAAAGTATTTATATTTACTTCGGATCCGGAACCCCTCAACTGAAGCTAGCCAGCTAACTACCAGCTATCAGGCAGCAAACCATTGATAGCGGTCAACAGCTAACCTTTAGCTCGGAAAGCTCTTGCCAGTTCGAACAACGCGACTCTAACCAGAGCATAACGGACCTATTATTTTTATCCCCGGATTCCCACCGCAAACGGAGCATTTTCATCTGGATCTTCACAACTAACTAACCGCAACCTCGGATGATTACTCCTGGCTAGCGTTTCCATCCACTTAGCTTGAAGCTAGCCTGGCCAGAGCTCCTGTGCTACCACCGAAGCATACTCCTGGGCTACAATATCCGGACCCACGACCGGTCTATCGATGTCACCGCATGAAGAGGCATAAACAGACTTAACCCCATCGCTACATCCCCCAAAGGCGAACTTTCTAGCCCTTGCTATCTGCTTGCTTGCTAATTCGGCCTGATAACTGCTAGCTTGTTTAGCCCCGGTCTGCTAACTGCTAGCTTGTTTAGCCCCGGCCTACTAACTGTTAGCTTGTTAGCACAGGCCTGCTAACTGTCTGAATCGCCGCGTCCCCAGCCTGCCCAACCACTCACTGGACCCATATTTACTTTCTATCTCTTTTCGATTTTTAATTCGATCATATCTTCCGGTAACCTGCCTCACCCAATGTGATACGGAATCGCTATTATTTTAATTTTTAGAACACATTCAAGAACCTCCAGAAGCTAACTAGCTACAAGCTATTAAGTCATTGTTAGCCACTGCTAGCGGCTTTTACCTTCTGCACAGCCAGCCAGTTTTTTAACCTGGATAATACTCACCAGTCTAGCTTCGCTGTCCCATCCACCGCCGCCCCCTGGACACTGATCACTTGGCTACATAGCTGATGCATGCTGGACTGTCCATTAATCACGGTACTCCATTCTGCTTGTTTATGTTTTATCTGTCGGCCCCAGCCTCACTCAGGCTCTGTGTGTAGGTAATCCGACCCTCTCTGCCTAGTCAACACCATTTTACCTGCTGTTGTTGTGCTAGCTGATTAGCTGTTGTTGTCTCACCTACTGTTTTAGCTAGCTCTCAATCAACACCTGTGATTACTGTATGCCTCGCTGTATGTCTCTCTCAAATGTCAATATGCATTGTATACTGTTGTTCAGGTTAGTTATCACTGTTTTAGTTTACAATGGAGCCCCTTGTTCCACTCTTCGTACCCCTGATATCTCCTTTGTCCCACCTCCCACACACCCATTACAACCAGCATGTCCAGAGATACAACCTCTCTTATCATCACCCAGTGCCTGGGCTTACCTCCGCTGTACCCGCACCCCACCAAACCCCTGTCTGCGCATTATGCCCTGAATATATTCTACCATGCCCAGAAATCTGCTCCTAATATTCTTTGTCCCCAACGCTCTAGGCGACCAGTTTTGATAGCTTTTAGCCGCACCCTCATACTACTCCTCCTCTGTTCCGCGGGTGATGTGGAGGTAAACCCAGGCCCTGCATGTCCCCAGGCACCCTCATTTGTTGACTTCTGTGATCAAAAAAGCCTTGGTTTCATGCATGTCAACATCAGAAGCCTCCTCCCTAAGTTTGGTTTACTCACTGCTTTAGCACACTCTGCTAACCCTGATGTCCTTGCCGTGTCTGAATCCTGGCTCAGGAAGGCCACCAAAAATTCAGAGATTTCCATACCCAACTATAACATTTTCCATCAAGATAGAACTGCCAAGGGGGGAGGAGTTAACCTGCAAAGTAATGTCATACTTTCCAGGTCCATACCCAAACAGTTCGAACTACTAATTTTAAAAATAAGTCTCTCACTGTTACCGCCTGCTACCGACCCCCCTCAGCTCCCAGCTGTGCCCTGGACACCATTTGTGAATTGATCACCCCCCATCTAGCTTCAGAGTTTGTTCTGTTAGGTGACCTAAACTGGGATATGCTTAACACCCCGGCAGTCCTACAATCTAAGCTAGATGACCTCAATCTCACACAAATCATCAAGGAACCCACCAGGTACAACCCTAAATCTGTAAACAAGGGCACCCTCATAGACATCATCCTGACCAACTGGCCCTCCAAATACACCTCCGCTGTCTTCAACCAGGATCTCAGCGATCACTGCCTCATTGCCTGTATCCGCTACGGATCCGCAGTCAAACGACCACCCCTCATCACTGTCAAACGCTCCCTAAAACACTTCTGTGAGCAGGCCTTTCTAATCGACCTGGCCCGGGTATCCTGGAAGGACATTGACCTCATCCCATCAGTTGAGGATGACTGGTCATCCTTTAAAAGTAACTTCCTCACCATTTTAGATAACATGCTCCGTTCAAAAAATGCAGAACTAAGAACAGATATAGCCCTTGGTTCACTCCAGACCTGACTGCCCTCGGCCAGCACAAAAACATCCTGTGGTGGACTGCAATAGCATTAAATAGTCCCCGCGATATGCAACTGTTCAGGGAAGTCAGGAACCAATACACGCAGTCAGTCAGGGAAGCTAAGGCCAGCTTCTTCCGGCAGAAATGTGCATCCTGTAGCTCCAACTCCAAAAAGTTCTGGGAACACTGTGAAGTCCATGGAGAACAAGAGCACCTCCTCCCAGCTGCCCACTGCACTGAGGCTAGGTAACACGGTCACCACCGATAAATCCATGATTATCGAAAACTTCAACAAGCATTTCTCAACGGCTGACCATGCCTTCCGCCTGGCTACCCCAACCTTGGCCAACAGCTCCCCCCCCCCGCAGCTACTCGCCCAAGCCTCTCCAGGTTCTCCTTTATCCAAATCCAGATAGCAGATGTTCTGAAAGAGCTGCAAAACCTGGACCCGTACAAATCAGCTGGGCTTGACAATCTGGACCCTCTATTTCTGAAACTATCCTCCGCCATTGTCGCAACCCCTATTACCAGCCTGTTCAACCTCTCTTTCATATCGTCAGATCCCCAAGGATTGGAAAGCTGCCGCAATCATCCCCCTCTTCAAAGGGGGAGACACCCTGGACCCAAACTATTACAGACCTATATCCATCCTGCCCGGCCTATCTAAGGTCTTCGAAAGCCAAGTCAACAAACAGGTCACTGACCATCTCGAATCCCACCGTACCTTCTCCGCTGTGCAACCTGGTTTCCGAGCCGGTCACAGGTGCACCTCAGCCACGCTCAAGGTACTAAACGATATCATAACCGCCATCGATAAAAGACAATACTGTGCAGCCGTCTTCATCGACCTTGCCAAGGCTTTTGACTCTGTCAATCACCATATTCTTATCGGCAGACTCAGTAGCCTCAGTTTTTCTGATGACTGCCTTGCCTGGTTCACCAACTATTTTGCAGACAGAGTTCAGTGTGTCAAATCGGAGGGCATGTTGTCCGGTCCTCTGGCAGTCTCTATGGGGGTGCCACAGGGTTCAATTCTCGGGCCGACTCTTTTCTATGTATATATCAATGATGTTGCTCTTGCTGCAGACGATACCCTGATCCACCTCTATGCAGACGACACCATTCTGTATACTTCCGGCCCGTCCTTGGACACTGTGCTATCTAACCTCCAAACGAGCTTCAATGCCATACAACACTCCTTCCGTGGCCTCCAACTGCTCTTAAACGCTAGTAAAACCAAATGCATGCTTTTCAACCGTTCGCTGCCTGCACCCGCACTAGCATCACCACCCTGGATGGTTCCGACCTTGAATATGTGGACATCTATAAGTACCTAGGTGTCTGGCTAGACTGTAAACTCTCCTTCCAGACTCATATCAAACATCTCCAATCGAAAATCAAATCTAGAGTCGGCTTTCTATTCCGCAACAAAGCCTCCTTCACTCACGCCGCCAAACTTACCCTAGTAAAACTGACTATCCTACCGATCCTCGACTTCAGCGATGTCATCTACAAAATAGCTTCCAACACTCTACTCGGCAAACTGGATGCAGTTTATCACAGTGCCATCCGTTTTGTCACTAAAGCACCTTATACCACCCACCACTGCGACCTGTATGCTCTAGGAGGCTGGCCCTCGCTACATATTCGTCGCCAGACCCACTGGCTCCAGGTCATCTACAAGTCCATGCTTGGTAAAGCTCCACCTTATCTCAGTTCACTGGTCACAATGGCAACACCCACCCGTAGCACGCGCTCCAGCAGGTGTATCTCACTGATCATCCCTAAAGCCAACACCTCATTTGGCCGCCTTTCATTCCAGTTCTCTGCTGCCTGTGACTGGAACGAATTGCAAAAATTGCTGAAATTGGAGACTTTTATCTCCCTCACCAACTTCAAACATCTGCTATCTGAGCAGCTAACCGATCGCTGCAGCTGTACATAGTCTATCGGTAAATATCCCACCCAATTTTACCTACCTCATCGCCATACTGTTTTTATTTATTTACTTTTCTGCTCTTTTGCACACCAATATCTCTACCTGTACATGACCATCTGATCATTTATCACTCCAGTGTTCAACCTGTTAGAGATTGGGCTACTTTTTTCAACATTCTGTTAAAAATCGCGCAACATTTCAACGTCCTGCTTCTCATGCCAGGAATATAGTATATGCATATGATTAGTATGTGTCTATTGAAAACACTCTGAAGTTTCTAAAACTGGTTCAATGATGTCTGTGACTATAACAGAACGTGTTTTGTGGTCAAAATCGCAAGGAAACCTGATCACAAAATCGACAAAGGAAAAATCAATCCGCCAGTCTCTGTATTGTCTATTGCAAGGCATAATAGATAGGGATGGGCTTACAGTTCCTACAGCTTCCACACGATGTCGCCAGTGTTGTGAAATCTATGCAGCTAAATCCTTGGTCATCTGAGTCATAGGCACTTCCTTTCGTTGGGTACATAGCAGGAAAAAATGGAAGGGGGAAAGTGGACTACGTTTTCCAAACTTGTTGCTATTGAATACAGATCGCTCCGTGATCAATTTGATCGTTTATTAACGTTTACTAATACCTAAAGTTGGATGACAGAAGTAGTTTGAAGTGTTTTGTCAAAGTTTATAGGCAACTATTTTAATTTAAAAAATAACGTTGCGTTTAAAAACAGTTTTTCCTGGATTTGACGGTCTTCATAAATTGACATTTTGGGTACACAAGGACCGATTTAATCGAAAAAAAGACCCAATTGTGATGTTTATGAGACATATAGGAGTGCCAACAAAGAAGCTTGTCAAAGGTAATGAATGTTTTATATTTTATTTCTGCGTTTTGTGTAGCGCCGGCTACGCTAATTATTTTGTTTACGTCCCCTTCTGGTATTTCGTGGTGTTGCATGCTATCAGATAATAGCTTCTCATGCTTTCGCCGAAAAGCATTTTAAAAATCTGACTCGTTGGCTAGATTCACAACGAGTGTAGCTTCAATTGAGTACCCTGCATGTGAGTTTTAATGAACGTTTGAGTTTTAACAAGTGCTATTAGCATTTGGCGTAGCACATTTGCATTTATTGTTGGCAAGGTGGGACGCTTGCGTGTCGGGTTGCTCAGAGAGGTTAATCTGCAAAATTGTAATTATTCGCCTACCTCCTCATGCCTTTTGCACACAATGTATATAGACTTCTTCTTTTTTCTACTGTGTTATTGACTTGTTAATTGTTTACTCCATGTGTAACTCTGTGTTGTCTGTTCACACTGCTATGCTTTATATTGGTCAGGTCGCAGTTGTAAATGAGAATTTGTTCTCAACTAGCCTACCTGGTTAAATAAAGGTGAAATAAAAAAATAAACCTAGCTGTAGACACACTAAAGACTCTGGCAAGTGTGATAGTCCAGTGTCACTTTGATTATGCCTGCGCATCATGGTTCAACAGCAGCCCCAAACATCTAAGCTGCCAGCCAAATAAGGTTGTAAGAATAATATTTAAACTCCCCCTCAAACTCATCTGGAGGTTGAGAATTATTTTGTCTCTATTTCTGTAATGTGTCTGTATCTATGCAATTGTATATGCATTTAAATTGTCACGAACCGGCTCGTAGCCTTAACAGAAGGGAGACAACGTGGAGATAAAGGAATAACAAAAATATATTTATTAACTAAAGGAAACTATAAGCAAGTAACAATGGTGTGTGTAGTGTAAGTGAGTGGTTGTGTGCAGAGGTGTGATGATGAGGGCTGTTGAAAGGTGCCAAAGCATCCAAAGCATACAAACCAGCCACAAAAAGGCCACAACCAGAATCCAACAGTGTGTCTGCGTGGAGAGAGTCTCCTCAATGAACGAGGACACACCCAAGCCCAGTTGTGTCCCATTTCACTGACGCCCCTCCCCACTTCACCCACCAACATCCTAATAAGGAAAACAAGAGCAAAGAAAAAGAACTTGGCAGACAGAGTGGGTGGGTCGTCACAATGTCAAAGAAAAGGACCACAATGGAAATCCCAGTCACTTGGCGAACATCTCATTCCAAAATCAAGGGCATTAATATGGAGTTGGTCCCTCTTTTGCTGCTATAACAGCCTCCACTCTTCTGGGAAATCTTTCCACTAGATGTTGGAACATTGCTGCTTGATCTTGCTTCCATTCAGCCTCGAGCATTATTGAGGTCGGGCACTGAGGTTGGGCAATTAGGCCTGCTCGCAGTTGGCATACTAATTCATCCCAAAGGTGTTTGATGGAGTTGAGGTCAGGACTCTGTGCAGGCCATTCAATGTCTTCCACACCGATCTCGACAAACCATTACTGTGTGGACCTTTGTGCATGGGGGCATTGTCATGCTAAAACAGGAAAGCGCCTTCCCCAAACTGTTGCTACAATGTTGGAAGCACAGAATCATCTGGAAAGTCATTGTATGCTGTAGTGTTAAGATGTCCCCTCACTGAAACAAAAGGGCCTAGCCCGAACCATGAAAAACATCACCAGACCATTTTTCCTCCATCAAACTTTACAGTTGGCACTATGCATTGGGGCAGGTAGCGTTCTCCTGGCATCTGCCTAACCCAGATTGGGCTGGGCTGCCAGTTGGTGAATCATGACTCATCACTCCAGAGAACGCGTTCCATTGCTCCAGAGTCCAATTGGGTTGAGTTTTACACCATTCCAGCCAACACTTGGCATTGCACATGGTGATCTTAGGTGTGTGGCTGCTCGGTCATGGAAACCCATTTCATGAAGCACCCGACGAACAGTTATTGTGCTAATGCTGCTTCCAGAGGCAGTTTGGAACTTGGTAGTGATTGATACAAGCTTCAGCACTTGGCTATGTTCTGTTAGCTTGTGTGGTCCTACCACTTTGCGGCCTAAATGAGGTGTGTTATAGGTTACAGCTTCCTTCTCACTATTGTATTAATCCCTCGTTTCATGTATCTCTCCTCTCCCTCCGTCCCCTCTGGACATCGAGAGGTCCCCGGCGTACACTGTACGTTCGGACTCTAGACGCCGGGTGAGGGGCCTACAGTACCTCGTGGACTGGGAGGGGTACGGTCCAGAGGAGAGGTGCTGTGTACTGTTGGAGGACATCTTGGATCCATCACTACTGAGGGAGTCCGCCTCCATCCGGATCGCCCTGCACCTCGCCTTCCGGGTTGCCTCCGAGGCCGGCGGCGGCGCGCTGCAGGAGCCGCGCGTCAGGGGGGGGGGTACTGTCACGACTTCCACCGAAGGTGGCTCCCCTGCCTGTTCGGGCGGCGGTCGTCGCAGTTTCTTGTTTGAGTTTTGTTTCAGGACTTTTTAAGCCTGTTAGGCCCACCTGCTTTTGTGCGGGCTTGTTCTCTGTTAGTCTAGGTTGGTTGCATGTTATGTTCACTGACTGTTTGGTGCCCAGTTTTGGGTTGGACATATTTGTTTTCACCTGTTGTTTTTGGCGTTACTTTTGGATACCGTAATAAAGTGTGGTTTCCCCCATTATCCTCTGCTCTCTGCGCACTCCGCACCAACCACTCCTGGCTGTGTGACATAAATGAATAATGAACCTGCTAAAATAGAGCTTTGATTGAAGTTTTGTTTTGTATTTTCTCCAAGGATTCCAAATATGTAATATATCTTATTTTCCTTATTTAGTGTAAACTTGTTTTCACTATTATTGACTGTCTGCACATAACAAAATTGTATCTCTCTGAACTGATGGTGTTTCATATGTTGGTTGTAACACTGCAGATGCACCAATACATCAACTACTTCAAATTCTAACTCCAGATGCAAATACTGGTCCACAATGTAAATCATTGTGTCCTGACAAAGACACAGGACATGGTAAAAGCAAATTGCTAAGAGAGAGAAGTCTTCATCCACCACCACTCTGCCTTAAAAGGAGAAAATGCATCATCATGATGACATGGCAAGTGACACTATGCTTCTTGATAATCCTATATCTTGAAAACTTGACTGCTGACATGCAAAACATTGGACTCATGAAAAACCTAACAAAATATAGTTGTTGAGTTGATTTTTACTAAGAAACTTATTTCAACCACCCCCACTGAAGCTACCCAGCTAGCTGAGAGTCGGGCACTTGGGCACTTGGTCATGTGGCCCGAGTCTGGGCCGCCTTCGGCAATATTACTTATGGCAAGGATGCGGGTATTGAGCTCGGGACGATTCTGGTGAAAGTTATCTGGCCCAAATGCATATATTTACTTGGGGCTCAGGCCGATTCCGGTGAGAGTTATCTGGCCCAAATGTATTACTTGGGGCTTGGGCAGATTGAGGCTACTCTCTGGCAGATAATTACACGGGCTGCGTTATATAATTAACATTTCATTATTTATTTTTCCATATTTTCTCATCGTTTCTGTGATCAAAAAATACAATTAACATTTAAATGAAATTCTTTAAGTCCTGTGTAGTATTTTGGTATTTTGATACTTTGTGCAATTGATAAGCATTAAAAACTTTGTAAATGGAGGCTCCCGAGTGGCACAGAGGTCTAAGACACTGCCTCACAGTGCAAACTGCGTTGCATCAGATGTTGGTTCGAGACCTGTGCCGGCTGTGATGAGGAGACGCATGAAGAGGTGCGCAATTAGCCCAGCATCGTCCGAGTTAGGGAAGGGTTTGGCCGGCTGGGATGTCCTTGTCCCATCACGCTGTAGCGACTCCTGTGGTGGGCCAGGCACATGCATGCTGACACAGTCACCAGGTGTATGGTGTTTTCTCAGACACAAAATGTATTCTTGCCGATAGGTATAATTTGTATGTATACTTCTGGGGGGATTCTAGAAAGATGCCTGCAAAGTCGGCTGAATTCCGGTACACAGAAACGGCCCGATGTACTTGAGACGATTCTGGGCAGTCATTCCTTTTGATTCCGGGCTGAGTCCGACACCCGATTCCGGGCCAATTCAATCAGTTCCGGCCCCCCAGAAGAGGGCCGCTTCTGGGCCAAATTCCTCATTGCTAGCTGGGTTGGCAAGGGTGCTTCCTGGATATTTTCACAACTTGTCAAGGCGCCACAGCGAATTGTATCCAGCAGAATCCCCATTTCTTTGGAAAAGTCCCACATGAAGATTACAGGGAATACTATATTATACTAGTCATGTCCGCAGAAGCAGTACAGTGAATACTACGGCAAAGTCTGCAAAAACACTACTGTGAATATTATAATAAATAAATATAGCAATACTACAGTATTTAGACCATAGCATGGTTTATATTTATTTATAATATTCATTGTACTTTTTTTGTGGACATGACTATCATTCACTGTAGTGTGTGAATACTTGTGTAAATTAGATATTTCTGTATTTCATTTACAATAAATGTGCAAACATGTCATACATGTAATTAATCAGTGTTAAATTCAGGCTGTAAGTAGAGTAAATACTTTCTGAAAGCACTGTATATCTGACCTGTCTTAAAACTGTCCATACGTGAACAAGCATTAGAACTCTGCCTGGATCATTCACCTTTTATGGTGACAGTAACACCCTTATTTGCTGTATAGTTTGGTTGTATTGGAGTTGGGCCAAGACAGTATCTAAAGGAAATAGAGATTTTATTATTTTATTTTTATTTCACCTTTATTTAACCAGGGAGGCTAGTTGAGAACAAGTTCTCGTTTACAACTGCGACATGGCCAAGATAAAGCAAAGCAGTGAGACACAAACAACAACACAGAGTTACACATGGAGTAAATAAACATACAGTCAATAATACAGTAGAAAAAGTATATATATAGTGTGTGCAAATGAGGTAGGATAAGGGGGGTGAGGCAATAAACAGGCCATGGTGGTGAAGTAATACAATATACCAATTAAACACTGGAGTGATTGTTGTGCAGAAGATGAATGTGCAAGTAGAGATACTGGGGTGCAAAGGAGCAAGATAAATAAATAAATACAGTATGGGGGTGAGTTAGATAGATGGGCCATTTACAGATGGGCTATGTACAGGTGCAATGATCTGTGAGCTGCTCGGACAGCTGGTGCTTAAAGCTAGTGAGGGAGGTATGAGTCTCCAGCTTGTCTCCAGTGATTTTTGCAGTTCACTCCAGTCATTGGCAGCACAGATGGCACTGTGATAGACTGCATCCAATTTTGTAAATGACATCGCCGAAGTTGGGGATCGGCAGGATGGTCAGTTTTGCAAGGGTATGTTTGGCAGCATGAGTAAATGATGCTTTGTTGCGAAATAGGAAGCCGATTCTAGATGTAATTTTGGATTGCAGATGCTTAATGTGAGTCTGGAAGGATAATTATTTACAGTCTAACCAGACACCTAGGTATTTGTAGTTGTCCACATATTCTAAGTCAGCGCCGTCCAGAGTAGTGGGCAGGTGCGGGCTGCAATCGTTTGAAGAGCATGCATTTAGTTTTACTTGCATTTAAGAGCAGGTGGAGGCAACGGAAGGAGAATTGTATGGCATTGAAGCTCATCTGGAGGTTAGTTAACACAGTGTCCAAAGAAGGGCCAGAAGTATACAGAATGGTGTCGTCTGCGTAGAGGTGGATCAGAGAATCACCAGCAGCAAGAGCGACATCATTGATGTATACAGAGAAGAGAGTCGTCCTGAGAATTGAACCCTGTGGCACCCCCATAGAGACTGCCAGAGGTCCAGACAACAGGCCCTCTGATTTGACACACTGAACTCTATCAGAGAAGTAGTTGATGAACCAGGCAAGGCAGTCATTTGAGAAATCAAGGCTGTTTGGTGATTGACAGAGTCGAAAGCCTTGGCCCGTTCGATGAATACGGCTGCACAGTAATGTCTCTTATTGATGGCAGTTATGATATCGTTTAGGACCTTGAGAGTGGCTGAGGTGCAACCATGACCAGCTCGTAAACCAGACTGCATAGCGGAGAAGGTATGGTGGGATTCGAAACAGTCAGTAATCTTTTTTTAACTTGGCTTTCGAAGACCTTATAAAGGCAGGATAGGATAGATATAGGTTTGTAGCAGTTTGGGTCTAGAGTGTCTCCCCCTTTGAAGAGGGGAATGATCGCGGAAGCTTTCCAATCTTTGGCAATCTAAGACGATACGACAGAGAGGTTAAACAGGCTAGTAATAGGGGTTACAACAATTTTGAGAGATAAATTTAGAAAGAGATGGTCCAGATTGTCTATCCCGGCTGATTTGTAGGGGTCCAGATTTTGTAGCTCTTTCAGAACATCATCTATCTGGATTTGGGTGAAGAAGAAATGGGGAGGCTTGGGCGAATTGCTGTGGGGGGTGCCAGGCAGTTGACCAGGGGTAGGGGTAGCCAGGTGGAAAGGATGGCCAGCCGCAGAAAAATGCTTATTTAAATTCTCAATTATAGTGGATTTATTGGTGGTGACAATGTTTCCTAGCCTCCGTGCAGTGGGAAGCTGGGAGGAGGTGCTTTTATTCTCCATTGACTTTGCAGTGTCCCAGAACATTTTTGAGTTTGTGCTACAGGATGCAAATTTCTGTTTGAAAAAGCTAGCCTTAGCTTTCCTTACTGCCTGTGTATATTGGTTCCTAACTTCCCTGAAAAGTTGCATATCACGGGGTTATTCGATGTTAATGCAGTACGCCACAGGATGTTTTTGTGCTGGTCAAGGGCAGTCAGGTCTGGAGTGAATGAAGGGCTGCAATGGCGAACTTGATCAAATGTCTTTGAGATGTTGGCAGAATGTTTTATTTTGCAGTGACATTTGCGGTATTTGACCGTTTCTGAAAGACTAAAACAATTGCAAATTGTTGTGGATCTGTAAACAGATCGTTTGAATGCAATAATGGTTTGCATTCCCTTTTTCCCTAACCTAAATATGCTGCACTGCCCACTGCCCATTGTCTACTCTGAAAAAAATAGGCATACTTACATTGGTAGCCTACACACTTGAATGTGAAGGATCCACGGCCTTTTAGCCTGTTAAATTCTACTGTATGTTGTAAACCGTGCACTGTGTCGGATGCAAAGAGATGCGCATGGTAATTTGGTGTATGGCTATACAGGAATATAAACTCACAGACAGAAAAAGTGAGGAATTTATTCTGCAATTGTTATTGCATACAGTGTACACCTTCTTAATATTGAGTATTATCTCTCCACTCTCCCATTCAGTCACACCTCTGAGAAGCAGAGGCTCTGTTGTCTTTACAGGTCTGTAGGTTTGATATCTGATTGGTGGTTAACATTACACAGTGAAACCCAGGCTACCTAAGTATGATTGAGAACCATACTAGGCCGAAACATAGAAATCCCCAAATCATAGAAGAACAAACATAGACTGCCCGCCCCAATTCACGCCCTGACCGTACTAAATAATGACAAAACAAAGGAAATAAAGGTCAGAACGTGACACGTTCAGAGAAAGGAATCCGAAAATGTACCCCTAAACTTTGTTTCAACAAGTCAAATTATGTTACTATTTACTCCTCAGATACCCTGAAATGTAATCAAACTATAATATTTCTTACAGAAAGTTCAATAGGAAACCAATTGTAGCAGGCGCGTCCTGTCTTCATAGCGTGCATAAACACGAATATCAAAGACTGTGTCCCTGTACTAAAAATGATATTTCGTCTTTGTTTTTGAAGTTATGAGCCTGAACCCTTGAACATAGACTGTTGACACCCTGTGGAAGCCATAGGAATTACATTAAGGGAGCTAATTTCCAGTATGCCCTTATACTTTCTATTGTAAGAGCATGGTCTCTCAAAAAAAAAAGAATTCCGGTTGGTTTTTCTTTGGATTTTCTCCTACCATATCTATTGTGTTATATTCTCCTACATCATTTCAACATTTCTACAATCTTCAAAGTGTTTTCTTTCCAATGGTACTAATTATATCTATATGTGCATTCAGGGCCTGAGCAACAGGCAGTTTACTTTGGGCACATCATTTAGGCAGAAAAGGAGAAAAAAGGGTCATAGCCCTAAGAAGATTTAAACCTCTTAAGGAACCGCCCCTTTTTTTCAATTTCGCCTAAAATAACATACCCAAATCTAACTCTCTGTAGCTCAGGCCCAAAAGCTAGAATATGCATATTCTTGATACCATTTGAAAGGAAACACTTTGAAGTTTGTGGAAATGTGAAATTAATGTAGGAGAATATAACACAATAGATCTGGTAAAAGATCATACATTTTTTTAACTTTATTTAGTAGTATCATCTTTGAAATGCAAGAGAAAGGCCATGATGCATTATTCCAGCCCAGGTACAATTTAGATTTTGGCCACTAGATGGCATCCGTGCATGTGCACAGTTTTAGACTGATCCAATGAACCATTACTGTTCAAAATTTTGTATCAGGACTGCCCAAATATGCCTAATTTGCTAATTAATAACTTTTCATGTTCGAAATCGTGTACTCTCCTCAAACAATAGCATGGTATTATTTCACTGTAATAGCTACTGTAAATTGGACAGTGCAGTTAGATTGACAAGAATGTAAGCTTTCTACCAATATCAGATATGTCTATATCCTGGGAAATGTTCTTGTTACTTACAACCTCATGCTAATCGCTTAGCCTGCGTTAGCTCAACCGTCCCGTGGAAGGGGATGGCCTTCTGGCCTTCTTTAGACTAGTTGAGAAGCTGAAGAATCAGCATTTGTGGGTTCGATTACAGGCTCAAAATGGCCAGAAACAAATAACTTTCTTCTGAAACTCGTCAGTCTATTCAGCATTCTGAGAAATTAAGGATATTCCATGCGAGAAATTGCCAAGAAACTGAAGATCTCGTACAACGCTGTGTAGTACTCCCTTCACAGAACAGCGCAAACTGGCTCTAACCAGAATAGAAAGAGGAGTGGGAGGCCCAACTGAGCAAGGGGACAAGTACATTAGTGTCTAGTTTGAGAAAAAGATGTCTCACAAGTCCTCAACTGGCAGCTTCATTAAATAGTACCCACAAAACACCATTCTCAGCATCAACAGTGAAGAGGCGACTCCGGGATGCTGGCCTTCTAGGCAGAGTTGCAAAGAAAAATACATATCTCAGACTGGCCAATAAAAGATTAAGATAGGCAAAGAACACAGACACTGGACAGAGGAACTTTGCGTCTGTGTCGACATTAACAATGTCTACACTGTATTTCAGATCAATTTGATGTTATTTTAATGGACCAAAAATGTGCTTTCCTTTCAAAAAGAAGGACATTTCTAAGTGACCCCAAAGTTTTGAATGGTAGTGTAAGCACGTGTAAATGGAACGTAATTCCCTTTTAACTTCTTGCGTCGCGCAATCCTGGATCCGGGATTCTATTTATAGCCTCAAGCTCATTAGCATAACGCAACGTTAACTATTCATGAAAATCGCAAATGAAATGAAATAAATATATTTGCTCTCAAGCTTAGACTTTTGTTAACAACACTGTCATCTCAGATTTTCAAAATATGCTTTTCAACCATAGCTAAACAAGCATTTGTGTAAGAGTATTGATAGCTAACATAGCTATAAGCCTAGAATTCAACCAGCAACATTTTCACAAAAACAAGAAAATCATTCAAATAAAATCATTTACCTTTGAAGAACTTCAGATGTTTTCAATGAGGAGACTCTCAGTTAGATAGCAAATGTTCAGTTTTTCAAAAAAATATTATTTGTGTAGGACAAATCGCTCCGTTTTGTTCACGTTTGGCTATGAAAAAAACCTGTATCCAGTTATAGCCTCAAGCTCATTAGCATAACGTAACGTTAACTATTTATGAAAATCGCAAATGAAATGAAATGAATGTGCTAGCTCTCAAGCTTAGCCTTTTCTTAACAACACTGTCATCTCAGATTTTCAAAATATGCTTTTGAACCATAGCAAATCAAGCATTTGTGTAAGAGTATTGCAAGCTAGCTTAGCATTTTGCGTAGCATTTAGCACGCAACATTTTCACAAAAACCAGATAACCAAATAAATAAAATAATTTACCTTTGAAGAGCTTCGGATGTTTTCAATGAGGAGACTCTCAGTTACATAGCAAATGTTCAGTTTTTCCTGAAAGAATCTTTGAGTAGGAGAAATCGCTCCGTTTTGTACATCACATTTGGCTACCGAAACGAACCGAAAATTCAGTCACCAAAACGTCAAACTTTTTCCGAATTAACTCCATAATATCGACCGAAACATGGCAAACGTTGTTTAGAATCAATCCTCAAGGTGTTTTTTCACATATCTCTTCATTGATATGCAGTTCGTGGAAGCCTGCTTTCCCCTCAGAATCGCATGGAAAAATACCAGCAGCTGAAAATGACGCACCAATTTCGACGGAGGACACCGGGCTAGGCACCTGGAAAATGTAGTCTCTTATGGTCAATCTTCCAATGATATGCCTACAAATACGTCCCAATGCTGCAGACACCTTGGGGAAACGATAGATAGGGCAGGCTCATTCCTCTCGCATTCACAGCCATATAAGGAGACAATGGAAAACAGAGCCTCAAAAATCCTGCTGATTTCCTGGTTGCTGTTTCATCTTGGTTTTGCCTGTAGCTCCCGTTCTAGGGCACCCACAGACAATATCTTTGCAGTTCTGGAAAATTCAGAGTGTTTTCTTTCCAAAGCTATCAATTATATGCATAGTTGAGCATCTTTTTGTGACAAAATATCTTGTTTAAAACAGGAACGTTTTTCATCCAAAAATGAAATTGCGCCCCCAGAGTTTCAAGAGGTTAATGCACTTTACTCCCTGACTTTGAACTAAAGCATGAGAATAGCATGCTTTTCACCTGCTATTCATGCGGGGTGGACATCTAAGAAATGTGGCCGGGGTGTGTCTACAGACACGCCGTATTCTGACCTTGATTTAATTCCCTCATAATTCCACCTTTACACGTGAGGAAACCATAAATAAGGTAGAGCAAACCTGCCAGTTCCAAGTGGAAAAAGCATATTGTCACGTGTGCTCCTGCTCCTCCCCTCCGGCGTGCGATGTCGCCCGAGTACTAACCACCGGTCCTGGGATTCATCATTACGCACACCTCGCACTCATCATTACGTGCACCTGTGAATCATTATGATTCACACCTGGACTCCATTAACTTCATCATTTCCTTCCCTTTATATGTCACTCTCCCAGGTTCACTCACCAGTTGGTAGTTCTTGTGTATCGGCTTTGAGCGTTGAGCCAGTAACCAAAAGGTCACTTGTTCAAATACCTGAGCCGACAAGGTGAAAAATCTGTCGATGTGCCCTTGAGCAAGGAACTTAAACCTAATTTGCTCCAGGATTGCCGTATTACTATGGCTGACCCTGTAAAACATCACACCTCTCCTTGTTCGGGCGGTGCTCGGCGTTCGACGTCACCGGTCTTCTAGCCATCATTGATCCATTTTTCATTTTCCATTGGTTTTGTCTTGTCTTCACACACACCTGTTTTCCATCCCATTCATTACCTGTTGTGTATTTAACCCTCTGTTTCCCCTCATGTCTTTGTCAGAGATTGTTTTATTGTCAGTGTAGTTTTATGTTGTATAGGTGCGCGTCGGGTCCTCGTACCCATGTTTGTTTATGTATGTACCTTTTAGTGTTATGGAGAATGTTACGTGGACTTTATTAAAAGACTCCATTTTACACTCCGTTTGACTCTCCTGCGCCTGACTTCCCTGCCACCTATACACCTATGCCTGACAGAATCTCTGACCAATAATATGAAGTCAGCAGGAGAGGACACTATGCCCATGGAGCTGGAGGAACGCGTTGAGGAACAAGCGAGGGAGCTTGACTGTATAAGCTCCGTCATGGATTGCATTGTCCAGAAAATGGATCGCTGGGAGAGACAGGGAGTTTCTCCAGCGCCACCACCACCACAACCGGAATCTCCCGTGAACATTTTTTTCTCCTTTCCGGAATCGAAGATCCATTTATCCCTTCCCACGGGATACAACGGAGATACTGCCGGCTGCCAGGGTTTCCTCCTTAAGCTGAACTTATATCTAGCCACGGCCTCCCCAGTACCATCTGACCCTGAGAAGAGTTACGCCCTCGTCTCATGCCTCACCGGGAAAGCCCTGGAATGGGCCAGCGCTGTGTGTAGAAGGGAGGATGCGGCGTTGGACCATTTTGAGGAGTTCACCCGCCAATTCCGGATAGTATTCGATCATCCACCTGAAGGCAAAGCAGCGGGTGAGCTCCTCTATCATCTGAGGCAGGAGACGAGGAGTGCACAGGAGTTTGCTTTGGAGTTTAGGACCTTGGCTGCCGGCTGTGGATGGAGCGACAGGGCCCTGATCGACCATTACCGTTGTAGTCTAGGCGAGGACGTCCGTCGGGAGCTGGCCTGTAGAGACACCACCCTCACCGTCGACCAGCTGGTGGACATGTCCATCAAGCTGGACAACATGCTGGCTACTCGTGGACGTCTAGATCGGGGTCTGGTTGTTCCATCCTCCCGCACCCTCTCTCCCGAACCTATGGAATTGGGAGGGATGGTGCGCAGGGAGACCGGAGGGGGTTCCACCGTGCACATTCCCCCCGAATATGCCGATTTGGCTCTCGCCTTCTGTAAAGAGAAGGCGACTCAATTACCACCCCATCGACGGGGGATTGTGCAATAGATCTCCTGGTAGACGCTGCTTATCCCAAGAATCACGTGTATCCCCTGTCACAAGCGGAGACGGAGGCTATGGAGACATATGTCTCTGAATCCCTGCATCAGGGGTTCATTCAGCCATCCATTTCACCCGTCTCTTCGAGTTTTTTTTTTTGTGAAAAAAAGGATGGCGGTTTACGCCCGTGCATTGATTATCGAGGTCTTAATAAAATCACAGTGAAATATAGTTACCCGCTACCTCTGATCAATACGGTTATTGAGTTAATGCATGGGGCACGTTTTTTCACAAAATTGGATTTCAGGAGTGCGTACAATCTGGTGCGTATTCAGAAGGGTGATAAGTGGAAGACGGCACTGCTAGCTAGCCAGCTAGCCCCCGAATAGGAGCACTGTAGAAACTATTACACTCGACGGAACGACTTGATTAGTGTAGTGTCAACAACGCAGCCACTGCCAGCTAGCCTACAAAGTCAACAACGCAGCCACTGCCAGCTAGCCTACTCCAGCAGTACTGTATCATTTCAATCATTTTAGTCAATAAGATTCTTGCTACGTAAGCTTAACTTTCTGAACATTCGAGACGTGTAGTCCACTTGTCATTCTAATCTCCTTTGCATTAGCGTAGCCTCTTCTGTAGCCTGTCAACTATGTGTCTATCTATCCCTGTTCTCTCCTCTCTGCACAGACCATACAAACGCTCCACACCGCGGCCGCGCTCACCCTAATCTGGTGGTCCCAGCGCGCACGACCACGTGGAGTTCCAGGTCTCCGGTAGCCTCTGGAACTGCCGATCTGCGGCCAACAAGGCAGAGTTCATCTCAGCCTATGCCTCCCTCCAGTCCCTCAACTTCTTGGCACTGACGGAAACATGGATCACCACAGATAACACTGCTACTCCTACTGCTCTCTCTTCGTCCGCCCACGTGTTCTCGCACACCCCGAGAGCTTCTGGTCAGCGGGGTGGTGGCACCGGGATCCTCATCTCTCCCAAGTGGTCATTCTCTCATTCTCTCTTTCTCCCCTTACCCATCTGTCTATCGCCTCCTTTGAATTCCATGCTGTCACAGTTACCAGCCCTTTCAAGCTTAACATCCTTATCATTTATCGCCCTCCAGGTTCCCTCGGAGAGTTCATCAATGAGCTTGATGCCTTGATAAGCTCCTTTCCTGAGGACGGCTCACCTCTCACAGTCCTGGGCGACTTTAACCTCCCCACGTCTACCTTTGACTCATTCCTCTCTGCCTCCTTCTTTCCACTCCTCTCCTCTTTTGACCTCACCCTCTCACCTTCCCCCTACTCACAAGGCAGGCAATACGCTCGACCTCATCTTTACTAGATGCTGTTCTTCCACTAACCTCATTGCAACTCCCTCCAAGTCTCCGACCACTACCTTGTATCCTTTTCCCTCTCGCTCTCATCCAACACTTCCCACACTGCCCCTACTCGGATGGTATCGCGCCGTCCCAACCTTCGCTCTCTCTCCCCGCTACTCTCTCCTCTTCCATCCTATCATCTCTTCCCTCTGCTCAAACCTTCTCCAACCTATCTCCTGATTCTGCCTCTTCAACCCTCCTCTCTTCCCTTTCTGCATCCTTTGACTCTCTATGTCCCCTATCCTCCAGGCCGGCTCGGTCCTCCCTCCCGCTCCGTGGCTCGACGACTCATTGCGAGCTCACAGAACAGGGCTCCGGGCAGCCGAGCGGAAATGGAGGAAAACTCGCCTCCCTGCGGACCTGGCATCCTTTCACTCCCTCCTCTCTACATTTTCCTCCTCTGTCTCTGCTGCTAAAGCCACTTTCTACCACTCTAAATTCCAAGCATCTGCCTCTAACCCTAGGAAGCTCTTTGCCACCTTCTCCTCCCTCCTGAATCCTCCTCCCCCCCCCTCCTCCCTCTCTGCAGATGACTTCGTCAACCATTTTGAAAAGAAGGTCGACGACATCCGATCCTCGTTTGCTAAGTCAAACGACACCGCTGGTTCTGCTCACACTGCCCTACCCTGTGCTCTGACCTCTTTCTCCCCATTCTCTCCAGATGAAATCTCGCTTCTTGTGACGGCCGGCCGCCCAACAACCTGCCCGCTTGACCCTATCCCCTCCTCTCTTCTCCAGACCATTTCCGGAGACCTTCTCCCTTACCTCACCTCGCTCATCAACTCATCCCTGACCGCTGGCTACGTCCCTTCCGTCTTCAAGAGAGCGAGAGGTGCACCCCTTCTGAAAAAACCTACACTCGAACCCTCCGATGTCAACAACTACAGACCAGTATCCCTTCTTTCTTTTCTCTCCAAAACTCTTGAACGTGCCGTCCTTGGCCAGCTCTCCCGCTATCTCTCTCAGAATGACCTTCTTGATCTAAATCAGTCAGGTTTCAAGACTAGTCATTCACCTGAGACTGCTCTTCTCTGTATCACGGAGGCGCTCCGCACTGCTAAAGCTAACTCTCTCTCCTCTGCTCTCATCCTTCTAGACCTATCGGCTGCCTTCGATACTGTGAACCATCAGATCCTCCTCTCCACCCTCTCCGAGTTGGGCATATCCGGCGCGGCCCACGCTTGGATTGCGTCCTACCTGACAGGTCGCTCCTACCAGGTGGCGTGGCGAGAATCTGTCTCCTCGCCATGCGCTCTCACCACTGGTGTCCCCCAGGGCTCTGTTCTAGGCCCTCTCCTATTCTCGCTATACACCAAGTCACTTGGCTCTGTCATAACCTCACATGGTCTCTCCTATCATTGCTATGCAGACGACACACAATTAATCTTCACCTTTCCCCCTTCTGATGACCAGGTGGCAAATCGCATCTCTGCATGTCTGGCAGACATATCAGTGTGGATGACGGATCACCACCTCAAGCTGAACCTCGGCAAGACGGAGCTGCTCTTCCTCCCGGGGAAGGACTGCCCGTTCCATGATCTCGCCATCACGGTTGACAACTCCATTGTGTCCTCCTCCCAGAGCGCTAAGAACCTTGGCGTGATCCTGGACAACACCCTGTCGTTCTCAACTAACATCAAGGCGGTGGCCCGTTCCTGTAGGTTCATGCTCTACAACATCCGCAGAGTACGACCCTGCCTCACACAGGAAGTGGCGCAGGTCCTAATCCAGGCACTTGTCATCTCCCGTCTGGATTACTGCAACTCGCTGTTGGCTGGGCTCCCTGCCTGTGCCATTAAACCCTACAACTCATCCAGAACGCCGCAGCCCGTCTGGTGTTCAACCTTCCCAAGTTCTCTCACGTCACCCCGCTCCTCCGCTCTCTCCACTGGCTTCCAGTTGAAGCTCGCATCCGCTACAAGACCATGGTGCTTGCCTACGGAGCTGTGAGGGGAACGGCACCGCAGTACCTCCAGGCTCTGATCAGGCCCTACACCCAAACAAGGGCACTACGTTCATCCACCTCTGGCCTGCTCGCCTCCCTACCACTGAGGAAGAGTGTCTGCCAAATGACTTAAATGTAAATGTAATGTAATGGCATTTAGCACCACCTCAGGTCATTATGAGTACCTTGTCATGCCATATGGGTTGATGAATGCTCCATCAGTTTTCCAATCATTTGTAGATGAGATCTTCAGGGACCTGCACGGGCAGGGTGTAGTGGTGTATATCGATGATATTCTGATATAGTCTGCTACACGCGCCGAGCATGTGTCCCTGGTGCGCAGGGTGCTTGGTCGCCTGTTGGAGCATGATCTATATGTCAAGGCTGAGAAATGCTTGTTCTTCCAACAATCCATCTCCTTCCTAGGGCATCGGATTTCCACTTCAGGAGTGGAGATGGAGAGCGACCGCATTACAGCCGTGCGTAATTGGCCGACTCCAACCACGGTAAAGGAGTTGCATGCTTTTTTTGGGGTATTCCAATTACTACCGGAGGTTTATCCGGGGTTTTGGTCAGGTGGCAGCTCCCATTACCTCACTGCTAAATGGGGGCCCGGTGCGCTTGCAGTGGTCGGCTGAGGCGAACAGGGCTTTTGAGCACCTGAAGACACTGTTTACCTCGGTGCCTGTGCTGGCTCATCCGGATCCCTCTTTGCCATTCATAGTGGAGGTGGACGCATCCGAAGCTGGGATAGGAGCAGTGCTCTCTCAGCGTTCGGGTACGCCACTGAAGCTTCGCCCCTGTGCTTTCTTTTTGAAGAAGCTCAGCCCGGCGGAGCGAAACTATGATGTGGGGAACCGAGAGTTGTTAGCTGTCATAGAAGCTTTGAAGGTGTGGAGGCATTGGCTTGAGGGGGCTAAACACCCTTTTCTCATCTGGACTGACCACCGCAATCTGGAGTACATCCGGCAGGCGAAGAGATTGAATCCTCGCCAGGCAAGGTGGGCCATGTTTTTCACTCGTTTGTGTTTACTCTTTCTTACAGACCAGGCTCCCAGAACGTTAAGGCAGACGCATTGTCTCGGCTGTATGACACAGAGGAGCGATCCATGGATCCCACTCCCATACTCCCAGCTTTGTGTCTGGTGGCGCCTGTAGTGTGGGAGCTGGACGCGGACATTGAGCGGGCGTCACGTGCAGAGCCCTCTCCCCCTGAGTGTCCAGCTGGTCGTCTGTACGTTCCGTCTGCTGTCCGCGACCGATTGATCTATTGGGCTCACACGTCACCCTCCTCTGGTCATGCTGGGATAGGTCGGACGATGCGCTGACTTGAAGGGAGGTACTGGTGGCCCACTTTAGCTAAGGACGTGAGGATTTATGTTTCTTCCTGCTCGGTGTGCGCCCAGTGCAAGGCTCCTAGACACCTGCCCAGAGGTAAGCTACAACCTCTACCCGTTCCTCAACGGCCGTGGTCGCACCTGTCGGTGGATTTTTTTGACTGATCTTCCACCTTCACAGGGTTACACCACGATCCTGGTCGTTGTGGATCGGTTTTCAAAGTCCTGTTGTCTCCTCCCTTTGCCCGGTCTCCCTATGGCCTTACAAACTGCAGAGGTCCCTGTTTACACATGTTTTCCGGCACTATGGGGTATAGGATATAGTGTCTGATCGGGGTCCCCAGTTCACATCAAGGGTCTGGAAGGCGTTCATGGAGCATCTGGGGATCTTGATTAGTTTTACCTCAGGTTTTCACCCCGAGATTAATGGGCAGGTGGAGAGAGTTAACCAGGATGTGGGTAGGTTTCTGCGGTCTTATTGCCAGGATCGGCCGGGGGAGTGGGCGAAGTTCATGCCCTGGGCAGAGATGGCTCAGAACTCGCTACATCACTCCTCCACTAACCTTACTCCCTTTCAATGTGTATTAGGGTATCAGCCGGTTCTGGCTCCTTGGCATCAGAGCCAGACTGAGGCCCCTGCGGTGGACAATTGGTTTCGGCATGCTGAGGAAACCTGGGAGGCAGCCCACGTCCACCTTCAGTGTGCCATAAGGTGCCAGAAAATTGGCGCAGACAGTGAGGCCCCAGTGTTGGCACCAGGGGACAGGGTCTGGCTCTCGACCCAAAACCTGCCCCTTCGCCTGCTCTGCCGGAAGCTGGGTCCGCGGTTTGTGGGGCCGTTTAAAGTCCTGAGGAGAGTGAACGAGGTATGTTATAGGTTACAACTGCCCACTCATTACCGTATTAACCCCTCGTTCCATGTGTCTCTCCTCAGGCCGATGGTGGCTGGCCCGCTCCAGGAGGCTGAAGTGCGTGATGTTCCTCCGCCTCCTCTAGACATTGAGGGGGTTCCGGCGTACTCTGTTCGATTCATTTTGGATTCGAGACGTCGGGCGAGGGGCCTTCAGTACCTCGTGGACTGGGAGGGGTACAGGCCAGAGGAGAGATGCTGGGTTCCGGTGGAGGACGTGTTAGATCCTTCCATGTTATCAGAATTCCACCATCTACATCCGGATCGCCCTGCACCTTGCCCTCCGGGTCGTCCCCGAGGCCGGTGTCGACGCGCAGCTGGAGCCGCGCGTCGGGGGGGGTACTGTCACGACTTCTGCCGAAGTCGTTGCCTCTACTTGTTCGGGCGGTGCTCGGCGTTTGACGTCACCGGTCTTCTTGCCATCATTGATCCATTTTTCATTTTCCATTGGTTTTGTCTTGTCTTCCCAGACACCTGTTTTCAATCCCATTCATTACCTGTTGTGTATTTAACCCTCTGTTTCCCCTCATGTCTTTGTCAGAGATTGTTTTATTGTCAGTGTAGTTTTATGTTGTATAGGTGCACGTCGGGTCCTCGTACCCATGTTTGTTTATGTATTTACCTTTTAGTGTTATGGTGCATGTTTCGTGGACTTTATTAAAAGACTCCATTTTACACTACGTTTGACTCTCCTGCGCCTGACTTCCCTGCCACCTATACACCTATGCCTGACAACATTTCACTGCACCTATTCTGTGTGTGACAATAAAACTTTTTTTGTTATCCGTTTGGAGAAAGGGATTGTAAATACACAGAAATTGTTTATGATTTTACCTTATGATCACTGGAGATGAATGTGAAACCAGTCATATGGAAGCAAACTGAAAATCATGTCAACATGAATTTCTTGTTTGCCCTCATATTTTGCGTGGATGAAATTTGGAGACCCAAGCTATTGGCTTATGTAGGGCTGAACTCGCCAAGTTGATGTATGTATGTTCTCCATTTAATTTTACAATTTGCATCATGTATCCTCTATCAGGAGCCGCCATTAGTAATACCCACATACATGTATAACTGCCACTTTGGTGTTTGTTTTATTCCATTTGTTGCTTCCATTTTGCATCATTCTGTTTACCTTTCTTTCGCCTGTCACGTCTGTGTAGTTGTTCCGGAGGGTCACTAGCATTAGTGGAATATTAGGCTAACGTAGTGCAGTAATTTGGGACATGCATTTGTATCATTATAAAACACAGACCGCACGTAGCAGGTTAAACCTGAAGCCTGGCGCACGGTTCACAATGACTGGACCGGTGTCATACAGTTCCATGATTAGTTAGGATTTGGGTAGATTTATAGGACTATTGTTCCATCCTTATTATGCACTTGTTTCCACCTTACAATATTTCATGGCTGGAACTTGAATATGACAACTTTCAGAAGGAATCAAGTCACTGTATTTTTGATTCATCGAGATATTTTGCGTGTAAGGGCTCTCCAAACAAAAAAAACAAAAAAGATTGATGTATGCTTTCTGAACCTAAAAATGTGCCTTAATAATCTACAAGATCAGTGTCACGAAGTACCAAGGTGGGTGGAATCAGGCGCAGAGAGCAGGTACAGTAATAGACAGTTTATTCTCCGATTTACAAAAAGACAACGGTCAACCCAACACACAGGGTGAATGATCCAACACAGGATCATAAACTGACCGGAGAATAAAAACCACAAGTACTCCACCAAATGACATGAAGACAAACAATCCCGCACAAAACAAGGGCGGAACAACCTACTACATATACAGACACTAATTAAGTAAAATACACACAAGTGAAACCAATCAGACAAAACCAACAGACAAACGAAAAGGGATTGGTAGTGGCTAATAGGACGGTGGCGACGACCGCTGAGCACCGCCCGAACAGGCAGGAGAGCCAACCTTGGCGGAAGTCGTGACAATCAGAGTACTTTTAAATCTACCAGTTGGTGCTGAAATGGAGACGAATATGCATATATTTAGATGGCTTTCTTACATTGATGCCTATATTCTGAACCCATTCTCTCTCTGTCAGTCGACAGAATTCAAATTAAAAGGTAAGATAAATGTCCTGAAAACGCCATTGAATGAAAACGCACGCAACGGAACCACACCTGCAAAGCTCATTATGCACCAGCATAAGGTCAGTCTGAAAACCGAATATTGAGATGTGCATAGGAAAGGCTTGTGTAGCCGATGTGAAATGGCTAGCGAGTTAGCGGAGGTGAGCGCTAGTGGCGTTTCAATCGGTGACATCACTTGCTCTGAGACCTTGAAGTAGTGGTTCCCCTTGGTAACCATGCTTCGAGGGTGACTGTTGACATGTGCAGAGCGTCCCTGGTTCGCGCCCAGGTCGGGGCGAGGGGACGGACGTAAAGTCTATACACTTGCATAAGGCATACATTTCCTAAGTCAGAATTGGGCCCAACATGATCAAGAGATACTACAGTGTGTAGTATAGTATACTACAACATTTTATTTTAAGCACCACATGATCGAGGGGATATTACAGTGTGTACTATAGTATTCTACAGTATACTAAACAATTCTAAAGTAAGCACTACATAATCGAGGGATGCTACAATGTGTAGTATAGTTCTATAGTATACTGCAAAATGATAAAGTAGTTATACACCACTTTCATCCCCCCTTGGCGGTGGGCGGAGACCTAGTTTGGGTTTGACTCTGACAGAAAATGAATGATAGAACATTAGTCCCCTGTTCTCTCCACATCGGCTGTCCTCCCCTTTGATTCCCAGTACCTCCAATCCAGCAGTGAAGGGGAGAGGTTGTTATTGCGGACTGAACTCAGCCAACCATCAAACCCCTCACAGCTGGGACACGGAATTAGGGCTGGGAATCAGAATCTGAAAAGCTCCCCTTCCGCACATTGCTCCACTTCTCCAGGAATAGGGCTGGGAGTGTGGCAGCAGATATTGTACCCGGTTATTGTACCCAAAATCCAAGGGTTTCTCAAAGTGGTGGGATGGTGGGGCATGGTACTAAAAGACAACACACGCTGTATTGACAGCACACACATTTGTGACCCGATTCAGGAAACTAGGCGTATGTCGCAAGTCGTGACTTCACAGGAGAACCATTTGAACGTAGGGCTAATGCTTAAGATGGTGTGAACGATGCTGAATGGGTGTAGATATAGAAGTGCTCTTCACTAGATACCAAAACATTCAAAGGCAATTTTCTCAAAAACGAGTTTACAAATTGATCAACTTTCAAGGCAGAATGATTTTCCCATTGTTCCTCAACTGCAGTGTGATATACCGTTTTGTAGCCCTGAGTCTCTACTTTTCTCATTATCCCCCGATACAGTACTACCCTTTACTCTCTTCCAATCAACCCTCCTATTTCTTCTTCCACTCCTTCCCCTTCTGTCTCTTTCCCAACACTCTCCTCGGCCCATCTCTCAGTTGTCACCTCACTCTCCGCCCTCCGACTCTCTCCACCTTCCTCATGGCTCACATTTAATGTTGCGAAAGAGAAGAAAGAAAGAGATATGTGGGAAGGAAAGAGAGAGAGAGAGAGAGAGAGTGGGGAGATAATGGGCCCATGAATAGTTGAGGTAAAGTGATGTAAAGTCACTTTTCCTCACCTCTTCATTGGCCCATTATCTCCCGCTCTCTCTCTCTCTCCCTCTCCTTCCCACGTATCTCTTTCTTTCTTCTCTTTCGCAACATTAAATGTGAGCCATGAGGAAGGTGGAGAGAGTCGGAGGGCGGAGAGTGAGGTGACAACTGAGAGATGGGCCGAGGAGAGTGTTGGGAAAGAGACAGAAGGGGAAGGAGTGGAAGAAGAAATAGGAGGGTTGATTGGAAGAGAGTAAAGGGTAGTACTGTATCGGGGGATAATGAGAATGGGATAGAGGTGGAAGGAAGGAAGGAAGGAAGGAAGGAAGGAAGGAAGGAAGGAAGGAAGGAAGGAAGGAAGGAAGGAAGGAAGGAAGGAAGAAAGGAAGAAAGGAAGGAAGAAAGGAAGAAAGGAAGAAAGGAAGGAAGAGAAAGAAAGAAAGAAAGAAAGAAAGAAAGAAAGAAAGAAAGAAAGAAAGAAAGAGGAGGGAGGGAGGGAGAAAGCGAGTGAAGGGGTCTGGCGAACATCTGATTGAAACCACGTGTCCACCTGAGATGAGGAGCAAGCGAACACAACAAATGTCAGCGTGTTCATTTAAAATGTTCAGCACTGACTTATCACAGGTCACAAAACTTTGTGTGATATCCACTGTGTTCGCACTCTCTTCCGCGACTACACCAACCCCTTCTTTCCTTTTCAACTTTTTTTCCCCCGAGTCGTCTTCCATCACATCTCTTACGAAACAATGCTTTGGAAGATTGGAAGGCTTTGCCATGAGAAGGGTCTCCCTGAAGTAACCTATGCGTTTAGTGAAGTAATGGGAAACCGGATCCCCTGGGCACACCGGAGAGCCATGTCGGTGGTAAGGAGTAAAAATAAAAGTTTCAGTTTTAGTTTATTATGACACTAAATGCATTCAGATACTTAATGACTGTTCTGTCCAAATAAAAAAGAGAATTTGAGTAAAAAATTGTCATGGCACCACAATGATAACATGATTTGTTTGTATATAATTATGACCTCATACAACAGCACCACACCTACTATGAGTTTTCACAACATCTACGGTACATTCGGAAAGTATTCAGACCCCTTGACTTTTCCCACATTTTGTTTATGGCACGCCTGCTCCCGCTCTCCCTCCATAGCGCTCGGGGTGCCAGGCTGCCCTGCATTATGCACTCCTGCCACCATCATTACGCACATCTGCACATTTTGAAATGGATTACATTGTTGTTTTTCCTCGTCAATCTACACACAATACCCCATAATGACAAAGCAAAAACAGGTTCAGTTTTGAAAAACCCCAGAAATATCACATTTACATAAGTATTCAGAACCTTTACTTTGTTGAAGCACCTTAGGCAGCGATTACAGTCTTGAGTCTTCTTGAGCATGATGCTACAAGCTTGGCACACCTGTATTTGGGAAGTTTCTCCCATTCTTCTCTGAAGATCCTCTCAAGCTCTGTCAAGTTGGATAGGGAGTGTCGCTGTACAGCTATTTTCAGGTCTCTCCAGAGATGTTCGATCATGATCAGGCTCTGTCTGAACCACTCAAGGACATTCAGAGACTTGTTCCAAAGCCACTCCTGCATTGTCTTGACTGTGAGCTTAGGGCCGTTGTCTTGTTGGAAGGTGAATCTTCGCCCACAGTCTGAGGTCCTGAGTGCTCTGGAGCAGGATTTCATAAAGGATCTCACTGTACTTTTCTCCATTCATCTTTCCCTCGATCCTTCCAGTCCCTGCAGATGAAAGAATTCCCCACAGCATGACACTGCCATCACCACGCTTACCATAGGGATGGTTCCAGGTTTCCTCCAGACGTGACGCTAGGCATTTAAGGCAAAGAGTTCAATCTTGGTTTCATCAGACCGGAGAATCTTGTTTCTCTTGGTTTGAGAGTCGTTTAGGTGTCTTTTGGCGAACTCCCAGTGGGCTGTCATGTGCCTTACTGAGGAGTGGCTTCCGTCTGGAAGGGGAATTTTCACAGAGATGTTTGTCCTTCTGGAGGGTTCTCCAATCTCCTCAGACAAGCTCTGGAGCTCTGTCAGAGTGACCATCTGGTTCATTGTCACCTCCCTGACCAAGGCCCTTCTCCCCCGATGTCTCAGTTAGGCTGGGCGGCTAGCTCTAGGAAGAGTCTTGGTGGTTCCAACCTTCTTCCATTTATGAATAATGGAGGCCACTGTGCTCTTGGGGACCTTCAATGCTACAGAAATGTTTTGAATCCCTTCCCCAGATGTGTGCCTCAACACAATCCTGTCTTGGAGCTCTACAGACAATTAATTTGACCTTGTGGCTTGGCTTTTGCTCTGACATGCACTGTCAACTGTGGGACCTAATATAGACTGGTGTGTGCCTTTTCAAAATAATGTCCAATCAATTGAATTTACCACATGTGGACTCCAATCAAGTTGTAGAAACATCTCAAGGATGATCAATGGAAACAGGATTCACCTGAGCTCAATTTCGAGTCTCATAGCAGAGTGTCTGAATACTTATTTAAATAAGGTTTCTGTTGTTCTTTTAATGAATTTGCAAACAAATCATAACACATCATCGATGTAGATTGATGAGGGAATTGGTTTATTTAATACATTTTAAAATAAGGCTGCAACATAACAAAATGTGGAAATAGACAAGGGGTCTGAATACTTTGCAAATCCACTGTAGGTTTGTTTCCATAGTGTTCCCCCTGGAATAGTTTATTGAGGACGGGCAGAGGGAAAAAGAGAGAGAGGAGAGGGGTAGGTGGGAGAAAGGGGCGAGACAGCCATGCTATGGGAAAGGGTTTTGGGCAAACCAAATTAGGGAAAGAAAGGCAGAACACAAAGGCCTTTGAGAGAGGCTGACAGTTCTCTTGAAAGAGGTGCTGCCACAGATGACAAAAAGGGGTCCTAAAGAGAGCGACAGAGAGGAGGGAGACAGGGAGAAAAGATGGAATGAAAGTGAGAGGGCGAGGAGAAGGGAGAGCAACTGGCTGAGGACAAAACACGAAAGAGGAGGAGAGAGGGGGTGGGGCAGAGAAAGAGAGAGATGGCGGGTCAGCGAGAGAGGGAGCAGAAGAGAGTGGTTGACTACAAGTTGGATGGTAATGAGTGTGAATAAAGGAAACAATGAGAGAGGTCTGAGTATGGAGGAGACCAAACACACTCCAGATACTCTTAAAATGATTTTGGTGCGTGTGTGTGGTAGAGAAAGCGTGCAGTTTGGTGGGTGTGTGTGGTAGGGCTAATCGGGTGAGCACTAAAAGGGGGAGTCGCCACAAATGCAAATTGATAATATATCGTAAGAACTGACAACATTTCTCTATGGAATTCTACTTCATCACATTATGTGTGATGATAGTCTGATCGAAGTTAGCTTTAACCACCTATTTTGATAGTCTTCACTCTCTGTGGCATAGGAAAGACCATATAATGTTATCATTGAGATTTTAACCAGTTTTCAGATTAATACATTTCTACCATTTACCTGCTATTTCCCCACCTCTACTTCAGCTATTTACCAATTGGGAAAATAAATGCATCAATGTACTTTATTCCTAGCCTGATTGTGGCCCGTAAAGACACTGGGCAACATTAAGGATCCTCTTAAATTGACATGGTAAAGAACAAACAGCAACATGATTTGAAAATACTCATTTTTTGTCATTTATTTGCTGCTAATGATGTTGATAGACTACAATCAACACAGTTGAAGAGGGGTCTCTTTTTTCCAAATGCAGATTTCAGACTCTGATACCATAAGCACCCCCCCCCCCCTCAACCTCTGCCATTGTGAAGCCTTCAAAACTTGCACGCACACACACTCACTCACAGAGACACACACACATACAGACCAACTATTCCTACCTCATGCTCTGTCTGACTCAGGCCATGAAATCAATTTTTTTAACCCCCTCGCTCTGCGCCTATTTTCTTTCTCCGTGAAGCGAGACCAATGTTGTAGGAAGAATCACCCCCCCCCTTTCAGTGCCATAGCAGCACCCAGCCACCCACAATTCCTCTCTTCTGTCTCCCTCTTTCACCTCATCCCTCCTTCCCTTCCTTACTCCCTCCCACAGAGTCAGAAACATTCCTTCACATCAGAAACGTGCCAATGTCAAAGTCAAGGTGTAGTATCAATACAGTATCAATGTATTTTACTTTGTGGCACTATTTGCGATCGCAGGAGATTTTTTGGTTGCTTCATTGGTGAGCTCCATCATGGATCCACCATTGCCAGAGGATTTAAATAGCTTCTACCCCCAAGCCATAAGACTCCTGAACAGATAATCAAATGGCTACCCAGACTATTTGCATTGCCCCCCCAGCCCTCCCCCCAGGAACGCTGCTGCTACTCTCTGTTATTATCTATGCATAGTCACTTTAATAACTCTACCTACATGTACATATTACCTCAAATAGCTCAACACCAGGGCCCCAGCACATTGACTCTGTTCCAGTACCCCCTGTATATAGCCCCGATATTGTTATATACTGCTGCTCTTTAATCATTTGTTATTCTCATGTCATACTTTTTTGTATTTTTGAAAAACTGTATTGTTGGTTAAAACTTCTTATGGCTAGGGGGCAGCATTTTCACGTTTGGATGAAAAGAGTGCCCAGAGTAAACTGTCTGCTACTCAGTCCCAGTTGCTAATATACGCATATTATTGGATAGAAAACACTCTGAAGTTTCTGCAACTGTTTGAATGATGTAGGTAAGTATAACAGAACTCATATGGCAGGCAAAAACCTGAGAAGAAATCCAACCAGGAAGTGGGGAATCTGAGGTTTGTAGTTTTTGAACTCTTGGCCAATCGAATACACAGTGTCTATGGGGTAATTTTGCACTTCCTAAGGCTTCCACTAGATGTCAACAGTCACTAGAAACTTGTTTGAGACTTCTACTATAAAGGAGGGGCTCATAAGGGCTCTTGAGTCAGTGGTCTGACCGAGTGCCACGAGCTGGTCACGCGCATTCACATGAGAGGTAGCTCGCGTTCCATTGCTTTTCTGAAGACAAAGGAATTCTCCGGTTTGAACATTATTGAAGATTTATGTTAAAACCATCCTAAAGATTGATTCTATACATCTTTTGACATGTTTCTACGGACTGTAATATGACTTTTCGTCTGAACTTTTGCCTGGACCTGCCCGCGTGTCTTGAGTTTAGATTGTGTACTGAACGCCTGAACCAAAAGGAGTTATTTGGACATAAATGATGGACTTTAATGAACAAATCAAACATTTATTGTGGAACTGGGATTCCTGGGAGTGCATTCTGATGAAGATCATCAAACGTAAGTGAATATTTATAATGCTACTTCTGACTTATGTTGACTCCAAAATGGCTCTTTTTTGGGTTGTTCTGGTCTCTGATCGCTGTACTCAGATTATTGCATGGTTTGCTTTTTCCATAAAGAATTTTTGAAATCTGACACAGCGGTTGCATTAAGGAGAAGTATATCTTTAAATCTGTGAATAACACTTGTATCTTTTATCAATGTTTATTATGAGTATTTCTGTAAATATATGTGGCTCTGTGCAAATTCAAGGGATGTTTTGGAGATAAAGCCAAATGTAAACAGAGGTTTTCGGATATAAATATGAACTTGATCGAACAAAACATACATGTATTGTGTAACATGTTGTCCCGGGAGTGTCATCTGATGAAGAATATCAAAGGTTAGTGATTCATTTTATCTCTATTTCTGCTTTTTGTGACTCCTCTCTTTGGTTGGAAAATCGCTGTATGCTTTCTGTGACTAGTTAGTTTTTCAAAGCTTGGCCTACTGAATACACAGTGGGATATGGATAAACATGCACTTCCTATGGCTTCCAGTAGATGTCAACCATCTTTAGAAACTTGAATGAGGAATCTACTATAAAGGAGGAGCTCATGAGAACTGTTTGAGTCAGTGGTCTGGCAACCTCTCATTCCAGTGCTTTTCTTCAGACATAGGAATTCTCCGGTTGGAACATTATTGATGTTTTATGTTAAAAACATCCTAAAGATTGATTCCACACATCGTTTGACATGTTTCTAAAGGACTGTAATGGAACTTTTTGAGTTTTTGTCTGGACAAAAGGCTCGCGCTTCATGAAGATGGATTACTGGGCTGAACACGCTAACAACAAGTGGCTATTTGGACATAAAGTATGGATTTTATGGAACTTCATGGATCAAATCAGTCATTTATTGTCAAACCGGGATTCCTGGGAGTGCCTTCTGATGAAGATCATCAAAGGTAAGTGAATATTTATGGGGTTGTTTCTAACTTTGTTGACTCCAAAATGACGGATATTCCTCTGGCTGTTTTGGGTTCTGAGCACCGTTCTCAGATGATGCTTTTTCCGTAAAGATTTTTTGAAATCTGACACAGACTTATCCTTAATGCAACCGCTATCTTTAATTCTGTGAAAACAGTTGTATCTTTTATCAATGATTAGGATAGAAAACACTCTAAAGTTTCCAAAACTGTCAAAATATTGTTTGTGAGTATAACATAACTGATATTGCAGGTGAAACCTGAGGAAAATCAAACCAGGAAGTGGCTTTTATTTTGAAAGCTCCATGTTCCATAGCCTGCCTTCGTTCCATTTAAAAGGATATCAACCAGATTCCTTTTCCTATCGCTTCCTTAAGGTGTCAACAGTCTTTAGACATAGTTTCAGGCTTTTATTTTGAAAAATTAGCGAGAAAGATAACATCGCGTCAGGTGTTCGCATGAGTTTTGCTTGCGCAACAGAGCTTGGGCAGCCATCGTCTCTATCCCTCTCCTACTGAAAAAGACAGTGCCAGTTGATATATTATCGATTATATATTTTAAAAACAACCTGAGGATTGATTATTAAAAAAACTTGTGACATGTTTCTGTGGACATTACGGATACTATTTGGAATTTTCTTCTGCGTTGTCGTGACCGCTCGAGCCTGTGGATTTATGAACGTAACGTGCCAAACAAACGGAGGTATTTTGGATATAAAAATAATCTTTATGGAACAAAAGGAACATTTATTGTGTAACTGGGAGTCTCGTGAGTGAAAACATCAGAAGATCATCAAAGGTAAGCAATTCATTTTATTGCTTTTCTGATTTTCGTGACCAAGCTACTTTGATGCTAGGTGTTCATAATGTTTTGTCTGGTGATCGACAAACTTACACAAACGCTTGGATTGCTTTTGCTGTAAAGCATATTTTCAAAATCTGACACGATAGGTGGAATAACAAAATGCTAAACTGTGTTTTGCTATATTGCACTTGTGATTTCATGAATATAAATATTTTTAGTAATATTATTTGAATGTGGCGCTCTGCAATTCAGCGGTTGTTGATGACAATTATCCCGCTAACGGGATAGGTAGCGTCAAGAAGGTAGTAAAGCATTTCTTCTCTACCCCTCTTTCTCCAATGTAGGGAATAGGCTTGGATCTCTAAGATGGAAGCAACATCTACATATGGCCCAAACAGGAGGAGCAGAGATTTTTACTGGAATGCAGCGTATTTTTGTTGTTGTTGTAATGCCTTGCCTTGTAAACTCAGCTAAAAAAGAAACGTCCTCTCACTGTCAACTGCGTTTATTTTCAGCAAACTTAACATGTATAAATATTTGTATGAACATAACAAGGTTCAACAACTGAGACATAAGCTGAACAAGTTCCACAGACATGTGACTAACAGAATAATAATGTGTCCCTGGGGGGGGTCAAAATCAAAAGAAACAGTCGTTATCTGGTGTGGCCACCAGCTGCATTAAGTACTGCAGTGCATCTCCTCCTCATGGACTGCACCAGATGTGCCTGTTCTTGCTGTGAGATGTTACCCCCTTTTCCACCAAGGCACCTGCAAGTTCCTAGACATTTCTGAATGGCCCTAGCCCTCACCCTCCGATCCAACAGGTCCCAGATGTGCACAATGGGTTTGAGATCCGGGCTCTTCGTTGGCCATGGCAGAACACTGACATTCCTGTCTTACAGGAAATCACACACAGAACGAATAGTATGGCTGGTGGCATTGTCATGCTGGAGAGTCATGTCAGGGTGAGCCTGCAGGAAGGGTACCACATGAGGGAGGAGGATGTCTTCCCTGTAACGCACAGCGTTGGGATTGCCTGCAATGACAACATGCTCAGTCCGATGATGCTGTGACACACCGCCCCAGACCATAACGGACCATCCAACTCCAAATTGATCCCGCTCCAGAGTACAAGCCTCGATGTAACGCTCATTCCTACAATGGTACACGTGAATCCGACCATCACCCCTGGTGATATAAAACCGCGACTCATCATTGAAGAGCACTTCTTGACAGTCCTGTCTGGTCCAGCTATGGTAGGTTTGTGCCCATAGGCAACATTGTTGACGTTGATGTCTGGTGAGGACCTGCCTTACAACAGGCTTACAAGCCCTCAGTCCAGCCTCTCTCAGCCTATCAGCCTAGTCTGAGCACTGATGGAGGGATTGTGAGTTCCTGGTGTAACTTGGGCAGTTGATGTTGCCATACAGTACCTGTCCCACAGATGTGATGTTCTGATGTACCGATCCTGTGCAGGGGTTTTTACACGTGGTCTGCCACTGTGAGGACGATCAGCTGTCTGTCCTGTCTCCCTGTAGCGCTGTCTTAGTCGTCTCACAGTACGGACATTGCAATTTATTGCCCTGGCCACATCTGCAGTCCTCATGCCTCCTTGCAGCATGCCTAAGGCACGTTCACTCAGATGAGTAGGGACCCTGAGCATCTTTCTTTTGGTGCTTTTCAGAGTCAATAGAAAGGCCTCTTTAGTGTCCTAAGTTTTCATAACTGTGACCTTAATTGCCTCCACAGGTGCATGTTCATTCATTGTTTATGGGTCATTGAACAAGCACAGGAAACAATGTTTAAACCCTTTACAATGAAGATCTGTGAAGTTATTTGGATTTTTATGAATTATCTTTGAAAGACCGGGTCTTGAAAAAGGGACGTTTCTTTTTTTGCTGAGTTTAGAGAGAGCAAGATGGTTCAGGGGTAGAATTGTCTAGTTAGCGAGACCACACTGCCCCCTATGGGAAAAACTGTGTCAGTGCAGGATCAGCGATTGAAAGAGATGTAGTGACACAGAGGGATGCTGGAAAATGGAAAGAACGAGTGGAATGAGGAAATGGGATACAGCGAGAGAGATAACAGTGAGTGAGTAGGAGACAGCAGATAAAATGGAAAGGAGAGAGAAAAGAAGAAAGACATTCCCGTAGTCTGTGCCAGAAATTGACTGGGGGGTTGCCACAAGTGGGAAACACTTCTGACTGAGTGTCCAACATAAACAGTCTGATTGAGAGAACATCAGAATCTAAACTGTGCACCGCGGGAATCCCACCACATGACAAGTTTAACTATCATTCTAAGTTATTCTTATTGAGGGAGCAAGTGTGTGTGTGAGAGAGAGAGAATTAATCAACATGGCCACATGATTTTATAAGTCGAATGTGTTTCTTTCATACATTTGTCTGATTTTCCTCCAATGATCTGGTTCCAAACCGATGACACTATAGCATTGGATGTAGGATAAGGTTGTCATATTCTCCTTGAAGTGTCCAGACGTCTTTGGGAAAGAATGTGTAGCATAAGTGTAGGTCTCCTGACAATTAAGAATACACAATTTTCCCTTATCTGTAACGATCCTCTTTCTGTGAATGACTGGACCAAAGCGCAGCGTGAGACGTGTTCATGATATTTTATTAAAATCAGAACACTAGAACAAAAAATAACAAAGAGGAAAACTAACAGTTCTGTAAGGAAACTGACAATACAGAAAACAACTGCCCACAAAACCCATGTGGGCAAGAACTACCTAAGTATGGTTCCAAATCAGAGACAACGATAGACAGCTGTCCCTGATTGAGAACCATACCAGGCCAAAAACAAAGAAATACAATAAAAATTGAAAAAAGAACATAGAATGCCCACACTAGTCACACCGTGACAATATCCTAGCACATTGACCAAGAAGACAATTTTCTCATGTTGAAATGAAAAAAAAAACACATTGATTTTCTTGTATATCCCACCAGAGGAAAATCTTGTGTTTTTATAACTATTATTTTAGGTGACCTAAATTATACATTCAATAAGATTGAGAGACATAGTAATAAAAAAGGCAAATTTAGGAAGCCTCCAGAGGCTGAAAATGTTCATCTCTGCAAATGATTTACGGGAGACCTGGACATTTATTTATTTTATTTTTTATTTCACCTTTATTTAACCAGGTAGGGAAGTTAAGAACAAGTTCTCATTTACAATTGAGACCTGGCCAAGATAAAGCAAAGCAGTTCGACACATACAACGACACAGAGTTACACATGGAGTAAAACAAACATACAGTCAATAATACAGTATAAACAAGTCTATGTACGATGTGAGCAAATGAGGTGAGATAAGGGAGGTAAAGGCAAAAAAAGGCCATGGTGGCAAAGTAAATACAATATAGCAAGTAAAACACTGGAATGGTAGATTTGCAGTGGAAGAAAGTGCAAAATAGAAATAAAAATAATGGGGTGCAAAGGAGCAAAATAAATTAATTAATTAAATACAGTAGGGAAAGAGGTAGTTGTTTGGGCTAAATTATAGGTGGGCTATGTACAGGTGCAGTAATCTGTGAGCTGCTCTGACAGCTGGTGCTTAAAGCTAGTGAGGGAGATAAGTGTTTCCAGTTTCAGAGATATTTGTAGTTGGTTCCAGTCATTGGCAGCAGAGAACTGGAAGGAGAGGCGGCCAAAGAAAGAATTGGTTTTGGGGGTGACCAGAGAGATATACCTGCTGGAGTGCGTTCTACAGGTGGGTGATGCTATGGTGACCAGCGAGCTAAGGGGGAACTTTAACCTAGCAGGGTCTTGTAGATGACATGGAGCCAGTGGGTTTGCGACGAGTATGAAGTGAGGGCCAGGCAACGAGAGCATACAGGTCGCAATGGTGGGTAGTATATGGGGCTTTGGATGACAAAATGGATTGCACTGTGATAGACTGCATCCAATTTGTTGAGTAGGGTATTGGAGGCTATTTTGTAAATGACATCGCCGAAGTCGAGGATTGGTAGGATGGTCAGTTTTACAAGGGTATGTTTGGCAGCATGAGTGAAGGATGCTTGTTGCGAAATAGGAAGCCAATTCTAGATTTAACTTTGGATTGGAGATGTTTGATGTGGGTCTGGAAGGAGAGTTAACAGTCTAACCAGATACCTAGGTATTTGTAGTTGTCCACGTATTTTAAGTAAGAGCCGTCCAGAGTAGTGATGTTGGACAGGCGGGCAGGTGCAGGCAGCGATCGGTTGAAGAGCATGCATTTAGTTTTACCTCTATTTAAGATCAATTGGAGGCCACGGAAGGAGAGTTGTATGGCATTGAAGCTTGCCTGGAAGGTTGTTAACACAGTGTCCAAAGAAGGGCCAGAAGTATACAGAATGGGGTCGTCTGCATAGAGGTGGATCAGAGACTCACCAGCAGCAAGAGCAACATCATTGATGTATTCAGAGAAGAGAGACGGTCCAAGAATTGAACCCTGTGGCACCCCCATAGAGACTGCCAGAGGTCCGGACAGCAGACCCTCCGATTTGACACACTGAACTATATCAGAGAAGTAGTTGGTGAACCAGGCAAGGCAATCATTTGAGAAACCAAGGCTGTTGAGTCTGCCGATGAGGATGTGGTGATTGACAGAGTTGAAAGCCTTGGCCAGATCAATGAATACGGCTGCACAGTAATGTTTCTTATCGATGGCGGTTAAGATATCGTTTAGAACCTTGAGCGTGGCTGAGGTGCACCCATGACCAGCTCTGAAACCAGATTGCATAGCAGAGAAGGTATGGTGAGATTCTAAATGGTCGGTAATCTGTTTGTTGACTTGGCTTTCGAAGAACTTAGAAAGGCAGGGTAGGATAGATATAGGTCTGTAGCAGTTTGGGTCAAGAGTGTCCCCCCCTTTGAAGAGGGGGATGACCGCATCTGCTTTCCAATCTTTGGGAATCTCATACGACACGAAAGAGAGGTTGAACAGGCTAGTAATAGGGGTGGCAACAATTTCGGCAGATAATTTTAGAAGGAAAGGGTCCAGATTGTCTAGCCCGGCTGATTTGTAGGGGTCCAGATTTTGCAGCTCTTTCAGAACATCAGCTGACTGGATTTGGGAGAAGGAGAAATGGGGAAGGCTTGGGCGAGCTGCTGTGAGGGTTGCAGTGCTGTTGACCGGGGTAGGAGTAGCCAGGTGGAAAGCATGGCCAGCCGTAGAAAAATGCTTCTTGTAATTCTCAATTATAGTGGATTTATCAGTGGTGACAGTGTTTCCTATCTTCAGTGCAGTGCACTTTTTTGAGTTAGTGTTGCAGGAAGCAAATTTCTGCTTGAAAAAGCTAGCCTTGGCTTTTCTAACTGCCGCTGTATAATGGTTTCTAGCTTCCCTGAACAGCTGCATATCAAGGGGGCTGTTCGATGCTAATGCAGAACGCCATAGGATGTTTTTGTGTTGGTTACGGGCAGTCAGGTCTGGGGAGAACCAAGGGCTAAATCTGTTCCTGGTTCTACATTTCTTGAATGGGGCATGCTTATTTAAGATGGGTAGGAAGGCATTTAAAAAAAAAATAACCAGGCATCTTCTACTGACGGGATGAGATCAATATCCTTCCAGGATACCCCGGCCAGGTCGATTAGAAAGGCCTGCTCGCTGAAGTGTATCAGGGAGCATTTGACAGTGATGAGTGGTGGTCGTTTGACCACTGACCCATTACGGATGCAGGCAATGAGGCAGTGATCGCTGAGATCTTGGTTGAAGACAGCAGAGGTGTATTTAGAGGGCAAGTTGGTTAGGATGATATCTATGAGGGTGCCCGTGTTTAAGGCTTTGGGGAGGTACCTGGTAGGTTCATTGATAATTTGCGTGAGATTGAGGGCATCAAGCTTGGATTGTAGGATGGCTGGAGTGTTAAGCATGTTCCAATTTAGGTTGCCTAGCAGCACGAGCTCTGAAGATAGATGGGGGGCAATCAGTTCACATATGGTGTCCAGAGCACAGCTGGGGGCAGAGGGTGGTCTATAGCAGGCGGCAATGGTGAGAGACTTGTTTTTGAGGGGTGGATTTTTAAAAGTAGAAGTTCAAATTGTTTGGGTACAGACCTGGATAGTAGGACAAAACTCTGCAGGCTATCTTTGCAGTAGATTGCAACACCGCCCCCTTTGGCAGTTCTATCTTGTCTGAAAATGTTGTAGTTTGGGATGAAAATTTCAGAATTTTTGGTGGTCTTCCTAAGCCAGGATTCAGACACAGCTAGAACATCCGGGTTAGCAGAGTGTGCTAAAGCAGTGAATAAAACAAACTTAGGGAGGAGGCTTCTAATGTTAACATGCATGCAACCAAGGCTATTACGGTTACAGAAGTCATCAAAAGAGAGCGCCTGGGGAATAGGATTGGAGCTAGGCACTGCAGGGCCTGGATTCACCTCTACATCACCAGAGGAACAGAGGAGGAGTAGGATAAGGGTACGGCTAAAAGCAATAAGAATTGGTCGTCTAGAACGTCTGGAACAGAGAGTAAAAGGAGGTTTCTGGGGGCGATAAAATAGCTTCAAGGTATAATGTACAGACAAAGGTATGGTAGGATGTGAATACAGTGGAGGTAAACCTAGGTATTGAGTGATGATGAGAGAGATATTGTCTCTAGAAACATCATTGAAACCAGGAGATGTCATCGCATGTGTGGGTGGTGGAACTAATAGGTTGGATAAAGTATAGTGAGCAGGACTAGAGGCTCTACAGTGAAATAAGCCAATAAACACTAAGCAGAACAGCAATGGACAAGGCATATTGACATTAAGGAGAGGCCTGCTTAGTCGAGTGATCAAAAGGGTCCAGTGAGTAGTGAGGTTGGTTGGGGTCACGGCAATTTAGACAGCTAGCCGGGCCATCGGTAGCAAGCTAGCACAGGATGGAGGTCTGTTATTAGCCACCTCATGCGTTTCCGTTGGTAGGATTAGTGGGGTTCCGTGTGGTAGAGGGGATGAATCCAATTCGCAAAAAAAATCAATAGATATAGTTATAGAGGCCCCCAAAAAATATATAATAATAATAATAAATTGTCCGATAGGTCTATTCAGTCAGATAGCAGCCGATAAGACAGCTACCGGTACGCGGACCGCAGATTATTATTCCCAACTGCAAAGGACTATTCCTATTTTTCTCAATGTAACAAAAGCTATTCAAGAATAACAAAATTATGCACTTAATTTACTGGATAAAAAAATATATGCTATAGTGCTATTGGATCATTCTCCGGTATCATGTTTTATTAAACCAATAGAAAATAACAAATTTGAAGAATGAAGAGCAAGTATCTTCTTGTCCCAATATGTATTAAATACATAAATAAAAAAAATAAAAAAAAAATGTAAACCTTTACTGTTACAAATGTAGACATAGAAGACAGAGAAAAGCTGATCCCCGATATACACTACCATTCAAAAGTCTGGGGTCCCTTAGAAATGTCCTTGTTTTTGAAAGAAAAACATTTTTTTGCCCATTAAAATAATATCAAATTGATCAGAAATACAGTGTAGACATTGTTAATGTTGAAAATGACTATTGTAGCTGGAAACAGCTGATTTTTTTGCCCATTATGAGCAATCATCACTCCTGTGTTCCAATGGCACGTTGTGTTAGCTAATACAAGTTTATAATTTTACTTTACTAAACCAAGCAAAAAAAAAGAAATGTCCCTTTTTCAGGACCCTGTCTTTCAAAGATAATTCATAAAAATCCAAATAACTTCACAGATCTTCATTGTAAAGGGTTTAAACACTGTTTCCCATGCTTGTTCAATGAACCATTAACATTTAATGAACATGCACCTGTGGACTGGTCGTTAAGTCACTAACACCTTAAAGACAGTAGGCAATTAAGGTCACAGTTATGAAAAATTAGGACACTAAAGAGGGCTTTCTACTGACTCTGAAAAACACCAAAAGAAAGATCCCAGGGTCCCTACTTATCTACGTAAACGTGCCTTAGGCATGCTGCAAGGAGGCATGAGGACTGCAGATGTGGCCAGGGCAGTAAATTGCAATGTCCGTACTGTGAGACGCCTAAGACAGAGCTGCAGGGAGACAGGACGGACAGCTGATCGTCCTCGCAGTGGCAGACCACATGTAAAAACCCCTGCACAGGATCGGTACATCCGAACATCACACCTGTGGAACAGGTACTGTATGGCAACAACTGCCCGAGTTACCCTCGGATCGCACAATCCCCCCATCAGTGCTCAGACTGTCTGTAATAGGCTGAGAGAGGCTGGACTGAGGGCTTGTAGGCAGGTCCTCACCAGACATCACCGGCAATAACTTTGCCTATGGGCACAAACCCACCATCGCTGGACCAGACAGGACTGGCAAAAAGTGCTCTTCAATGACGAGTCATGGTTTTGTCTCACCATGGGGTGGCGGTCGGATTCGGGTTTAACGTCAAAGGAATGATCGTTACACCGAGGCCTGTACTCGGGAGCGGGATCGATTTGGAGGTGGAAGGTCCGTCACGGTCTTGGGCGGTGTGTCACAGCATCATCTGACTGTGCCTGCAATGACAACAAGCTATCTCAATGCTGTGCGTTACAGGGAAGACATCCTCCTCCCTCATGTGGTACCCTTCCTGCAGGCTCATCCTGACATGACACTCCAGCATGACAATGCCACCAGCCATACTGCTCGTTCTGTGCATGATTTCCTGCAAGACAGGAATGTCAGTGTTCTGCCATGGCCAGCGAAGAGCCCGGATCTCAATCCCATTGAGCCTGTTGGACCTGGGACCTGTTGGATCAGAGGGTGAGGGCTAGGGCCATTCCCCCCAGAAATGTCCGGGAACTTGCAGGCGCCTTGGTGGAAGAGTGGGGTAACATCTCACAGCAAGAACAAGCACATCTGGTGCAGTCCATGAGGAGATGCATTGCAGCTGGTGGCCACACCAAATACTGACTGTTTTTTATTTTATTTTGACCCCTTTGTTCAGGGACAAACCTTTCCATTTCTGTTAGTCACATGTCTGTGGAACTTGTTCAGTTTATGTCTCAGTTGTTGAATCTTGTTATGGTCATACAAATATTTACACGTTAAGTTTGCTGAAAATAAAAGCAGTTGACAGTGAGAGGACGTTTCTTTTTTGTTTATTTATATTCTTGACAACTTTTACTATTAAGTCTGAGTGTTGAACTGTGCCCCTGGCTGTCCGTATATTTTAAAAAACAAAACATCAAGTGGTCTGGTTTGCTTAATGTCGGAAATGTTTAATGATTTATACTTTTACTTTTGATACGTAACTACATTTTTAATCAAATACGTTTAGACTTTTATTCAAGTAGTATTTTACTGTGTGACTTTCACTTTAACTTGAGTCATTTTCATTTGAGTTATCTTTACTTTTACTCAAGTATGAAAATTGGGTACTTTTTCCACTACTGTTTAAAAGCTTCTATGGAAATGTATATACATCTAAATAAATAAACATAAACATATATACATCAGAATTAAACAGTTGGACAGATCCTATAGCCTTTTTAGATTCAACAGCTCTGAATAAATGATCAGCAGACAAAAAATAATCACTAAAAACAGATCATCCAAGAAGTAATATTAAATACTGTTATAACATTCGCACAGAGAAAAGCACCAGGACTGGATGGCCTTCCCATAGAATTATATTCAACATTTTGGGACAAAGTAGCCCCCCTATTTATTAAACAAATGACAAAACATGTCACTCAAATCATTATTTCCTAGTTCCATGTATCAAACAGTTTTTTCAGTTATGTTAAAAGAAGGAATATCTGGAGATTCTCCTTTTGATTATTGACCCATAAATTCAATATTGTGACAATGAAATAATAACAAAGCTCATCAGCAATAGTTTGGCAAAAGTCTTACCAGACATGATGCATATCAATCAATCAGGGTTTATTAAAAATAGACGCAAATACAAAAAAACATGTTTCAGTTTAATACAATATGCAAAAAAACAAGATAAACTGTAGATTTATCAATAATGGCTGTTAATGCCGAAAAGGCACAGAACACAGAGCACCCAATCGAGGTTTCCACCCACTCTTTGTCCTTCGTCCACTCCGGATGCACAACACCCAATCGCTCTTGTACCCTTCAAAATTCACCTGCTTTCAAATGAGTTACATCTCGCTCCACACGCCCTGGTGCCACACTCTTGGCTCCCATCTTCCTGCCACTGTTACAGATACGTAAAGACACGTTCTTCTTTCAGATTCTCTGACATTGGTTCAGCCACAGTGGTACCCAGGTTGTCACTACACACAAGCCTTTTCCTAACTATCTTCCAATTATCATCATCCCGGTGATTATACCGTGGCCAAAACCCACGAGTTACAGTCCCTATTTTATCCACAGCTTCTGGAATCCCATTTGTCAAACACCCTCCCCAGATCTTGTATCCCCCAGTCCCTTTCGATACGTCCTTATTACCCTGATCAATTAGCTCATGTCCATAAAAGAGTCCTACGGTACAATTACGCTGGCTCTGCTTGTCTTTTGCCCTCCTCATAAAATATCAACATTCCACAGGCCTGATCTGTCTCTGCCATTGGTCTACTCATTGAACCAAACAACTCTCTCACGGATTTGGGTTTAGACTAAATTAACACCGCAGTCCCGTTTGGGGACACTTTTCTAACTAAGTCTCGAACAAACTTTACCCAAGTGTTGACGTAGTGTGGATAGAGCCAACACAGTCAACCACCCCCTAAGGGTTTGTTTATTTACCAAATAACCTTTCTGATCATGTAAAACAGTTGGTTCTTCAGGGCTTTGGTCTTGCCCTTCATCTTTTTTTAATTCTTTGGTCTCGACTCATATTTTCTTCTGCCTCTTGTTTCAGGCTGTGTCTGGCACCAACATCTCCAGTGGGCTGAACACCTTCTGGCAGTGGGACAGGTGGTGCCAGCCGGACCTTTCCTGAACTCTGACCGCTGTTGGTGTTGCCATGGTTACTTTGAATGGCCCCATCCATTTTGGTTGGCTGGTTCCATTTTCTCTTGTGGATCCGGATTTTGACCTAGTCTCCAAACTCCACAGGAAGGTAGTCGGGGTCCTCACCTGGTACCTCCTCCTGAGCTTCCCTAGTGTGAGAGTGGAGAGATCTGACAATAGTAGTTAGCTCTTTCATGTACTCCAAGTGTTCTATTTCAGCTAGAGTGAGGTCTATTTGTCTGTCAGTCATGGATCTTCCTGTCAACATTTCATGTGGTGTACACCCCAGGCCTTTAATAACACTACTGCACATTTTCATTAACACCAGTGGTAAACAATCCACCCAATATTTCTTGGTGGATGCCTTAGCTAACCTTTGTTTAAGTAGCTAGCTAACATACATACTGCTGTAATGATATGCTATGTGGTTCATAAGGACAGCTTAGCAAACAAATGATCAGCCAACATAATGTGTAAGGTAACTTACTTGAAAAGTCGTTACTTTATTACATTGAGTAGGGCAAATCTAGTCTGTGATTGGAGGGGGGTGGATTTCAAACTTAGCTCGGCTATTAAACTTCTTTAGTAAAGATTGAATAGTATATTGTTCAGCTATTAGCACCCCTCCCAAACTTGCAACAAATGGTTGTTATTCCCATCTTGTTCCTTTCCCTCTTCCTCGCGTCATCATTCTGCGCCTGAGTGGCTCGCTTGTGGGCATGCTGGCATGATATGGTAGCATTTTCGGTTGTGCATCAAGAATTCTGCATACAGTAGCACGTTTCTAAGCAGGTGTGGTTATTCACAGGAAAATTGTTATATGCTGTGTAGGTACATTTGTGTCTTTTTGTCGAGAGCAAAACGTTTTTTATTTTCAATCAAAAATAATTGTTCTGAAAGCAACCTTTTTCTGAAACAAGGGAAGTCATAGCGGAGACCTACGAAGAAGGACTGTGTGATGATGGCATCTCAGGTAAACAGCACTGTGTCACGACTTACGAAGTCGGCTCCTCTCCTTGTTCGGGTGGCGGTCGGCGATCGACGTCACAGGCTTTCTTTGCATCGCCACTCCATTTCTCATATATTCATTTGTTTTGTCTTGTTTCATACACACCTGGTTTTCATTCCATAATCACACTACATGTATTTAGTCCTCTGTTCCCCTTCATGTCTTTGTGTGTAATTGTTTGTTGTTAATGGTGTATGTTCACGCGCTATACTTTTGTTTATTGTTCCATGTTTTTGGGCACTTAGATGTCATTTTGTGCCTATTTTTTGACCGGAATAAAAGTGCGCCTGTTTACACTACTCTGCTCTCCTGCACATTACGTCGCCTCCCTTACACAGCCCTAAGAGACACAACATACTATGGAGTATGCAGGAGCAGGTACACAGGTTAGAGGAGTCGAGGAGCGAGGCCAGGAACATTCCGCTATGTTACATCATCTTGGTGCCATGATGGATCGCATTGTCCAGACTATGGACCCCTGGGAGAGACAGGAAGTCTCCCCAGTGCCTCGACCAGTGCAACCGGAGTTTCTTCGACCCGTCCCGTCTGGATCCAGTCCCAGTGGGATTTGCTTCTCCCTTCCCAGGGAGTATGATGGGACCGAGGCACCGTGCCAGGGATTCCTGTTACAACTGGACCTCTACCTAGCCACTGTGCACCCAGTTCCCTCGGGAAGGAAGAGAGTGTCTGCCCTCGTCCCATGCCTCTCAGGAAGAGCTCTGGAGTGGGCAAACGTCGTGTGGGGAGAAGGTGATGCGGTGTTGGATCACTTCAAGGAGTTCACTCGTCGCTTCCGGGCCGTCTTCGACCATCCGCCCGAAGGTAGAGCGGCGGGGGAACGGCTCTTCCATTTGAGGAAGGGGATGAGGAGCGCCCAGGAATTTGCTCTGGAATTCCGGACCTTGTCCGCCGGAGCAGGCTGGAACTACAGGGCCCTCATCGACCACTATCGGTGCAGCCTGCATGAGGACGTCCGACGTAAGCTGGCCTACAGGGATGCCACCATCTCCTTAGACCAACTGGTGGATTTCTCCATCCGGTTGGATAACCTGCTGGTCATCCTCGGACGTCCAGAGGGGGCTCTGTCGGTGCCATCTTCCAGCACCCCCGCTCCGGTGCCCATGGAGTTGGGAGGGGCGGCGCGTAGGTAGCCTGTAGGAGGAGCCATCAAGTGCACCATCAGTGGCCGCAGAGGGCACACTGCTGGTCGGTGCCATGTTGATTCCTCTGGGAGTCGAGGCAACAGGCAGGGCACTCTGGCGTCACCCCAGGTGAGTCTGCACCACACTCCTCCAGAGTCCTCTGTTGACCACCTGTTTGTATCTGTTTGTTTCCCTGATTTTTTCCCCCGCATTCCCAGCATAAGGCGCTCGTCGATTCAGGTGCAGCTGGGAATTTTAGCGACAGAGCGTTAGCCCTTAGTTTAGGGATTTCCACTATTGGTTAGAGCTTTCCCAGTTCATGCTCTGGATAGTCGACCATTCTCCTTGTGACGCAGGGGGGTCACGAGGAGAAAATCAGTCTTCTCATTGACTGTCCTGCGTTTCCCGTGGTACTAGGCCTTCCCTGGTTGGCTCGTCATAACCCCACTATTTCCTGGAAACAGAGGGCTCTCACGGGGTGGTCGCGAGAGTGCCCGGGAAGGTGTGTAGGGGATTCTGTTGGTGCTAGCACGGTGGGAAGTCCAGACTAGGCCTCCACCGTGCGCATTTCCCCAGAATATGCTGATTTGGCTCTCGCATAATGTAATAAGGTGACTAAATAACGGGGGGATTGTGCGATAAATCTCCTGGCAGACGCTGCGCTTCCCAGGAGTCACGTGTATCCCCTGTTGCAAGCGGAGACGGTGGCTATGGAGACATATGTCTCCGAATCCCTGCGTCAGGGGTACATTCGGTCCTCCACTTCAACCGCCTCCTCAAGTTTCTTTTTTGTGAAGAAGAATGATGGAGGTCTATGCCCGTGCATTGACTATAGAGGTCTCAATCAAATCATGGTGAGGTACAGTTTCCTGCCACGGCGATTGAGTCAATGCATGGGGCGTGCTTCTTCCCGAAACTGGATCTCAGGAGTGGATCTCAGGAGTGCGTATAACCTGGTGCGTATCCGGGAGGGAGACTAGTGGAAGACAGCATTTAGTACCACCTCAGGGCATTATGAATATTTAGTCATGTCGTACGGGTTGATTACTTGGATGACTGTTGGAGCATGACCTGTACGTCAAGGCCGAGAAATACCTGTTCTTTCAGCAGGTCGTCTCCTTCCTAGGATATCAGATTTCCACATCAGGGGTGGAGATGGAGAGTGACCGCATTTCAGCCGTGCTTAATTGGCCGACTCACACCACGGTAAAAGAGATGCAGCAGTTTCTAGGGTTTTCCCATTACTACCAGAGGGTTATCTGGGGTTTTGGTCAGGTATTGGCTCCCATTACCTCACTGCTGAAGGGGGAACCGGTGCATTTGCAGTGGTCAGCTGAGGCGGACAGGGCTTTTGGTCATCTGTTTACCTCGGCTCCGGTGCTGGGTCATCCCTATTTGGCGTTCATAGTGGAGGTGGACGCGTCCGAGGCTGGGATAGGAGCCGTGCTCTCTGAGCGCTCGGGTACGCCACCAAAGCTCCGCCCCTGTGCGTTCTTTTCGAAGAAGCTCAGCGGAGCAAAACTATTTTTTTTATTTTAACCTTTATTTAACGAGGCAAGTCAGTTAAGAACAAATTCTCATTTTCAATGACGGCCTAGGAACAGTGGGTTAACTGCCTGTTCAGGGGCAGAACGACCAATTTGTAACTTGTCAGCTCAGGGGTTTGAACTTGCAACCTTCCGGTTACTAGTCCAATGCTCTAACCACTAGGCTACCATGCTGCCCAAAAATGACATGTGGGACCGGGAGCTGTTGGCTGTCGTCAAGGCCATAAAGGTATGGAGACATTGGCTTGAGGGGGCTAAACACCCTTTTCTAATCTGGACCAACCACCGCAATCTGGAGTACATCTGGGCGGCGAGTGGAAGGCGTAGGAAGTGCGAACGGATCCATATCTTACTGGGATGTGAATAGGCGATGAGTTGAAAATCAACCAGCCCCAGAATTTCCACTCCACCAGGCAAGGTGGGCTATGTTCTTTACCCGTTTTGTCTTCATTCTGTCCTACAGACCAGGTTCCCAGAAAGCTAAGGCAGATGCACTGTCCCGAATGTATGACACAGAGGAGCGGCTCATGAATCCCACTCCATACTCCTGGCCTCTTGCCTGGTGGTGCCGGTAGTGTGGGAGCTGGACGCGGACATCGAGCGGGCGTTACGTACAGAGCCGACTCACCCCCAACGTCAAGCTGGGCGTCTGTACGTTCCGTCTGCTGGCCGCGACTGTTTTATCTATTGGGCCCATACGTCACCCTCCACTGGTCATGTGGGCATCGGTCGGACAATGCTCCGTGTTCGTGGGAAGTACGGGTGGTCCACTTTAAGGATGTGAGGGTTTATGTCTCCTCCTGCTCAGTGTGGGCCCGGTGCAAGGCCCCTAGGCACTTGCCCAGAGGGAAGCTACAACCCTTACCCGTTCCACAACGGCCGTGGTCGCACCTGTCGGTGGATTTCCTAACGGATCTTCCTCCATCACAGGGTAACACCATGATCCTGGTCGTTGTGGATCGGTAAGTCATGTCGTCTCCTCCATTTGCCCAGTCTCCCTACAGCCTTACAGACTGTGGAGGCCCTGTTTACACGTGTCTTTCGGCACTACGGGGTGCCTGAGGACATAGTATCTGATCGAGGTCCCCAGTTCACGTCAAGGGTCTGGAGGGCGTTCATGGAACGTCTGGGGGTCTCGGTCAGCCTTACCTCAAGATTTCACCCTGAGAGTAACGGGCAGGTTTTAGAGAGTGAACCAGAATATGGGTAGGTTTCTGCGGTCATATTGCCAGGACCGGCCGGGAGAGTGGGCGGCGTTCATACCCTGGGCAGAGATGGCCCAGAACTCGCTCCGCCACTCCTCTACTAACCTCTCCCCCTTCCAGTGCGTACTAAGGTAGCAGCCGGTTCTGGCGCCGTGGCATCAAAGCCAGATCGAGGTTCCTGCGGGGGACGACTGGTTTAGGCGCTCGGAGGAGACATGGGACACCGCTCATGTGCACCTTCAGCAGGCCGTGAGGCATCAGAAAGCGAGCACAGACCGCCACCACAGTGAGGCCCCGGTGTTTGTACCGGGGACTGGGTCTGGCTCTCGACCCGAAACCTGCCCCTCCGCCTGCCCTGCCGGAAGCTGGGCCCACGGTTTGTGAGGCTATTCAAAGTCCAGAGGAGACTGAACGAGGTTTGCTACAGGTTACAGCTTCAACCAGATTACCGTATTAACCCCTCATTCCATGTGTCTCTCATCAGGCCGGTGGTGGCTGGCCACTCCAGGAGTTTGAGGTGAGGGAGGTTCCTCGGCACCCTCTGGACATCGAGGGGGCCCCGGCGTTGGCATCTCTATCCGGATCGCCCTGTGCCTCGTCCTCCGGGTCATCCCTGAGGCCGGTGTTGGCACACTGCTGGAGCCGCGCATCAAGGGAGGGGGAGTACTGTCACGACTTCCGCCGAAGTCGTTCCCTCTCCTTGTTCGGGCGGCGTTCGGAGGTCGATGTCACCGGCTTTCTAGCCATCGCCGATCCACTTTTCATTTTCCATTTGTTTTGTCTTTGTTTTCTACACACCTGGTTTCTATTCCCCAATTACATGTTCATTATTTAACCCTCTGTTTCCCCCATGTTTGTGTGCGTGTTTGTATATAGTGTTCAAGTCGTTACTTGTTGGCTGGTATTGTTTACCGGGTTCGTTATCACGCCCGTTATTTACGAGTGACTGGTATTTTCACGCACCTTTAGTATTTGTTTTATACTGGTGCAGTTCGTGGAATAAATGACCTTGTACACTCATCTCTGCTCTCCCGCGCCTGATTCCCTGCACCAGTTACCCACAGCCTGACACTACACTTTAACCTAATAGTCAGTATCATTTCAAATCCAAAGTGCTGGGGTGCATAGCCAAAACAATAAAAAAATATGTCACTGTCCCAATACTTTTGGAGCTCACTGTATGTGCACCTGGAGATGCCAATAGTTATCAGACATGAAGAAAAAAGGAGGAGATAGATGAATATATAACAGACAGCATTTGTACTCTTCATCTTTGAAGACAAGAAAAAAATAGAATGATAATAAAAAGGCTATTTTGGACAGGCGATATCGACATAAGGGACCAAAAATGCAGGTAATGACATTACATTTACATTTAAGTCATTTAGCAGACGCTCTTATCCAGAGCGACTTACAAATTGGTGAACTCACCTTCTGACATCCAGTGGAACAGCCACTTTACAATAGTGCATCTAAATAATTTAAGGGGGGTGAGAAGGATTACTTATCCTATCCTAGGTATTCCTTGAAGAGGTGGGGTTTCAGGTGTCTCCGGAAGGTGGTGATTGACTCCGCTGTCCTGGCGTCGTGAGGGAGTTTGTTCCACCATTGGGGGGCCAGAGCAGCGAACAGTTTTGACTGGGCTGAGTGGGAACTGTACTTCCTCAGTGGTAGGGAGGCGAGCAGGCCAGAGGTGGATGAACGCAGTGCCCTTGTTTGGGTGTAGGGCCTGATCAGAGCCTGGAGGTACTGCGGTGCCGTTCACCTCACAGCTCCGTAGGCAAGCACCATGGTCTTGTAGCGGATGCGAGCTTCAACTGGAAGCCAGTGGAGAGAGCGGAGGAGCGGGGTGACGTGAGAGAACTTGGGAAGGTTGAACACCAGACGGGCTGCGGCGTTCTGGATGAGTTGTAGGGGTTTAATGGCACAGGCAGGGAGCCCAGCCAACAGCGAGTTGCAGTAATCCAGACGGGAGATTACAAGTGCCTGGATTAGGACCTGCGCCGCTTCCTGTGTGAGGCAGGGTCGTACTCTGCGGATGTTGTAGAGCATGAACCTACAGGAACGGGCCACCGCCATGATGTTGGTTGAGAACGACAGGGTGTTGTCCAGGATCACGCCAAGGTTCTTAGCGCTCTGGGAGGAGGACACAATGGAGTTGTCAACCGTGATGGCGAGATCATGGAACGGGCAGTCCTTCCCCGGGAGGAAGAGCGGCTCCGTCTTGCCGAGGTTCAGCTTGAGGTGGTGATCCGTCATCCACACTGATATGTCTGCCAGACATGCAGAGATGCGATTCGCCACCTGGTCATCAGAAGGGGGAAAGGAGAAGATTAATTGTGTGTCGTCTGCATAGCAATGATAGGAGAGACCATGTGAGGTTATGACAGAGCCAAGTGACTTGGTGTATAGCGAGAATAGGAGAGGGCCTAGAACAGAGCCCTGGGGGACACCAGTGGTGAGAGCGCGTGGTGAGGAGACAGATTCTCGCCATGCCACCTGGTAGGAGCGACCTGTCAGGTAGGACGCAATCCAAGCGTGGGCCGCGCCGGAGATGCCCAACTCGGAGAGGGTGGAGAGGAGGATCTGATGGTTCACAGTATCGAAGGCAGCCGATAGGTCTAGAAGGATGAGAGCAGAGGAGAGAGAGTTAGCTTTAGCAGTGCGGAGCGCCTCCGTGATACAGAGAAGAAGTTGAATGACTAGAAGTTGAATGACTAGTCTTGAAACCTGACTGATTTGGATCAAGAAGGTCATTCTGAGAGAGATAGCGGGAGAGCTGGCCAAGGACGGCACGTTCAAGAGTTTTGGAGAGAAAAGAAAGAAGGGATACTGGTCTGTAGTTGTTGACATCGGAGGGATCGAGTGTAGGTTTTTTCAGAAGGGGTGCAACTCCCGCTCTCTTGAAGACGGAAGGGACGTAGCCAGCGGTCAGGGATGAGTTGATGAGCGAGGTGAGGTAAGGGAGAAGGTCTCCGGAAATGGTCTGGAGAAGAGAGGAGGGGATAGGGTCAAGCGGGCAGGTTGTTGGGCGGCCGGCCGTCACAAGAAGCGAGATTTCATCTGGAGAGAATGGGGAGAAAGAGGTCAGAGCACAGGGTAGGGCAGTGTGAGCAGAACCAGCGGTGTCGTTTGACTTAGCAAACGAGGATCGGATGTCGTCGACCTTCTTTTCAAAATGGTTGACGAAGTCATCTGCAGAAAGGGAGGGGGGGGAGGGGGAGGAGGATTCAGGAGGGAGGAGAAGGTGGCAAAGAGCTTCCTAGGGTTAGAGGCAGATGCTTGGAGTTTTCCTCCATTTCCGCTCGGCTGCCCGGAGCTCTGTTCTGTGAGCTCGCAATGAGTTGTCGAGCCACGGAGCGGGAGGGGAGGACCGAGCCGGCCTGGAGGATAGGGGACATAGAGAGTCAAAGGATGCAGAAAGGGAAGAGAGGAGGGTTGAGGAGGCAGAATCAGGAAATAGGTTGGAGAAGGTATGAGCAGAGGGAAGAGATGATAGGATGGAAGAGGAGAGAGTAGCGGGGGAGAGAGAGCGAAGGTTGGGACGGCGCGATACCATCCGAGTAGGGGCAGTGTGGGAAGTGTTGGATGAGAGCGAGAGGGAAAAGGATACAAGGTAGTGGTCGGAGACTTGGAGGGGAGTTGCAATGAGGTTAGTGGAAGAACAGCATCTAGTAAAGATGAGGTCGAGCGTATTGCCTGCCTTGTGAGTAGGGGGGAAGGTGAGAGGGTGAGGTCAAAAGAGGAGAGGAGTGGAAAGAAGGAGGCAGAGAGGAATGAGTCAAAGGTAGACGTGGGGAGGTTAAAGTCGCCCAGGACTGTGAGAGGTGAGCCGTCCTCAGGAAAGGAGCTTATCAAGGCATCAAGCTCATTGATGAACTCTCCGAGGGAACCTGGAGGGCGATAAATGATAAGGATGTTAAGCTTGAAAGGGCTGGTAACTGTGACAGCATGGAATTCAAAGGAGGCGATAGACAGATGGGTAAGGGGAGAAAGAGAGAATGACCACTTGGGAGAGATGAGGATCCCGGTGCCACCACCCCGCTGACCAGAAGCTCTCGGGGTGTGCGAGAACACGTGGGCGGACGAAGAGAGAGCAGTAGGAGTGGCAGTGTTATCTGTGGTGATCCATGTTTCCATCAGTGCCAAGAAGTCGAGGGACTGGAGGGAGGCATAGGCTGAGATGAACTCTGCCTTGTTGGCCGCAGATCGGCAGTTCCAGAGGCTACCGTAGACCTGGAACTCCACGTGGGTCGTGCGAGCTGGGACCACCAGATTAGGGTGGCCGCGGCCACGCGGTGTGGAGCGTTTGTATGGTCTGTGCAGAGAGGAGAGAACAGGGATAGATAGACACATAGTTGACAGGCTACAGAAGAGGCTACGCTAATGCAAAGGAGATTGGAATGACAAGTGGACTACACGTCTCGAATGTTCAGAAAGTTAAGCTTACGTAGCAAGAAACTTATTGACTAAAATGATTGAAATGATACAGTACTGCTGGAGTAGGCTAGCTGGCAGTGGCTGCGTTGTTGACTTTGTAGGCTAGCTGGCAGTGGCTGCGATGTTGACACTACACTAATCAAGTCGTTCCGTCAAGTGTAATAGTTTCTACAGTGCTGCTATTTGGGGCTAGCTAGCTAGCTAGCAGTGTTGATTGCGTTACGTTACGTTAAAAGAACGACAATAGCTAGCTAGCTAACCTAGAAAATTGCTCTAGACTACACAATTGTCTTAGATACAAAGACGGCTATGTAGCTAGCTAGCTACGATCAAACAAATCAAACCGTTGTACTGTAATAGTTTCTACAGTGCTGCTATTCGGGGGCTAGCTGGCTAGCTAGCAGTGATGATTGCGTTACGTTACATTAAAAGAACGACAATAGCTGGCTAGCTAACCTAGAAAATCGCTCTAGACTACACAATTGTCTTAGATACAAAGACGGCTATGTAGCTAGCTAGCTACGATCAAACAAATCAAACCGTTGTACTGTAATAGTTTCTACAGTGCTGCTAGTCGGGGGCTAGCTGGCTAGCTAGCAGTGTTGATTGCGTTACGTTACGTTAAAAGAACGACAATAGCTGGCTAGCTAACCTAGAAAATCGCTCTAGACTACACAATTGTCTTAGACGTTAGGTAGTTGCTTTGCTAGCTGCTGGGCAGATAGCAGTGTAGACTACGTTAGGACGACGAAATACGATAATTACGCAATTATCTTTGATACAAAGACGGCTATGTAGCTAGCTAAGAAGAAATAGCTAAGATTAGACAAATCAAACCGTTGTACTATAATGAAATGTAATGAAAATGTAATGAAAGATTATACTACCTGCGGACCGAAGTGTAGATGCGACCGCTCGCTCCAACCCGGAACCGGAAACAGTTAGACAATAACATTTGGACCGTCTCAATGGGCCGACGTGGAAGAAGAGAAACAGAAATAAATCGATGATGATGGATATAAAAACTATTCTTAGGGGTTAGTGTCAGTGTGTTTGAATGGGCCCTAAACTTTAACTTCCCACAGCCTCTCAGAACATCCTAACAGAACATAGAGAGAGAGAGGTGTGTTAGATGGATATTTATTTAAGAAATACCAGAATGTTTCTGCGAATGTGTGTGTGTGTGTGTGTGTGCACGTGCATGTGTGTATTAGTCCACGTGTGTCAGTCCGTCTGTCCTGTCTACGGATGTTTTAAAGTCCCTGCCAAATAATTCTCTCCTGTCTCCTAACTCTCTTTCTCCAAATCTGTGAAGAATGTCCTCTCTGGGTGACTCAGGCTAATTTGTCCTAGCTCATCTCCAACACCCCTCCACACACACACCAGATGCTTAAAACCAGCCCAGTGGGCTCAAACCAACACACTGACATGAATCATGATCAAAATGGAAAATTGTGTCAATAGGGGGGAATGGGGGCTAGATGGCTAGATAGATGGATATAACCATTGCCTTAAACACACACACACACACACACACATTAGAACCAATGCCTTCCCATAAATCCTGAAACTAAACAGATCCTTTCTCACTCTTCAAAGCACTATCAACACCACCTCTAATCCCCTCTCTCCCTCCGTCTCTCCATCTCTTCCTGTCTCTGAGCTGACGTCGCGTAAGCAGCACAAATAAACACCAGCATTCCAGCCAGTTGGATGGGTCCAGAGTGTTTGTTACACTCCAGCTTGTCTCTGTCTCGTCGGAGTGGGAGAGATGACTAGGAAGGGTTTCAGAAGGTTTTGGGAAGGGGCTCATCTAACCTGTTCTTAATCCTCTCACTCTCCTTTGTGGGACATACATCAGCACTGTCATGTTTAATAACACTCCCACAGAGTGCCCCCCCCACCCCACACACACACAGTATACTCACGGAACATGGTAATGTACTGCAGTGTCTGTAGACCCCAGCTTTCCCATAGCGTGTCGTAACTGTGACTACGGGCATATGTCCCTTGGTTGAAGACCAGTTCCGTACCAAAAGAGTCAAGTATTTCGGAAACCACATCTGGAGAGAGACAGGCGGAGAAATAAATAAACATCATGTTGAATGATGCATCTTTCAATCTCAGAGAGATGGCAGAGGTCTCTCTCTTCATTGTGTTGAATTTATATTTAACATGAATCCAGCACTTTGTTGCTTTAATGGTAATTACATGGTAATGGTATACATACTGTATACATTGTTACAGTAGTATGGAGTAAGGCCCATGTAATGCAACATGTTAGAAATTGTTGTTACTCGTAGTGTTGGAAAGCTAGCGCCATGTCTCCCTAGATATGGGGAGGGGGGACTGTGGTAGTCTTTATAGATGAGATGAAAGGTCAGGGGCAGCTTCCTTTGCCGGGGGCTGCACCTATCACACTGCTCCACCAAACACAAACAAACACTCGGTCACGGTGAGATATTGTCAGAATGGCAATGCGTTGTAAGAGCTTTAAGATATCAAATAACTTCTTTCAATGATAAAAATTATAAAACTTTGAGTAAAAACATTGGGAACTTTGTGTAAAGAGGTGTGTAAAGCACAAATTAAATCCTGTACTTCTGCTTGACTTCCTTGTTATGGGTGCACATAATATGGCCGCTGACACAAAACATTGATTTTGAATGGGGATTCACATGTTAGTAATTCTATTTTATGGGTGCAGGTGGTTCTGGGAGGTGGGGAAGATCAGATTGTGGCTCAGGATGTGGAGAGAGGCACTGAGTTCAGCCCACAGCCCCAGCTCCCCAAGTGGCCCCACTGTGGACCCGAACCTCTGGCCCGCACCCTCAGAGACGACCCCTGGTTACAGAAAGACCTAGAGAGGAGGAACACATGGACGTGGAGTACGATGATTATTCATGATTGTATTCATGATGTAGATCATTCTTCAATACATTGAAATGGATACGCAAAGCCACAACGTTGTTGGCTATCAAGGTATTAGAAATATTTCTAGCACCCGGGGGCACATACAGAGAGAGCTTTTAAACCACATCCTTATTTGAGGTTATAGACAGGTTTTACACTTCAGTATTACACATTCACAAATCATCCCCTAACATATCAGTGCACTGTGTTTAACCTAAGGAATAGTGACTCAAGACATATGAAAATATATCACAGCAGGAAAGAGGTGGATTATAAATATAGACCAAGTATGCAGAAGTTGGAAATCTTTAAAGTATGTTCCAGTGGAGGCTCCTCAGAGGAGTAAGGGGAGGACCATCCTCAGTGAATTAAAAATAATAATAATAGCAAAACATTTAAAAAGTTATCCTTTTAGATAAACTATACTAAATATATTCACATATTACCAAATAATTTATTAAAACACGCTGTTTTGCAATAAAGGTCTACAGTAGCCTCAACAGCACTCTGTAGGTTAGCACCATGGTGTAGCTGGAGCACAGCTAGTTTCCATCCTCCTTTGGCTACATTGACTTCAAAACAAAACCTATGAGGATCATGGTTCTCACCCTGGAGGACGTCCTCCAACCTATCAGAGCTCTTTCATTATAAGTTGTCCACCCAATCAAAGGATCAGAGAATGAATCTAGTACTGAAAGCATAAGCTACAGCGAGCTAACACTGCAGTGCATAACATGTGGGGAGTAGTTCTCTCTCTCTGAGTCAGCTACTCACCACATTTTAATAACAGTTTTGAGCAAATTAATTTCCTAAAAAATGAAGGAGGAGAGAGAGAGCTAGCTATATTTCTTTGTATTTTTATCACTTTCACTTACTTAGATAGTGAATGCAGCTAGCTAGTTTAGCCAACTCCAACACCCAGCTCAAACAGAGAGGGATGCTATGTTAGTTAGCTGGCTATGGCTATCCAACACTGCAACTCTTCCAAGTCATGTTAAGCTTTTGGTTTTATTAATTTCTTGCCACCCGGGCCCAACGGTGTAACTGCCAAACTGCTTGCTACTGTACTTGCATGATTTTAGCAGGTTTACTGATGCGTTAGTTCTAGTAGCTATGTTGACTATAACGTTGGCTAATATGGTGACAACGATGTAGGCTATGTGTAGCAGTTAGTGGTTAAGATATCAAAGTTTGGCTTGGAATATTGTTTTCGCCTGGTCACATACAGCTGATGTGTTGAGCACTGAAGTCTATAAGTGAAGGGAAAAAGTGAGAGGAGGAGAGTGCGTAGATTCGAGAAGGAATTATACAACGAGCAGATTATGCTGTTTGTATGTGGCTGATATGAAAATGAACTGTGCTTGTGTGATCAAGGGTGTATTCATTCTGCCGATTCTGTTGAAAAAAATTCTTAAACGGAAGCAAACGGAATGAACATTCCTGAATTTGTCCGATAGAGACTCTCAATTGCAACTGTTGGACTAATGATTACACCCTAGATCAGCTAGATGCAGGCAAGAGTGTGCAATGCGGTATTGAATGTGTTACTGTCTGTCACCTTGATTACTAAAATGTTTCTCTCGATCTGTGCACCTACGTTGTAAACTTTAACTCATAGGCTAGGTTATAGCAACCTCATGATGGGTGTAAGGAACATTGTTGTATCATGTAGTAGCCTAAACATATCAATGTTACATTGAGCTGGGTGAATGTAATATGAATGACATTGAGCTGGGTGAATGTAATATGAATGACAGTCATCCAATATGCTGTAGTATAAATAAGGCCATGCTCATTAAAACAATAATCGTCCTCCCTCATTTTAAACAACCGCCACTGAAGTTGACCCCAAAGAATTACACATATGATCTCTGTGGTTGACCCACTATCTTCTAAAGTGAGTCCAAAGCCTTAGCCATCTTATGCCGTCCCAGATAAAATGTCCACTTCGTAGGCAAATTCTTAGGTCGCAAACGATTGTCGGACATCTTGGCTCATTCAGTGTAACAGGGTCTAGGTCTGCCAATTAAGTACCACTAGGCTCCGACAAAATCCTGGCAATTATTTTGCCTTTACTCTGTAGTGTGGCTGGTGTTATTGTAACTTTTAGTGTGGCTGGTGTTATTGTAACTTTAGACCGTCCTCTCGCCCATACCTGGGCGCGAACCAGGGACCCTCTGCACACATCAACAACACGAAGCATCGTTACCCATCGCTCCACAAAAGCCGCAGCCCTTGCAGAGCAAGGGGAACAACTCCTTCAAGGTCTCAGAGCAAGTGACGTCACCGATTGAAACACTATTTAGCGTGCACCACCGCTAACTAAGCTAGCGTTTCACATCCGTTACATTATGAGCCCTCTCCCGGTGAATGACCAATAGGAACATTGGAGCATTTAGTATGCTGAATAGTCAGATGAATATAATAGATTAATATAATAGTTTGATCTAGAAGTTTACATGCTGTGCAAGAAGAATGATTTCCCTAATAATCTTGTACTTGACACATTTGACATTAGGCTACCTGATGGGATTTTGATAAATGTACAAAATCGGCAATCAAAATAAACGTTCCATAAACGTTAACTGCGCTTAAACACAGAGTGAGTTTTACGCTGCTGGTGCTGGTATAAACGCAGATCAAATACACCGCCTCGGTGGACACAGCCTACATCTGCTGACGTAGCCTCGCAAACAATGGCAGAATGTGACGACACAATCGTACAATCTGGCCAGGTTGATATCAAGATTTTCATTTGGTAACATCGAACAGTTTAATGTGATAATTGTAAAAGACTGAATCCGACGTACAGTCTGCAAAGAGCTTTAGTGATGTTCTCTCTCCCATCCTGTGTCCTGTCCATCCAGCAACCAGGCAGCCTCTCCACCCTGGACCGCAGGAGGTTACACCAAACACCTCATACAACAGATTCAGAGTCATCCGTATCTCTGCCTGTGTGAAATAAATTGGAACAATTGAACAATAATATGATAGTAGCATGAAAGTAATGCATACAAGTTAGAATTAGATACAGGCATCATAAAAGTCTTGACAAAAGGCTACTAAAACCGTCAGCAAATGTTCAGTGAAGTCCATAAACATTGTTTTGCCATGACAGATTTTGATGGTCATAATACCTAGGACAAGTGACATTTAACATGTTATCAAGCGACCTTCTCTGTGTGGGTGCATGGTGGCTAGTGCCATGGTGGTATCAAGGCACAAGGCGAGACTCAGATGCAGACACAGGAGGCAGATGTTTGGAGTCTTACAATGTTTATTTATCCAAAAAAGGGGTAGGCAAGAGAATAGTTGTGTACAGGCAAAAGGTCAAAACCAGTTTAGGAGTGTTCTCTCTCACTCAGGTGGTACCGTCCACGCCATAGAAGGCATAGCAGGGGTGCGGGTCCCAATGAGCTTGCAGGAACTGGGGACATGAAACGGAAAGTGATTGTGTGTCACGCCCTGGTCGAAATATATTATGTTTTTTCTTCATTTATTCGGTCAGGCCAGGGTGTGACATGGGTTATTGTGGTGTGTTTTTGTCTTGGGGTTTTGTGGGATGTCTAGCATTAGTCTATGGCTGCCTGAGGCGGTTCTCAATCAGAGTCAGGTGATTATCGTTGTCTCTGATTGGGAACCATATTTAGGCAGCCATATTCTTTGTGTGTTTCGTGGGTGATTGTCCTTAGTGTCCTTGTTCCTGTATCTGTGTTAGTTTACACTAGTATAGGCTGTTTCGGTTTTCGTTACGTTCTTTTGTTTTGTAGTATTTGTATTGATTCGTGTTTACGTTTGTTCATTAAACATGGATCGCAATCTACACGCTGCATTTTGGTCCAACTCTCCTTCATCGCATGAAAACCGTTACATTGTGTGTGTATTTCAGATAGAAAGAGAGAGAGTAAAGTAGGTTTGTAACATGGGCCCAATTACAAAAACAGATTAAGCATTTACATGCTCAATTGTCAACCGTGTTGTGACTCACTTCAAGTTCCACAGCACAGTGGGGAGACACAGGCTCCTCTGGTAACTCCTCATGGAGACGTGACAAAAGAGATAAACCATGAAAATAATAAATGTATTGAGTTAATTGCAGGATTTTCTGTCATTTAAGATCTTTCTTACAAAACAACATTGCAATAATATTTACGTATGGATTTTGTCGAAAGTAACGGTCAGAAACATTTCGTAAATTAAAAAAGCACACTTTCTTTAACCTCAATGTCAACTTGTTTTTACATGGCATTGTTGTTTTTAGCTGTATACAGAGCCTTCGGAAAGTATTCAGACCCCTTTACTTTTTCCATATTTTGTTACGTTAAAGACTTATTTTAAAAAGTATTCATTAGTTTTTTTCCCTCCTCAATCTACACAGAATTGCCCATTATGACAAGCAAAAACATGTTTATAGAAATTTTGGCAAAAATCTAATGAAAAAATGTATGAAATATAAAATTTACATAAGTATTCAAACCCTTTACTCAAGACTTTTTTGAAGCACTTTTGGCAGCGATTGCAGCCTCAAGTCTTCTTGGGTATGATGCTACAAGCTCAGCGCACCTGTATTTGGGGAGTTTCTCCCATTCTTCTCTGCAGATCTTCTCAAGCTCTGTCAGGTTGGATGGGAATTGTCGCTGCACAGCCATTTTCAGGTCTCTCCAGAGATGGTCGATTGGGTTCAAGTCCGGTCTTTGGCTGGGCCACTCAAGGACATTCAGAGACTTGTCCCAAAGCCAGCCCTGTGTTGTCTTGGCTGTGTGCTTACGGTCATTGTCCTGTTGAAAGGTGAACCTTCGCTCCAGTCTGAGGTCCTGAGCCCTCTGGAGCAGGTTTTGATCAAGGATCTCTCTGTACTTTGCTCCGTTCATCTTTCCCTTGATCCTGACTAGTCTTCCAGTCCCTGCCTCTTAAAAACATGCCACAGCATGATGCTGTCACCACCATCCATTCTAGAATAAGGCTGTAACGTAAAAACATGTGGAAAAAGGAAAGGGGTCTGAATACTTTCTGAATGCACTGTAAATGTATTTGGGATATTTTCAGTATATTTTGAACACATTCGGACAATGCGATTAATCACGATAAAAACTAATTAGTGCACTGAAATTAAAAACTTGAAGTTAACTGATTAACTCTGACAGCTCAAAAAATGATACTTTATTTTATTAACAACCTTGGCAATTATTTTGGCACAATGGTACTCTGTGCTGCTCAGAGTGCTCAGTGGGTTATAAATGATATAGTGTGATCATTATCACCATATGATTTGTATAGTAAATACCAGGGTAAAAAAAGCATATTACAAAATAAACTTGAATGAGCACTCTATTCCTAGCATTCTATAGCATGAGAGGAACCACATTGTGTGCCCAAAGAGGCCCCTTCCTGTAAGCACTTCCCCCTGGTGTTAATCAAACACACGCACCTGACCCACCTGCCTCCCCCGCCCCAAACATTCTCCTTTACAATGCAGACTGTGCCAAAACACACAAGCTGTGTAAAACAGCCTTGTAAAACGGGCAGGAGAGAGGAACTCTCAGTCACAGACAAGGTGCGAAGCCCAAAAATGTCAATGAGAAGGTGGGGAAAAACCCTGCATCTGAGAAAACACGTGTATGAGTCGACGGGCCGGTGAGGGAGGTGCTTGTGATGAGAAGCGTGTGTGTGTGTGTGTGTGGGAGGGGGGGGGCTGTGTGGCCTGCATTGTATTAATCAAATTCTTCACAGGTTGTGAGCGTCCTTGCTTTCTTTCTCCCTCCCTCTGTTCCCCGCAACCTCCCTCCCTCTCTTCCCTGTAGCCTGACTCCCACCTGACACCTCTTTGGGGGTTGTTAGAGGAGACGTAAAGCTTTTCCTCCTGGCGGCTGCGCCACGCACGCACACACACACACACACACACACACACACACACACACACACACACACACACACACACACACACACACACACACTCCGCCAGGATAGGTAGCTTCCTGGGACTCGTTTAACCCCTCATTTATCGGCCTTAAGGACTCCCTCACTCATATTCACCTGTAGTTTCTCACCTTTGACTCTCACTGGCCCACGGTCACCCCTTCTAGAATCCCAGGTTGTTGACTTCACTGTGTTATTAACTCTTGAACTTAAACTAAACTCAAAATCAGCCCTGAACTGTGGCCTCGAGTAAGAGTATCAAAGCAGCTTCAGCCTGTCACTAAAACACTAGAGTAGACCAATGCCTTTTTGGGGGTATAATGGGGAGACTGGCTGCATTGACTTAATGGCCATATCAGGTGCCAACTCCAACAAAAGTATGTAGTCATTGCATATCTACTAATGTGTAACGAATATTATATCATATGATATACTATACGTTACTATAGTATGATGTTCTATGATATTATTTAACATTATATAACATTACATAACACAAACACAACTTAGTCATAGGTGCATACATTTTATACAGTTGGAAGTTACATATACTTAGGTTGGAGTCATTAAAACTCGTTTTTCAACCACTCCACAAATTTCTTGTTAACAAACTATAGTTTAGACAAGTCAGTTAGGACATCTACTTTGTGCATGACAAGTAATTTTTTCAACAATTGTTTACAGGCAGATTATTTCACTTATAATTCACTGTATCACAATTCCAGTGGGTCAGAAGTTTAAATACAATAAGTTCACTGTACCTTTAAACAGCTTAGAAAATTCCAGAACATGATGTTATGGCTTTAGAAGCTTATGATAGGCTAATTGACATCATTTGAGTCAATTGTACCTGTGGATGTATTTCAAGGCCTACCTTCAAACTCAATGCCTCTTTGCTTGAAATCAGCCAAGACCTCAGAAAAAATTGTAGACCTCCACAAGTCTGGTTCAACCTTGGGAGCAATTTCCAAACGCCTGACTGATCTCTAGACATCAGTCAGGAAGTTAAAGCTTGGTTGCAAATGGGTCTTCCAAATGGACAATGACCCCAAGCAAAATGTCTTAAGGACAACAATGTCAAGGTATTGGAGGTGGCCATCACAAAGCCCTGACCTCAATCCTATAGAAAATGTGTGTGAAGAACTGAAAAAGCAGGTGCGAGCAAGGAGGCCTACAAACCTGACTCAGTTACACCAGCTCTGTCAGGAGGAATGGGCCAAAATTCCCCCAACTTATTGTGGGAAGCTTGTGGAAGGCTACCCGAAACGTTTGACCCAAGTTAAACAATTTAAAGGCAATGCTACCAAATACTAATTGAGTGTATTTAAAATTCTGACCAACTGGGAATGTGATGAAAAAATAAAAGCTGAAATAAATCACACTCTCTACTATTATTCTGACATTTCACATTCTTAAAATAAAGTGATGATCCTAACTGACCTAAGACAGGGAATGTTTACTACGATTAAATGTCAGGAATTGTGAAAAACTGAGTTTAAATGTATTTGGCTAAGCTGTACTTCAACTGTATATGGGTAACCCTTGGTGTTGCAAGCGCCATGCTCTACCAACTGAGGAACACAGGATCTGACTGTAACTATAGGCCTCTGTAACTACATGATGCGGTAGCTATATGATGTACACTACCAGTCAAATGCTTTAGAACACCTACTCATTCAAAGGTTTTACTTTATTTGTACTATTTTCTACATTGTAGAATAATAGTGAAGACATCAAAACTATGAAATAACACATATAGAATCATGTAGTAACAAAAAAGTGTTCAACAAATTACAATATATTTCATATTTGAGATTCTTAAAATAGCAAGCCTTTGCCTTAATGACAGCTTTTCCAACAGTATTGAAGGAGTTCCCAACACATGCTGAGCACTTGGTGGCTGCTTCTCCTTCACTCTGCGGTCTGACTCATCCCAAACCATCTCAATTTGGTTGAGGTCTGGGGTTTGTGGAGGCCAGGTCATTGATGCAGCACTCCATCACTCTCCTTCTTGGTAAAATAGCCCTTACACAGCCTGGAGGTGTGTTGGGTCATTGTCCTGTTAAAAAACAAGTTATAGTCTTCCTAAGCGGTAAAATAGCCCTTACACAGCCTGGAGGTGTGTTGGGTCATTGTCCTATTGAAAAACAAGTTATAGTCCTCCTAAGCGCAAACCAGATGGGATGGCGTATCGTTGCAGAATGCTGTGGTAGCCATGCTGGTTAAGTGTGCCTTGAATTATAAATAAATCACAGACAGTGTTACCAGCAAAGCACCCCCACACCATAACACTTCCTCTTCCATGCTTTACAGTGGAAAATACACATGCAGAGATCATCCGTTCCCCCACACCGTGTCTCAAAAAGACACGGCGGTCAGAACCAAAAATCTGTCATTTGGACTCCAGACCAAAAGACAACTTTCCACCGGTCTAATGTCCATTGCTCGTGTCTCTTGGCCCAAGAAAGTCTCTTCTTTTTGTTGGTGTCCTTGAGTAGTGGTTTCTTTGCAGCAATTCGACCATGAAGGCCCGATACACAGTGTCCTCTGAACAGTTGATGTTGAGATGTGTCTGTTACTGCATTTATTTTGGCTGCAATTTCTGAGACTGGTAATGCTAATGAACTTATCCTCTGCAGCAGAGGTAACACTGGGTCTTCCATTCCTGTGGCGGTCCTCATGAGAGCCAGTTTCATCATAGCGCTTGATGGTTTTTGTTTTGCGAGTGTACTTGAAAACTTTCAAAGTTCTTGAAATGTTCCGTATTGACTGACCTTCATGTCTTAAAGTAATGATGGACTGTCGTTTCTCTTTGCTTATTGAGCTGTTCTTGCCATAATATGGACTTGGTCTTTTACCAAATAGGGCTATCTTCTGTATACCCCCCTACCTTGTCAAAACACAACTGATTGGCTCAAATGCATAAGGAAGGAAAGAAATTCCACAGATTAACTTTTAAGAAAGCACACCTGTTAATTGAAATGCATTCCAAGTGACTACCTCATGAAGTTGGTTGAGAGAATGCCAAGAGTGTGCAAAGCTGTCATCAAGGCAAAGGGAAGCTATTTGAAGAATGTTTAAATCTTTTTTGCTTACTATGTGATTCCATGTGTTATTTCATCGTCTTGATGTATTCACTATTATTCTACAATGTAGAAAATAGTCAAAATAAAGAAACTCTTGAATGAGTAGGTGTTCTAAAACTTTTGTAGTTCCAATGTGGTTCCAAGTTTGGGGTTTGATTCCTGCATGTACTGTAAGTTGCTTTTGATACTAAATGTGTTCTAAACAACCATATTGTATTATTGTTAGTTAGAGAGAGGCCTGAGAGCCTCTTTAGCAGGTTGGGGAGCGTCTCACTCCCTCGTTAGCCACTGCACCTGAGAGCTCAGAGCCTCCAAACATAGAGCCAGTCTGCACATGCTGTGACCATGGTTACCTGGGGGATAATTGACAGTACAGGAAGTTGATATTATATATGTGGAGTCAAGGTGTATTCCGTTACCATGTGACCTGAGTCTCTGTTTTTTTGGTCATGTCATATGGTAAGGGGGAAATCCCGGCCGTGTTCTGGTAACGTATTGTATTGCACAGTAAAATAGTGCATATCCTTTGAATTACAATATTCATGTCCTTTTTCATAGTCCATGCAGTCTATGTTATATGGCACAGTGAGAAATATACTGAATTCTGAGACATGACTCCATAATGTCATCCAGCAAACATTCCAAACGAAGACCCCTGTATGGATCACCTGTACACACATCATATTGTAAAAGGCATAGCCAATTAGACCATGTCCTAGGATAAAATACCAGATTGCGTCACACACAGATTATGTAATGACATCTATTCTAGTTGGCTAGAGTGATTATGGTCATTCATTTAAACATGCACCTAGTGCGAGGAATAATAATTTGACGGTGGAACTGAAATGTCCAACATGCCTATTTTAGGACAGATAGAGATGGCAATGAGTCATAATTCCTGACATTCAAATATTGTTGGAGTGGTAAATGGAGATTTTCACATGATTACGATATCCTCACGTGGCTTTGTGGATTCAGAAAGGGCCCCCACACACACACACACACACACATGCAGGACTAACACATGCTCACAAACACATACACACACAGATAGACAGAAACGCACACAATCTTAGACATACGTGAATGTTTACACAGACGCCATAACGGGCAACGCTGGCCTTTGACTAAACTCGATGACATCACCTCCAGTTCTAAAGTCATATTGAGGTCAGATTTCAACATTCTCTCCCTAACACTGCCCTTTCACATTAGTCAGAGGGACAACTTTTATTGTAAGACATCATCATGTGTAGTGCTTCACTCTTTGTACACTGTGCTCTAGTGCAGTGTTTCCCTGGTCCTCGAGTACCCCCCCCAACAGTACGCGGTTTGTATTGTAGCCCTGGGCAAGCACACCCGATTCAACTTGTCAGCTAATCATCAAGCCCCCAATGAGCTGCATGAGGTGTGTTTGTCCAGGGCAACAATAAAAATATGTACTGTTAGGGGTACTCGAGGACCAGGGTAGGGATACAATGCTCTAGTGTATGCCAAAACACATTACGTGGCCCCAATAGTGATACCTTGTATGAAACTATGGTGTTCTCGGCTGGATCAAATTGATTTGTCGATGACTTATGCACCCAACAGAGTAAAAAGAGTTTAGAGAAAATAAATATAGAGTGAGAGAAAGTAAATTAACTATTTGTTATGGCACAATTAATAGGTGATTTAGCAAAAACACCCAAGGAACTATATTGAATAAACTATAACTACTTCTTTTTACAAACATTTCCTCTCAGGCTACACACCTACATCCTATACAACATAGGTGTCAAACTCATTCCACGGAGGGACGAGTGTCTGAGCGTTTTCGCGCCTCCCTTGTACTTGATGGATGAATCAAGGTCACTAATTAGAAAGGAACTCCCCACACCTGGTTATCTAGGGCTTAATTGAAAGGAAAAAACTAAAATCTGCAGATGTAACCGATGCAAAATGGCAAACTAGTTAGCGGTGGTGCGCGCTGGTAGCGTTTCAATCGGTGACGTCACTCGCTCTGAGACCTTGAAGTAGTAGTTCCCCTTTCTCTGCGAGGGCCGCGGCTTTTGTGGAGTGATGGGTAACGATGCTTCGGGGGTGACTGTTGTCTGTGTGCAGAGTGTCACTGGTTCGCGCCCAGGTCGGGGCGAGGGGACGGACGTAAAGTCTATACTGTTACACAGACACTAGGCCCTCCATGGAATGAGTTTGACACCCCTGCCCTACACTCTTAGAAAAAGGTCTCCGTACAGAAACATCAGTTAAAGAACACTCAACGATTACCCCGTCTTTGAGAAACAACATCCACTATAGGGCTGTCAGCGACAAAGAGTTTGAAACTATGTAATAGAACACGTAGTTCACAAGTGTTCACCAGTCAGTCTACATCATAGTCCATTTGCCAGCAGCATACCACCCTGTACTGCTGGCTTGCTTCTGAAGCTAAGCAGGGTTAGTCCTGGTCAGTTCCTGGATGGGAGACCAGATGCTGCTGGAAGTGGTGTTGGAGGTCCAGTAGGAGGCACTCTTTCTTCTGGTCTAATAAAATATGATTGGGGACACTGCCCTGTGTAGGGTGCCTTCTTTCAGATGGGACGTTAAATGACTGTCCTGACTCTCTGAGGTCATTAAAGATCCCATGGCACATATCGTAAGAGTAGGGGTGTTAACCCTGGTGTCCTGGCTAAATTCCCAATCTGGCCATCAAACCATCATGGTCACCTACTAATCCCCAGTTTACAATTGGCTCAATCATCCCCCTCCTCTCCCCTGTAACTATTCCCCAGGTCGTTGCTGCAAATGAGAATGTGTTCTCAGTCAACTTACCTGGTAAAATAACAAATAAATAAATAGGATGGCAGGGAGCATTGGGCCAGTATCCGAATGTTGCTGGTTTGAAACCTGAGCCAACTAGCTAAAAAATCTGTTGTTTGGACCTTGAGCAAGGCACACAACCCTAATTGCTTCTGTAAGTCACTCTGTAAAAGAGCATCTGCTAAATGATTAAAATGTAAATGTATGTATTGTACATTCAGTGGAGGATATACTGTACATTCAGTCAACTCCTGATAAATGTAACTGGCATGACACACATGCAGATATCCAGAGATACAATGCACTTACACAGAGAATACACTTATCAGATGTGTGCACTTATAAGAAGTCAACCGTAGTCCTACACAGGATTCATAGTCTTAATCAGTTGTTCGGCTTTTGGGATCAATTATTAGCCCTTACCTCCAGGGTCGCAGTGCAAAACGCATCGTCAAGAGGTGAGCCTGACTGTCAAAACAGGAGAACGTACAATTGAATAAATAAGTTATTATCAGTCAATAGTGCAATAATTGGGGGATAGAAAAGCGAAGAGATGTTACATCTAGTAATTGTTTTTCTTCACTGTTTTCAAAAGTGAAAATGAGATAGGTTCAAATAATTGTTTTACTTGGGTACAAGCCCACCAGAATTTTGTCACCACTCAGTCCAAAACACATCATGGATAGTTTGATCATACTTTCCATTTACACTGATGGGAAAATGTTGACCTTCTTCCATATTCATAGTCACAATTTTGACAAGGCGTAAACTGGCTCAACATATGGCTTTGTGTTTCCTATTGAAAGTTAATGAGACTGATAAAGGTAACAAACTCCGGCAATATTCCAGTCCCTTTCTCCCCATCCTTCAGTCTTTTTGTTTTGTTATTCTGTGTAGACTCCTATTAAGTGTTGTATTAAAAAGGTTATAAAGCCATTTGAACAGCCAGGTGTACTCATTAGGGAAATCATTTGACTGATGATTGGCTGAAAGAAATGTATAATAAGAAGATGGTGGGAGCTGTACTGTTAGATTTCAGTGCAGCCTTTGATATCATTGACCATAACCTGTTGTTGAGAAAATGTATGCGTTATGGCTTTTCAACCTCTGACATATCGTAGATTTAGAGCTAATAGAACTCAGAGTTTTTTTTAATTGAAGCTTCTCTAATGTCAAACATGTTAAGTGTGGTGTACCACCGGGAAGCTCTCTAGGCCCTGTACTCTTTTCTATTTTGTCTGTGTATGCTGATGATTCAACCATATTCACATCAGCAACCACAGCTAAGGAAGTCACTTAAACCCTTAACAAAGATTTGCATTCTGTTTTGGAATGGGTGGCCAGTAATAAACTGGTCCTGAACATCTCTAAAACTAATTAATTCCCTAAATTCAGAATCACAGCTGAATCCTTTAATGAATGGGGTGGCTGTTGAACAAGTTGAGGAGATTAAATTACTTGGTGTTACCCTAGATTTTAAACTGTCAAGGTCAAAACATATAGCTTCAATGGTTGTAAAGATGGGGGAGAAGTCTGGCTGTAATAAAGAGATGCTCTGCTTTTTTGACACCACACTCCACAAAGCAAGTCCTGCAGGCTCTAGTTTTGTCTTATCGTGATTATTGTCCAGCCATGTGGTCAACTGCTGTAAAGAAAGACCTAGTTAAGCTGCAGCTGGCCAATTACAGAGCGGCACGTCTTGCTATTCATTGTAATCAGAGGGCTAATATGAATACTATGCATGCCTGTCTCTCTTGGCTAAGAGTTGAGGAAAGACTGCCTGCATCACTTGTTTCATAAGAGACATTAATGTGTTAGAAATTCCAAATTGTTTGCATTGTCAATTTACACACAGCCCTAACACACACACTTACCCCACCATGCCACCAGGGGTCTTTTCCCAGTCCCCAGGTCCACACTTGTTGTGTGTATGTACTGACATGTATGTGGAACTGATACATACACTACATGTTAATGTTTTTAAATATATTGTCAATTGTCTTTTGTCTGTAATGTCTTTTTAGTTATGTGTTGGACCCCAGTAAGACTAGGTGTTGCTATTGGTGTCAGCTAATGGAGATCCTAATAAATAACACACACACACGCACAATTTTTATCCAAAACATTTGATGATAGTTGAAGCTCATCTAATGTATTTCTATACAATTTAAAAACTCTGAATTATATTTGGAGAACAGCAAAAACAAGCTAAAATTACCCCTGCCATTATCACATTGGTTTCTGTAGCTTCATTCACCTCAGTCGACCTACAAACACATAGCCTATTAGCTATACAATTAGCTGCTACACATTACCTCACATTAACGTACAGAGGGATCTGTTTGCAGAAAAAAATATGTTAACAAAAAGGTAAAGAAATATGTTTGCTTGACATAACTTTTTTGTTGTTGCAGTTTTACACATTTTGGCATGGGGTAGGGAGGTTTCTTTGCCATTTTAAAAGCTAATTTCCGCAAGTGTACACATTTTGCCAGAACTACGTGAGTTTGTATTTTGAATTTTGTGGTCGCACATTGAGATTCGTGGTTGCAAGTACGATTTGCAAATACGTAATTTAATTTTGCAAGCTTGTATCATGATGTGTGAAAGATTTAACAGCTGTCGCAAACTTGTAACTTCACATCTGAATACATTCAATAAGATTTGTAAGCATAATTTATTTTCAGAATTATTACAATTCTATTTACGACTATGAATATTCTGCTGTGAATCCAAAATACACTTGCAGATTTTGAATTTGCACACATTCTGTCACTGTTGTCACATAAAAATTCAATTTGAGCTGCTCTGGGGGCAGGACCTTTAACTCTTGACCAAAACTACAGCTGCCTAACTATTGGCTGAATTGTTCCATCAATCCAAACTCAGGAAGTAGCTGCCCACATGAGCAAGAGAGGATGAGGTGAATAAAACCAAAATGATCTACTTGAAGATAATCGTCTCGTATCTGTGTACATACATTGTTTGTGAAAAGTCATGACAGTAGTTTGAAATATAATGGTACATTTTAGATGAACTCCAGACCAGCCATTGCCCGGTCAAATCAGGAATCAGGACTAATAAAGGCAATGCCATCTTTTTTTGTTGTTTTACAAATGGTAGGTCTACCACATAGATGGGAATCACTAAAATTAAATTTCAGGCGGCACTGTAGGCTATACCTCTGTAAGCATGGACCAGCGCTGACGCCTTTTGGATGTCTTTTGTTGGTCCTGTCTGGACTGGACATCTTTTTTTGGTTTAGGCTGGAGCGGCCTTGATTTCCAAGTCCACAGATGTCGGTTTTTGGTCCCACCCGGACCAAATCTGAACCAATCAAAGATGTCAATGTTTGGTTAAGATTTTTGTCCAGTCTGGACCAGCCTTGACTTGGCCAAAACATAGACATCTATTAATGATGTCTTTTCAATTTTAATTGAGAAGCAAAAATGAACCCGATTTCAACGTCTGTAATTTTTTAAACATATTTTAGACGTCTTTTCAACGTAATTTTGCTTACTGTGAAGATTCTAGTAGGGGCGTCAGAACGGCCAGGAAAAGCTCTGCCTCTACTACAATATGTCACCAACCAGTGGTATTCTCTTTCCAATCAAATAGTGCAGAGGTTAGAACATGCTACAGGCTGAGGCTCAGTGTTCTTGTGAAAGTATTCACACCCCTGGTATTTTTTCTATTTTGTAGCCTTACAACCTGGAATTAAAATGGATTTTGGGGGGGTTGTGTAATTTAATTTACACAACATGACTACCACTTTGATGCAAAATATTTTTTATTGTGAAACAAACAAGAAATAAGACAAAACCTTGAGCGTGCATAACTATTCACCCACCACACCCGAAAGTCAATACTTTGTAGAGCCACCTTTTGCAGCAATTACAGCTGCAAGTCTCTTGGGTTAAGTCTCTATATGCTTGGCACATCTAGCTACTAGGATTGTTGCCCATTCTTCAAGGCAAAACTGCTCTAGCTCCTTCAAGTTGGATGGGTTCAGCTGGTGTACAACAATCTTTAAGTCATACCACAGATGGTCTGGGCTTTGACTAGGCCATTCCAAGACTTTCCAACCACTCAAGTGTTGCTTTAGCGGTAAGCTTAGGGTCATTGAACCTCCGTCCCAGTCTCAAATCTCTGGAAGACTAAAACAGGTTTCCCTCAAGAATTCCCCTGTATTTAGCACCATCCATCATTCCTTCAATTCTTACCAGTTTCCCAGTCCCTGCCGATGGTATTCTCAGGGTGATGAGAGGTGTTGGGTTTGCGCCAGACATAGCGTTTTCCTTGATGGCCAAAAAGCTTAATATTAGTCTCCTCTGACCAGAGTACCTTCTTCCATATTTGGGGAGTCTCCCACATGCCTTTTGGCAAACACCAAATGTGTTTGCTTATTTTTTCTTTAAGCAATGGCTTTTTTCTGGACACTCTTCCATAAAGCCCAGCTCTGTGGAGTGTACGGCTTAAAGTGGTCCTATGGACAGACACTCCAATCTCCACTGTGGAGCTTTGCAGCTCCTTCAGGGTTCTCGTTGGGCTCTTTGTTGCCTCTCTGATTAATACCCTCCTTGCCTGGTCCGTGAGTTTTGGTTGGTGGCCCTCTCTTGGCAGGTTTGTTGTGGTGCCATATTCATACCATTTTTTAATAATGGATTTAATGGTGCTCTGTGGGATGTTCAAAGTTTCTGATATTTTTTAATAACCCAAGCCTGATCTGTACTTCCCCGCAACTTTGTCCCGGAACTGTTTGGAGAGCACCTTGGTCTTCATGGTGCCGCTTACTTGGTGGTGCCACTTGCTTAGTGGTTTTGCAGACTCTGTGGCCTTTCAGAACAGGTGTCTATATACTGAGCTCATGTGACAGATCATGTGACACTTAGAAAACACACAGGTGGACTTTATTTAACTAATTATGTGACTTCTGAAGGCAATTGGTTGCACTAGATCTTATTTAAGGGCTTCATAGCAAAGAGGGTGAATAGATATGCACGCGCCAGTTTTCCATTTTTTTATTTTTTTTTTTTTGAGTTTTTTTGAAACCAGTTATTATTTCAATTTCACTTCAGCAATTTGGACTATTTTGTATATGTCCATTACATAAAATACAAATAAAAATCTATTTAAATTACAGGTTGTAACGCAACAAAATAGGAAAAACACCCAGGGGGATGAATACTTTTGCAAGGCACTGTATACAGCACTAAATGTACCCTGAGCACCATATAATCAGTGTCCTATGGATTAGTGTACCTCACATGATATGAATGCTGTCCACGCCTACAGTCATGTCTGTCGGACCGATGCCAGCAGCTGACATGTAACAAAGTCATCATTAAACAAATCCATGGCCATAGTAGGTCTGGTTTTGAGACAGACAGGACAGGGTAGACCTGAAAAGACAGGCAAACACACATCAAATCAAATTGTATTCATCAGATGCTTTGTAAACAACAGGTGTAGACTAACAGTGAAATACTTACTTATGGGCCCTTCCCAACAATGTAGAGGGAAAGAAAGTAGAGAAATAATAGAAAAAAACAGCATTATACAAAGAGCAGATAGAAAACACTGTCCACAACAGTACTCCCTATGTCATCATTGCGAGTCATATGAATGGGTTATAATCCTTCACAAAATACAGTATAATTATCTAAGGTTCTCAGAAAAAAAACATGGAGTCTCTTTCTATGGCATGGACATTTGACTATTTGTTTTAAAGTCTCCCCACACATATAGGGTCAGCACATATATGGGTCAGCTTGTTGCTGCAAGAACACCAAATGAAGACATGAACTACATAGAACAGGAAATGGAACACGAAGTAAAAAGGCCAGAATCATATTGGAGGGGTAATGATGGCCTAATTGAGTTATCTGTAATAACTGTCATGTGCTAGGCTGTGGTTTTTGGGCGGGTGCTTTGAGTAGAAGGACAAAGCATGGTGTTGTTAAAGTTGCCTGGGTGGCTTCCTGTCCTTTTCCAGTGCACTTAACTACTTTGTCAGCCATCCAGGCCTGTAAACAAGGCTTGATGAATCAGATGATATTGCCTCTATTCCACCACTCCCAACTGGCTCCCTCACAGTAACTCTGGAGGTGCCTGGAACGGCAGTGGCGCATCTTGTTTTTCAAAATCATATGACATTTTTTGCACTGTAATTTTTGGAAATCAGATTTACATTTTAGGCAAATGGTTGTTTTACTATCCTTCCACATTATAATAGTGTTATTACAACAACAAAAATATATATAAAGGCTTCTCCCCACTTACAGCAGATGTCAGTGCACTTTCATATATGTAACAAAGTTTAAAGAAAAAAAGGCATACACACATTGCATTACATTCCTCACTCTACGCCAGATGGATCGTGACACTCATGCGCAGGGACCGTAACAAGAGCAGGGATACTGCGCATGTCCGAAACTGCCAAATATGAACGCTGCTCCAACATACGAACAAACCAGGTAGGAGTACTTCATATCTTGACAGGTATTTTTCATGTCTTGATGTTTCTTTAGCGGTTATTAACACAAATTAGCAGTCATCTTGCCTTTATGTACCATGATACTAGTTAGCCCGCAATGCAAGTTTAACGCCCAACAGCAACCGATTTTGATAGAGTGAGAAGTAGAATTGGTCTCAACCTCGTCAGTTAGCTAGGTGCCAGCTAACTATCTCTCTGCCTCTGAAGGAAAAGCTTTGCGTTTTGCAAAGCAAAAACTATGTATGGTCGTAGCTAATTCTTTGACGTGATATAGCTAGCTAATGTTATGTCTTGACCTGGTGAAAACACTGACAAGACAACGGACCAATGCAATGGCTAAAACCGGGAATGAAAGAAACCTGTCCCCATTGCAAAGGTGACAGCTACCATTTACCAGCTTTCACGGCGTCCGCGGGTCCTCGCTGGCGGTGAAAGCTGGCCAAATAAGCGCATTCAACTCCACTCTGATTTCAAAGTGCCTCATCGTGGAGTTGAGGTACTTGTAAATCGCTTACCCAGCCACACAGCCAGGTTGCTATGCAGAAGTGTGGTGTCTGGACCTTGTCGTGCCATTGAACTTGCCGTCAATTTCACACTCGCCTGTCACATTAAATTAACTAGCTGGCGTGATCGCATTAAGGTCATGAGTATCTTCAGTCCCTTGCTGGCTGACCCTACAAACTCCCCATACAGAAAGGTGTACTGAAATATGGCTGTTTTCATTGGTTCTGCAAGACATTGCAATGGCTATGCATGCAAATGCATTTTTACAATATAGCTGAAATGTATAGACAATTTATTTTTAGCTGGTGCTCATCTGCATCTGAGCCAATATGATCCCATATTAGCAATAGCTAGTGTTATTCAGTTCAATTTTATCCATTTCTGTCAAGGGTGGCCATTGGCCAGTGTTAATCATCTGGCATACAATATATCTTTTTCTGCTTAGAACCATAAACTTTTAAACAATGTCCACCCCCCAATTGTTCACTTAGCCTTTGTCCTGAGACATGGCTGTGTAGATGTCACGAGACTCCATCTCGGAGTCAATAGCCATGTCTCCGGTCTGGGCAAACTTAATCTATATAGCCAGTGTGGGTTGCATATTTGTAGCCAACATCAAATGGCATTGTGAAATAACTTTTTGGTTTCATACAGGCTAGCAATGCATAACAATGGAAGACAAGAATGTCCATGCCTTTTGGAGGGAGCCCAGCCATGTCCTCTCAAAAGATTGTTACAAGAACCAGTCTAGTTTGTGCTAATGGTGTTTGACTGCTGACAGCAAGACCTTCAGAGAGATTCAGATTTATTATCATTTGGTCTTGTGCTTAAAAAGATGGTATATAAAACATGGAAAGACAGAAAATACACAAAATAATTCATTCAAAGTGCTGTAGCTACACATTTTAAAGTGAAAGTGCAATATGCTGTATACTCGAGGGACCAACAGACTATTATACAGCCTAATGGCTGTTGGAGTAAAAGAGTCCCCATATCTATGGATTTGAGTGAAGGGAGTGAGTAAGTTGCTAGCTAGCATTAAACTTATCTTGTAAAAAAAAATCAATTTTAACATAATCACTAGTTAACTACACATGGTTGATGATATTACTAGTTTATCTAGCTTGTCCTGTGTTGCATATAATCAATGCAGTGCCTGTTAACTTATCATCATATCATAGCCTACCTCGCCAAATGGGTGATTTAACAAAAGCGCATTCGTGAAAAAAAGCACAATCGTTGCACCAATGTACCTAACCATAAACATCAATGCCTTTCTTAAAATCAATACACAAGTATATTTTTTTAAACCTGCATATTTAGTTAAAAGAAATTCATGTTAGCAGGCAATATTAACTAGGGAAATTGTGTCACTTCTGTTGCGTTCTGTGCAAGCAGAGTCAGGGAATATGCAGCAGTTTGGGCCGCCTGGCTCGTTGCAAACTGTGTGAAGACCATTTCTTCCTAGCAAAGACCGTAATTAATTTGCCAGAATTTTACATAATTATGACATAACATTGAAAGTTGTGCAATGTAACAGCAATATTTAGACTTAGGGTTGCCACCCGTTCGCTAAAATACGGAACGGTTCCGTATTTCACTGAAATAATAAACTGTTTTCGAAATGATAGTTTCCGGATTTGACCATATGAATGACCTACGGCTCGTATTTCTGTGTGTTTATTATGATTAGGTCGATGATTTGATATTTGATAGAGCAGTCTATCAAATATCAAAGGCTGCAGCAGGCTCATAAGTATTCATTCAAACAGGACTTTCCAGCGTTTGCCAGCAGCTCTTCGCAATGCTTGAAGCACAGCGCTGTTTATGACTTCAAGACTATCAACTCCCGAGATTAGGCTGGCAATACTATAGTGCCTATAAGAACATCCAATAGTCAAATGTATATCAAATACAAATGGTAAAGAGAGAAATAGTCCTATAATAACTACAACCTAAAACTTCTTACCTGGGAATAAAAAAAGACTCATGTTTAAAGGAACCACCAGCTTTCATATGTTCTCATGTTCTGAGCAAGGAACTTAAATATTCACTTTTTTACATGGCACATATTGCACTTTTAGTTTCTTATCTATCACTGTGTTCTTGCATTATTTGAATTTTTTTTAACATGTTTCATTATTTATTTGATACTAAATTGTTTTTATTTATGTATTATAATAAGTTAAAATAAGTGTTCATCATTCAGTATTGTTCTAATTGTCATTATTACATATATATATATATATATAATAAAAATTGGTTGATTAATCTGTATCTGCTTTTTTTGGTCCTCCAATAATCGGTATCAGCGTTGAAAAGATTTATAGAACATCTTTAAGATATGGCGGTCAACATTCAAATGGTTCAGTTTGCGTAAAAATTCTGTTGCAATTTCTTTATTTTTCCAAAGGCACGGTCATTGAATTTCTTCAATAAGTCTGGAATTATCCCACTGTTCAGTGTCAGCTGGAACAGCTTGCCTGAAGTGCTTTGCTGCTGACGCTGTCCGGACCATATGATTTTCGTGGGTTGACACCACTGGACGAATTTTTCCGTTTCTCTCTCAAAACCTTGAAGAGAGGCTTGGTCTGGGTGGAGGAAACCCACAACAGTGGTGTCATCTACATATAAAAAAGTGTGGCTTGCGTCAGAGGCTTGACAATAATGTTTGTGTACAATATCAGTGACACAACTTTGAGGGGCTCCCGTATTCACCGTTCTAGATGTAGAGATGGCGGAGTTAAAACTTCACTTGTTGAGTACGGTTCACAAAGGAACCTATTAATCCACTTGATCAGTAGAGAGTTGACACCCAAATTCACCAGCTTATCACCAGTAGGTGGGGTTGAATGGTGTTAAACGTGCTACTGAAGTCAATGAATACAATTTTCACGAGGCTATTTGCCTTTTCTATATGTTTGTAGATATTGTTCAGCATGACCAGTAACTTTTCATCAACACTCCTGGGGGCATGGTAGGTGAATTGGCTTGAGTCTAATTGGGATGAGAGACCAGAAAGAATTTAGTGTTTGAATCCTTTTTTCTAAACATAGGTACAGATTACAGGCCGTAAATCATTTATTTTCTTTTGGCCTGTTTTTTTTTAGGTATTGGGACAATCAGCGACTTCTTCCATAAGTCTGGAATTATCCCAGTGTTCAGTGATAGCTGGAACAGCTTCTGGGACGGTAATGTGAGCTTGTCTGCGCATGCCTGAAGTGCCTTGCTGCTGACGCCGTCTGGACCTTAAGGTTTTTGTGAGTTGACACGTTGAACGTATTGCTTGATGCCATTCACAGAGATCTGTATACCAACAGCTGGTATGTTGTCTATACTGTCCAAGGCCACTTTCTGCAGTGATGTAAAATCACACATCAAACCTACAATAGAAACTGTTCAAATAATTTGCAAAAGCAAGGCAATTTTGAAGGTCATACAATGTCTCTGGTTTGAAGCCTGTGATGGTTTGTAGCCCTTGCCAGGCTTTGCCTTGTTAAACAGGTTTTCTAACTTGTTTCTGTATGCTGCCTTGCACTCCTTCATTTTGCTTTTGAGTTGCCCCTTTCCCCTTTTACTGCCACCGGATTTTAAACACTCCTTTGTGCATATAACCATTGACAACCAAACATATAAGCTGTCTGACTCATGGTCTTAGGCAGTGGATAGAGTTACTGAGAGCCAGTCATGTCAGAGGGGAGAGACATGGGCACACTCAAGGGAGCAGTTAGCCTAGTTCTGCACTTGGTCGTTGCAGGTGCTTTAGCAGTGAGATAAATGTCAAGCAAAACAATATGTTATTTTTACAGAAACTCATTCTTTCCTCCTCTCTACCCCTCACATACAGTGAACATCATGGGCGGTTGAGAAACACACCCTTGACATATATTTAGTAAGGAGCACAGAAGGCTAGTTAGACTAGGCTATATTCCAGACCAGACCCCTCAGCCGCAGTCCAGAAGCTAATGCAGCCATGGCTGAGGAGGACTATGGTTGCTTTGTGGACTGGACCCAAATGGGGGACATGGCCAAGAGCAGTGGCACCTCCAAATTGGACGTTAAGGACCACGTGGAGCTCAAAAAGCTGGCCAGGCAGGGTTACTGGTCCAAGAACCACAAGCTCCGTGCCCAGGTCTACCAGCAACTCATTAAGGCAATCCCCTGTCGAACCGTGACACCCGACGCCGAGGTCTACCGCGACCTCATGGGCGACGACATAGGTAAAAAAGCCTTGTCCTCCATCCCACTGCCAGACTTTGTGGACGGCAGCGCTGTGCCGCACTACTGCCTCATAGCAGAAGCAGTGACCGCCGTCCACCGGGTCATATCCTGTCTGGAGGGACAGTTCCCGGACATCTCGCACTGCCCAGCGCTGCCCGCGATGACAGCCCTCCTGCTGCACTTCTGTGCCAACGAGGCGCAGTGCTTTGAGCACGTCAGCCGTCTGCTGGCCTGCAATGAGCCGGGCCAACGCTTTGTAGACCAGACCTTCCTGGCCTATGAGTCCAGCTTCATGACCTTTGGCGACCTGGCCAACAAGTACTGCCCGGCAGCTCACAAGCTCATAGTGGCTACAGCGCAGGACGTGGTGACGGTGTACTCGGACTGGCAGCGCTGGGTGCTAGGTGACCTGCCCTTCTGCCACGTGGCAAGGGTCCTAGACGTCTTCCTGGTGGAAGGATACAAGGTGTTGTACCGCGTTGCCCTGGCCCTGCTCAAGTTCTACCGCAAGCAGAAGGCCGGGGATGGAACACAGCAATCAGAGGGCCAAAAACAGGACTCTGTGGGGGTCAAGGCAGAGATCCAGGCTTTCGTCAAGGCCATCGGCTCCTACATCACCCCGGACAAACTGCTGGAGAAGGCCTTCTCTATCCGCTTGTTCAGTCGCAAAGAGATCACTCTCCTGCAGCTCACCAACGAGAAATCGCTGCAGCAGAAGGGCATCACTGTCAAACAGAAGAGGTGAGTGAGCAGGGCTAGTGACAGCATCAGTTCTATTGGGTCTAATTTACATATTAAAAAAATAATAGTTTACAACTCAAATCAATGGAAGTCAGACGCAATGGATGCTAGTGCTTCTGCTAATGCCATGGTAGCGCCTTAGCTAATGGCAGCGTAAATAAACATTAGACATGATTCTAAGGGCAACAAGCCATAAACCAAATCAGGATGAGAGGCATGCACTTGCAAAACTGTGCATGACCTCATTAGCCACCAGTGAGAGGTGGCCATTGTTCCTGGCTATATAAAGCTGATACGACCTGCTGCTAAAAGCATTTGGATTGTCTAATTGATTCTCTGTTGTGGCTCTGGCTTGCTTTTTGTCATTGATTCATTTCTCACCTTTCTATTCATAGTTTCTGTGCACCTTTTGTTCTCTTTTTTTCCTTTGCTGTTCATTTTTTTGCCTTCCACCGTCTTCTTCTCCTTTACTCTTGTGTACATGTGTCGTCTACTGCTCATGCTCCTCCATTCTCCCATGAACTTGGCTCTGTTAGCCTGAGGTAGGTGTCTCCTCCCTCTCTCTCTTTCCACTCTCTCTCATTACCTATTAACACTTGAGCTGACCTCCCTCATTAGTGATAAATTGTATTAGGAACCTTGGCCATATTCTCTGTAATGTATGCTAATCTAAGTGACCAGGAAACAAGATTTGGACATAATACACTGTACCATAGTCAAACCTGAACTCTGCAGGCTTTTGCTTCTCCTCAACACTCAATTGAGTAGGCCTAATTCAAGTCCCAGACTGATTAGCTGGTCCAATCACCTTGTTTGAGAGGTTTGAATTAGGTGCTGTTGGATAATTTCCAGCTCACGCTGTGTCCCTTTTTAGGACAAGAGTTGTACATTTCCAACAACAACAACCATGATGTGCCCAGAAAAGCCTGGAAAATACCATATTAACCTTCCATTACCACAACGTCATGGCCCTACATACTGTTCAAACACTTCTTTGACTCTCCAATCAGGAGTTTATGTGTAACTAACAAAGTAGTCTTCTCCTTCCTGTCCGGTTACCATGGAGATAGGCGGACCGTGCAGCTGGCTCTGAACCCGGACACCTTCTCCTCGGAGGTAGTCAGCGCCAAGGAGATGAAGGACATCTGGTCGTGGATCCCCGAGCGCTTCGCCCTGTGCGAACCGCAGCTCCTCTTCACCACCTCAACCCATGGCTGCAGCCTCAACAGGTACTTTCTGCCCACTTTACCAGTCTCATTGTAGCCACTTTATCCTGCAGCTATCCACTAGACCAAGGGTGTCAAGTAACGATCCAATGTGGCCCACAGGTGTTTTCCTAGGGGGGAAAAGGTATCAATCTACTTTGAAATGACTAAAACCAAATGAAAACTGTAGAAATAATAGACCTACATTTCTATACAGACTATTCAGCTTGCACGGAAACAAAAGCTAACCTGACAAAAATGGACCGTGGTAGTACAATGGGGAAAATGTGAGTACTATCATGTTTTTTTTGTCACTACCATGGCAGAAAATACCATGGTACGGGTGCAAATACCAAGGTAATTTGTCTGCCATGGTAGTAACAACAAAAATATATATATTCATTGTACTACCATGGTACAAAAATGCACCATGGTAGTACAGTGAAAAAACGACTATGGTTTTCCACTAGTAGCATATAGTGAAACGGGAAAGCATGGTAGTTGTTAATGATGGTTTGTGTCACACAATTCTTTGGGTAAAGTGTCCAAAAACATAGTCATGTATGGTACTCACATAATGTAATATTGACTACTCGCTCTGCAATAGCAAAGCGTAGGTCTAGGGAACCCTCTTAACCCTTTGATGAGAACGATCACATATTTGTGATCATTGTTGAGTGGACCCTGCAGCGTATGATCTGAAATACAGTGGGGCAAAAAAGTATTTTGTCAGCCACCAATTGTGCAAGTTCTCCCACTTAAAAAGATGAGAGGCCTGTAATTTTCATCATAGGTACACTTCAACTGTGACAGACAAAATGAGAAGAAAAAAAATCCAGAAAATCACATTGTAGGATTTTCTTATGAATTTATTTGCAAATTATGATGGAAAATAAGTATTTGGTCAATAACAATAAGGTCATTCTTGGGGAATGATGCTTTTTAGTTAGCTTTGTAACAGTATCAAAAATACATTTTGGATTGTTCTTATTCTCCTCAATTAAGTTGGAAAAATAGGATGATCGACCAGCAGTGAGGGCTCTTCGATACTGCACGGCACTGTCTTTCCAAGCTAGTCGGAAGACTTTCAGTTTGTTGTAGCGCAGTTTCGTTCCAATTTTCTGGTAGCTTGCTTCAGGGCTCGGGTATTTTCTGTATATCAGGGAGCTAGTTTCTTATGGCAAATGTTTTTTTGTTTTTAGGGGTGCGACTGCATCGAGGGTATTACGCAAGGTTAGGTGGTTAACCGATTGTTGTACTCTGACGTCCTTGGGTAGGTGGAGGTAGTCTGGAAGAGCATCTAGCAATCTTTGGCTTGTCCGAGAATTTATAGCACAAATTTTGATGATCCGTGGTTGGGGTTTGAGCAGATTATTTGTTGCGATTGCAAACATAATAAAATGGTGGTCGAATAGTCCAGGATTATGAGGAAAAACATCCACAATATTTATTCCACGGGACAAAACTAGGTCCAGAGTATGACTGTGGCAGTGAGTAGGTCCGGAGACATGTTGGACAAAACCCACTGAGTCGATGATGGCTCGGAGTGGGTCTGTGGACTTTTCCATGTGAATATTAAAGTCACCAAAAATCGGAATATTATCTGCCATGACTACAAGGTCCGATAGGAATTCAGGGAACTCAGTGATGAATGCTGTATATGGCCCAGGAGACCTGTAAACAGTAGCTATAAAAAGTGAGTAGGCTGCATAGACTTCATGACTAGAAACTCAAAAGATGAAAACACAGTCATTTTTCTTGTTTGTAAATTCAAATTTGGTATTGTAAATGTTAGCAACACGTCCGCCTTTGCGGGATGCGCAGGGGATATGGTCACTAGTGTAACCAGGAAGAGAGGCCTCATTGAACACAGTGAATTCATCAGGCTTAAGCCATGTTTCAGTCAGGCCAATCACATCAAGATTATGATCAGTGATTAGTACATTAACTATAACTGCCTTGGAAGTGAGGGATCTAACATTAAGTAGCCCTATTTTGAGATGTGAGGTATCACGATCTCTTTCAATAATGGCAGGAATGGAGGAGGACTTTATCCTAGTGAGATTGCTAAGGCGAACACCGCCATGTTTAGTTTTGCCCAACCTAGGTCGAGGCACAGACAAGGTTTCAATGGGGATGGCTGAGCTGACTACACTGACTGTGCTAAGCAGGCAGGCTGGCCTGCACCCTATCTCATTGTGGATCTAGAGGAGTTATAGCCCTGTCTTTGTTCATAGATAAGATGAGAGCACCCCTCCAGCTAGGATGGAGTCCATCACTCCTCAGTAGGCTTGGTCCTGGCCGGCTTAGCCGTGATGACCTGCTCTTCACTCGGGCATCCACCCGGCAGTTTAATGAACAGGATGATGACACGCCCAACATGGCGAGGGAAGTGCCGACCAATGTTGTGGACCCATTCAGCGTCAACGCTATGGATGGGTCTGAGAAGTCATTCCAAGGCTCTGATCACATTGACTCAGAAGAAAGCTGTGCCTCACTACTCACTGTCTTGCGTGCGGCCTTAGCTAGGCTAGAGCTTGATCACCATTAAGCCACAGACTCTGCTGTTAACCTGTTCTTTAAGGTTTTATATGAACCGCAAAGTTCACGCCCTCCCACGCTATCATGTCAACGGAGTGACTGTTGTTAGTAGTTATAGTAGTTACATTTATAACTTCTGTTAAAATGTTTCCTTTTGTTTTACACTGTGTGAACGTTCGTTGGAGCCCTCTGTCACCATGACTACAACACGCTAGCTTGACTGGAGCTAATGTTAGCCGACATTAGTTTAATTTATAAAAGGCAGTTCTCATAAGCTATCAAAACGTAGTCAAAATATAACTATAATATCATTACACTCCACTTAACTTGGTGTTTCATATCCTATGCTTTATAACTCACTCACTGTGAAAATAAGGTTTCAAATAATTTGTTTATCTGATGCTTCTCTCTTCAGTTTTCAATTGTCTCTCATTTAACTGACTCACTGACAAGGCAGGCAAGCGCGAAAGCCACAGAGTGAGAGTGCGTGAAGCAACCACGAGAGTGAGCAGCTCCCTCTGCGGGCCGAAACATGCATAACACCCCTTGACGATAAATAAATGATTACAAAAGGCCAAAGATTAGGCTGCCGTATATCTCATAGGGAACCCAAACATCAGTAAGAAACTGTACTATTAATACAGAAAGTTTTACCCCTTTTTGACAGCAAATATTTCCTTTTTTCTTTGATTTTAGACAAACTAGGACCAACAATATTAGACGAATGCCTCTTTATCAGAAAGAGTATATAACTGGTATATAAATGCAGCAATATAATAAATCGATAGCTGATTTAATGAGCCATTCGCAGTTTCATTCTCCTGGCCGTGTGTACTTAGACTTGCACGGCTTAATCTTTGAGACAAGCATATGCTACTGGCAGGATCAACCACCTTTTGACCTTTTGGGGGGGGGGTATTTATTTAATGCAATATACTTCCATTATACCCATGGTAACACAATTAATAAAGATGGTACCATATGATAATTATTTGTATTATTTATCATAATTGTGTGTTACCATGGTAGAATGTACACTGAGTATACAAAACATTAGGAACACCAGCTCTCTCCATGACAGACTGACCAGGTGAAATCTGTGATCCCTTATTTATGTCGCTTGATAAATGCACTTCAGTGTAGATGAAGGGGAGGAGACAGGTTAACCTGTTGATGCTCTGGGGGCGCTATTTCATTTTTGGATGAAAAACGTTCCCGTTTTAAACAAGATATTTTGTCACAAAAAGATGCTCGACTATGCATATAATTGATAGCTTTCGAAAGAAAACACTCTGACGTGTCCAGAACTACCAAGATATTTTCTGTGCGTGCCCTAGAACGTGAGCTTCAGGCAAAACCAAGATGAGACGGCATCCAGGAAATGAGCAGGATTTTTGAGGCTCCATTGTCTCCTTATATGGCTGTGAATGCGAGAGGAATGAGCCTGCGCTTTCTGTCGTTTCCCCAAGGTGTCTACAGCATTGTGACGTATTTGTAGGCAGATCATTGGAAGATTGACCATAAGAGACCAGCTGCCAGTATTTTTCCATGGGATACAGAGAGGAAAGCAAGCTTCCACGAACTGCATATCAATGAAGAGATATGTGAAAAAACACCTTGAGGATTGATTCCAAACAACGTTTGCCATGTTTCGGTCGATATTATGTAGTTAATTCGGAAAAAGTTTTACGTTGTAGGTGACTGAATTTTCGGTTCGTTTCGGTAGCCAGACGCAATGTAGAAAACGGAACGATTTCTCCTACACACAGACGCTTTCAGGAAAAACTGCGCATTTGGTATGTAACTGAGAGTCTCATTGAAAACATCAGAAGCTCTTCAAAGGTAAATGATTTTATTTATTTGGTTATCTGGTTTTTGTGAAAATGTTGCGTGCTAAATGCTACTCAAAATGCTATGCTAGCTTTGCATACTCTTACACAAATTAGTCAATTTCTATGGTTCAAAAGCATATTTTGAAAATCTGAGATGACAGTGTTGTTAAGAAAAGGCTAAGCTTGAGAGCAGACGCATTATTTTCATTTTATTTGCGATTTTCAGAAATCGTTAACGTTGCGTTATGCTAATGAGCCTGAGGCTTTAGTCACGATCCCGGATCCGGGATGGGGAGTTCCAAGAGGTTAAATAAGGATTTTTAAGCCTTGAGACAGTTGAGACATGGATTGTGTATGTGTGCCATTCAGAGGGTGAATGGGCAAGATATGATTTAAGAGCCTTTGAACATGGTATGGTAGTTGGTGCCAGACGTATCGCTTTGTGTCAAGTACTGCAACGCTGCTGGGTTTTTCATGATCAACAGTTTCCTGTGTGTATCACGAATGGTCCACCAACCAAAGGACATCCATCCACTGTGGGAAGCATTGGAGTCAACATGGGCCAGCATCCCTGTGGAACGCTTTTAACACCTTGTAGAGTCCATGCCCCGACAAATTTAGGCTACTCTGAGGGCAAAGGGGGATTGGGGGTGTTCTTAATGTTATGTACACTCAGTGTATAATGCAGGTTAAAAACCAAGGTATTTCCATGTATCCGATCTATACCGTGGTATAAATGGTGCAATTCCATGGTAATATTTTGGTACAACTGCAGTACCCTGGTAGTACCATCATACTTCAAGGCTAAAGATCCTGAGTGGCGCAGTGGTCTAATGCACTGCATCTCAGTGCTAGAGGAGTCACTACAAACACCCTGGTTCGAATCCAGGTTGTATCACAACCGGTCGTGAGGTACATTTTCATGATTATAGCAACATTTTCATATCACCTATAGGCTATATCACCGCAGATATGCAATATTATCGTCGCTATGCTGTAATGTCGCCAAGCCCGACCCATTGGTTCACTTCCTACTTTACCCAGTTTACCATACTTATCTTACTCTGTACCTTTCCCCACAGTCTCGGCTACCTTACCATAAAGGGGCAATCTGCAATTGGTAGGCTACATCCATTTTGGGACTTTATAGTGATAGTTCACCCAAATGACAAATTGGTTTCCTTACCCAGTAAGCACTCTATGGACAAGGTATGACAGCAATCCATGCATTGGTTTAATTTTCCTGCCATTGTTAAATATATTTGAACTTACTCTGCAGATTATCTGTGGTGTTGGTGCTTCAGCTGGTTGAAAGTTTAGACAAAATATCCACAGTATTATTAAACAGACGGAGGTACATGGTCTCGATGCATGTATACTAACTGGTGCTCACATGGTTTTGTGCCAGTTGATAGAAATGTTATCTTCAGTGCTGGCGCTTTGGGTAAACAAGATTTCCCTGTGGATAGTTTCACTCAAATTAGGAGCAGCTGAAGGACCAACCGCACAGACAACCAGTAAAGTTGAATTGTAATTTGAATGTCTTGTAAGGAAAATGTCCATGATTTTGCAGTGCTTTTTTGTTTTCAGATTGTTTAGCAAGAATTGGTATCAAAGTCTGATTTATTAGGCAAGGTTCAGTTATGAATCAGCAATGGCCTTATCCTTGTCGTTGTATAGTCGGTCAGAGCTATCCAAAGTACATCACTAGTTGCTATAAAGACTAGCTAGTGAAAAATGCTGATCTTTCAGACTCAGATTGACACATTTGGTTTTTCAATAGGGAATGGTTTAACTTTCTGAGTAATGCTACATAGAAATAATTAACCAAAGAGTCACTGCAGGATGATTATAAAACAAATCTGAATATTCATTTCAATCTGACTTTAAAACACTTATGGAATGTATCATGCTGTAGGCTAAATGTAATTTTGTTGCATTTTCAGTTGAAAAGGTCCCCCTTTCTTTTTTCTTTCTCATCTTTAAGATACAACATGATTGATAACGGGTAGCTTGTGTGTTTTTCATATAGATACTTGCAGGCATGCATGGCCAGACTGTAAGTGATGTGTAATCGTGGTTGTCCATTCCTTTTGTCCCAGGTTCTACGCTCATGTCGAAGGCTATGAGCCCACTCTGCTACTCATCCGGACCTGTGAATCTGATGTAGGGACCTTACACACACTTACGACTTGTGTGTGCCCCTACCCCCTCATGTAGCAACATAATGACATCCACAGCAATAGACAAGTAACTATCGAGCTCACAGGATTATGGCATGGAGGATCAAGTGTTTTAAATCTACAGTTGAGTCAGTTTTTCAATCATATTGATATGGTAAAGACTGATAATTGAATGATACATGTACAGTATGCATTATCTACTTCTAATAATAACCATTTTGTGACTGAATAAAACACGTTTTTGGGTGCAACCCTGTCTCAAATTGTCCTATCCCTATTTTCCTATTCTCCTATGCCTTCTAACATTCCTTTTATTTTCTATCCCACTTCTCCCATTGATGCTACTGTAATACACCCTGTCACCATACCCTGCATTGTCTATCCAGGTATGTGGAGCCTTCCTCTCTACAGATTGGGAGGAGCGCAAGCGAGGCGGGAACAAACTCAGCTTCTTTGGGACCGGAGAATGTTTCATCTTCAGGGTGAGTTGTCTATTTCCCTATTCGCTTTCATTTTCTCATCCAATTAGGCTATGTGAACCCACCATTCTTTTCTTTTATGTATTATTTTTGAAGTGTAGCATGTTTTGGGAATTATTTTGGGTGCGTCCCATATATACTGAACAAAAAATATAAACGCAACAATTTCATTGATTTTACTGAGTTACAGTTCATATGAAGAAATCAATTCATTAGGCCCTAATCTATGGATTTCATATGACTGAGAATACAGATATGCATCTGTTGGTCACAGATAACTTAAAGAAAATGGACCTGACAATGGGCCTCGGGATCACTTATGGTGTTTTTGTGCATTCAAATTGCAATCGATAAAATACAATTGTGTTCATTGTCAGTAACTTATGTCTGCCCATACCATAACCCCACCGCCACCATGGGGCACTCTGCTAACAAAGTTTACATCAGAAAACTGCTAGCCCAGACGACGGCGGTTGTGAGGCCAGTTGGATGTACAGCCAAATTCTTTTAAAACAACATTGGAGGCGGAAATTAACATTACATTCTCTGGCAACAGCTCTGGTGGACATTCCTGCAGTCAACATGCCAATTGCATGCTCCTTCAAAACTTGAGACATATGTGGCGCAACTGCACATTTTAGAGTGGCCTCTTTATGGTCCCCAGCACAGGGTGCACCTGTGTAATGATCATGCTGTTTAATCAGCTTCTTGATATGCCACACCTGTCAGGTGGATGGATTATATTGGGAAAGGAGAAATGCTCACTAAACAGGGATGTAAACAAATTTGTGCACAATATTTGAGAGAGAGAAGCATTTTGTGCGTATGAAACATGAAACTTCACATGTTATGTTTTATATTTTTGTTCAGTGTAATTTATCCTCAGAATTGTCAAAGAAGTGACTAAGAGTGGGAACCAGGGGGCAAGACTTACAAATAGTTTTGTAAGCCCGTCACAATAATTAGTCTCCTTATCCTCCTCCTCCTTATCACAAGTCAGGCCTCCACCCACTGAACAGAAAAGCATATCAGATCCAAAATGAGTGATATAACAAAATGTTATGTAAACTTTAGAGAGGTTTTGCTGAGTGTACCTGAGCTAGAAATAGCTTCAATTCCAAGTCCTAGCGTGAATTATTAAACTATTGTGGTGTGGATGATGCGCAGCTGTGTGCCCTGTTGGTCTGCCTGTGGCCACACACACACACACACACACACACACACTCAACGGAAAGTCCTGGAACTGGAGCCTAACAGTACAATGCCACCTGATAAGGCCCTCACCTGACACCACATACAATAAGATAAGGATCGAGTTCTATCAGACATGCATGGAGAGAGAGGCTGGGGAGGGATCAAGGGAATGAAAAAGCACCAATTCTGACCGAGTATTCAGTGTCCAGCTTGTGTCTGAAAGATTCAAGGTAACCCCTCCAGTATGAAGATCATAGAGATGTAATGAATATGGCCAACAGTCACTCCACCCATCACACAACATTGACTTGAAAGAGTATTCCTGTTCAAGTAATTATATTTTAATGATGAACATCAACCCACAAACGTGAGCATCCCTCCCGTTTTTGTTGTCGGTGTAGCTGAAGCCGGAGTTGGAGAGGTATGAGTGGGTGGTGATCCGTCACCCGGAGCTAGCCTCCACCATCAAGGGTCAGAGCAGTGAGGTCCCTGCCGAGGACGAGGCTCCCCCCGACAAGCAGAACTCGGACGGCAACCGCCTTCCCGTGGAGAGGCCAACCGCTGACCCATCTGATCGCCTGTCGCCCTTCCTCTCAGCCCGACACTTCCATCTCAACTCCAGGAACACCTCCATGTTCATGGCGGGAAACTTTGACTCCATCATAGTGGGTGAGTGGAGTCCTTCTTGTTCTTAATCGATCAAACTAGCCAGAGTGATTAAGATGTTCTCAGGTCTATATCAGTCATTGATAAGGACAGTGCCACAATTAAACTAACTGAAAATCCTTGTGGCCCTTGCCTGTGCCTCTCGTTGCCCTCTCTTCTTCTCACCCAGCGTCTCTCTTCCTTAATTGATAAATCCGATTGTTCAGTTCACTTACCGAGATAAGATCATTTTCCTGTCTTAACTGCTGTTCTGTCTCCTGCCAGGGGGAGGCGAGGGCAACGCGCTGTACATCGACAGTGAGCTAAACCACGGACGCACAGCCCGCTGCACCACCTTTGACAACCCACCGCTCTGCTCCACCGAGAGCTTCCAGGTGGCCCTGCTGGAGGTGTGGGGCTTCAAGGACACCATGGCCTCAGATAGATAGACACTCACAGTTCGAGATACACACATCCCACCAAGGGCCTGATGAAGCTACCTGCAGTATCAGAACAAACCACTTTCCGTCCAGCAAATTCATTTATCCATTGAACTCTACATAAATGTGAAATATATGTATTTATTCATGTAAAACAAGTATCATATTCTGAAAGTGTTTTTATTTGTGATTCTTTTTTTACAGATGTTTTATTACATTGTATTACTATTTTTGTTGACTCTCATTGAGGGGTTTGATGGCGAAAAGCAGCTCTGTTGTCTGGAATGATCAAATGCCATCATTTTACACACTCAAGTAACGTCATTTCTGTGTTCACTTTATATCCACTCCTTAATTTGTGCAATATGGTTATGCACCAAACCAACTGCCAAAATGGTGGTAAGCAGGCCTATAAGGCCTGTATTCACTATATCGACAGGCAGTCTACCCAGCTGTCAGAACTGCTGAAGTATGGCTGTTGTGCGGCCATATTCTCAACAGATGTCTTAGCTCTGAGCACAGCAGTACATTAGAGAGGCCCCTTTGTAAAGTATGTGAACATTGTTCTTTGACTGTGTTTTATTGATCGTGTGAAAGGGTTATCAGGTGAGATGAAGACCATATCCACGTCCCTCATCATTTAGGAGCACAATCTGTGGTAAAGCTATCTGTTTAAGTAATGCAGTATTCATCTGTCTTTCTATTTCTCTATCCGTCCCACAAACAATATCATCCAAAAAATTGCAGAATATGTACGTTCTTGTGCAGACTCAACTGTATATCATTGAATATCTGTGTTGTATTGAAGAAAGTCCTCCAGTGAAGTATTGATTGAAAAATTACAGCTACTCATACAGTTGGAAGTCTGAAGTTTACATACACCTTAGCCAAATACATTTAAACTCAACTTCACAATTCCTGACATTTCATCTGGGTAAAAATTCCCGGTCTTAGGTCAGTTAGGATCAACACTTTATTTTAAGAATGTGAAATGTCAGAATAATAGTAGAGAATTATTTATTTCAGCTTTTATTTTTTTCATCATATTCCCAGTTGGTCAGAAGTTTACATACACTCAATTAGTATTTGGTAGCATTGCCTTTCAATTGTTTAACTTGGGTCAAACGTTTTCGGGTAGCCTTCCACAAGCTAATCACAATAAGTTTTTTTAAATTTTGCCCATTCCTCCTGACAAAGCTGGTGTAACTGAGTCAGGTTTCTAGGCCTCCTTGCTCGCACACAATTTTTCAGTTCTGCCCACACATTTTCTATAGGATTGAGGTCAGGGCTTTGTGATGGCCACTCCAATACCTTGACTTTGTTGTCCTTAAGCCATTTTGCCACCACTTTAGAAGTATGCTTGGGGTCATTGTCCATTTGGAAGACCCAATTTCAACCAGGCTTTAACTTCCTGACTGACGTCTTGAGATGTTGCTTCAATATATCCACATAATTGTCCCTCCTCATGATGACATCTATTTTGTGAAGTGCACCAGTCCCTCCTGCAGCAAAGCACCCCCACAACATGATGCTGCCACCCCCGTGCTTCACTGTTGGGATGGTGTTCTTCGGCTTGCAAGCCTCCCCCTTCCCCCCCCCTTTTTTCCTCCAAACATAACGATGGTAATTATGGCCAAACAGTTATTTTTGTTTCATCAGACCAGAGGACATTAATCCATGTGCAGTTGCAAACATAGTCTGGCTTTTTATGGCAGTTTTGGAGCAGTGGCTTCTGCTGAGCGAACTTTCAGTTTATGTCGATATGGGACTCGTTTTACTGTGGATATAGATACTTTTGTACCTGTTTCCTCCAGCATCTTCACAAGATCCTTTGCTGTTGTTCTGGGATTGATTTACACTTTTCACACCAAAGTACGTTCATCTCTAGGAGACAGAACTCGTCTCCTTCTTGAGCGGTATGACGGCTGTGTGGTCCCATGGTGTTTATACTTGCTTACTATAGTTTGTACAGATGAACGTGGTACCTTCAGGCGTTTGGAAATTGCTCCCAATGATGAACCAGACTTGTGGAGGTCTACCATTTTTCTGAGGTCTTGGCTGATTTCTTTCATTCTTTCAAAGAGGCATTGAGTTTGCATTGACTCAAATAATGTCATGGCTTTAGAAGCTTCTGATAGGCTAATTGACATCATTTTTGGAATTTTACAAGCTGTTTAAAGGCACAGTCAACTTAGTGTATGTAAACTTCTGGCCCACTGGAATTGTGATACAGTGAATTATAAGTGAAAAAATCTAAACAATTGTTGGAAAAATTACTCATCATGCACAAAGTAGATGTCCTAACCGACTTGCCAAAACTATAGTTTGTTAACAAGAAATGTGTGGAGTGGTTGTAAAACGAGTTTTAATGACTCCAACCTAAGTGTATGTAATCGTCCAACTTCAACTGTCCATGTGAAAGTAATACACTTTTTAAACAAGTGACATTTGTCTCTGTCATGTTTTATTGTTCAACCATTTCAGTTTTTTTTACTAGCTTTGCTTACATATGTGCCCCTACCAACCCTACTGTTCTTACTCTGACTATGAGGTGAAAGGAGGGGAGTAGTTTCTTGAACCCTGTCACATAAATAAACTTGTCAGATGCCTTTCGCAATCAATTGACCCAGAATCTAACTTTTAGCCCGTCTTACTATTATCATACCATATCTAGGACACTTGCCTAGTTGGCTTGGTAAGCATAGCTATGTAAATGTAACCTCTAGCAAAAAATACAATTTGAAATCAACTTGTTAATATACTGATGGCAAGATAAGAGATACTGGTATGTGAGAATTCCAATGAAATAGTCTGCAAAGGTAGATCATCTATCCAAGTGATTAAGTGACAACGTCCAGCGTTTCAGCCTTCCTCTCACATGATTTGTTACATATTATCTACTGATTTCTGGATATAAATGTTGGTATTAATGTGGCTTATGAAAACAGACACTTTTTTAAATCCACTTATTTCTGACTTAAAGTTAATGGTGCTAATGAAGCAAGTCCCCACTTTAAATCTTTGACATACTTTTTATAATTATTTTGTACACTACTCCGCTTACACCGTTTAAGATAGAAATGATGTTCAAACTTTGTATAGACTGGTCTGAATTGAGTTGCTAACATACAAACTTAAAAAAAAAAAAAAAAAAAAAATGAACTAATTAAGCTTTTTGTTCTCCATCCACTGATGGGATTTCCTCAACAGTCTAAGGGTCACATTGTGACATCATCACTTCCAACATTCCATTCACTGTTAATGCAACTTGATACAAATGATACAGCTGTTACAGCTGTTTTAACTAAAATCTTTTACAATCTTAACAAAAATATATTCTACCTTTCAAACAATAGCTGTATTATTAACTGTGTCATAGAGGATATGTCAAACTTTTTATAAACTGAAATTTCGACCACTTTCCCAACAACTTCGACAAAAAATGTGTGCATATGAAATCTTCCTCTACTTCTCTGGTACCAATAAAAAGTTAGAGGGTAGGACATCTTGGTCTACTTCTCTGCTATTCAAGTCTGGAATCAGAACAGAATTATCTTCAAAAATGACAGCTGTTTTAGTCTTGACTTTTACTAACAACTGACATTTTGATCAGAAGTTAGAGCTGTTTGTCAGTTTAGTGAGGAAAAGTAGCTAGCTCTAACATCAGCTAACAGCTCTCTCATGTCTCGTCATTGAACAGCCCAAACTGAGCTATGGATTCTCGCACGCAGAGGAGCGCATGGGTCAGTGAAGGGAGCGAGGGACAATCAGCTATGGATACTAACAGGAAGTTACTGTATTTCTAACTTGTCATTGGTTGCGTGTTGCGTTTGTCCGTTAGCCCAGGGCTTCGGGGCTCCATTTACTGACTGACAAATACTGTGGTATACTAGTAGGAGAGTGAATAAAAGTGTAGTCTGGGTGTAGTTATTTCTGATGAAATGTGTGATCTGACTGACAAATACTGTGGTATACTAGTAGGAAAGTGAATAAAAGTGTAGTCTGAGTGTAGTTATTTCTGATGAAATGTGTGATCTGACTGACAAATACTGTGGTATACTAGTAGGAGAGTTAATAAAAGTGTAGTCTGAGTGTCGTTATTTCTGATGAAATGTGTGATCTGACTGTCCCATAATCCAAAATAATGTTTATAAAATAGTCTATCAAATCATTCAGACCAGATATTTCAATATTAACTTTGGACCCCTTGACTTTTCCACATTTTGTTACGTTACAGCCTTATGTAAAATTTATTTTAAAAAGTCACAATTTTTACAAATGTATTACAAATAAAAAATGTATCATATTTACATAAGACCCTTTACTCAGTACTCTGTTGAAGCACCTTTCGCAGTGATTACAGCCTCAAGTCTTCTTGGGTATGACTCTACAAGTTTGGCACACGTGTTTGGTGATGTTCTCCCATTCTCAGCAGATCCTCTCAACCTCTGTCAGGTTGGATGGGGAGCGTCACTGCACAGCTATTTTCAGGTCTCTCCAGAGATGTTCGATCGTGTTCAAGTCTGGGCTCTGGCTGGGCCACTCAAGGACATTGAGACTTGTCCCGAAGCCACTCCTGCGTTGTCTTGGCAGTGTGCTTAGGGCAGTTGTCCTGTTGGAAGGAGAACCTTCGCCCCAGTCTGAGGTCCTGAGTGCTTTGGAGCAGGTTTTCATCAAGAATCTTAGTACTTTGCTCAGTTCATCTTTGCCTCAATCCTGTCTCGTCTCCCAGTCCCTGTCTCTGAAAAACATCCCCACAGCATGATGCTGCCTCCACCATACTTCACCATAAGGATGGTGCCAGATTTCCTCCAGACGTGACACTTGGCATTCATGCCAAAGAGTTCAATCTTGGTTTCATCAGACCAGAGAATCTTGTTTCTCATGGTCTGAGAGTCTTTAGGTGCTTTTTGGCAAACTCCAAGTGAGCTGTCGTACCTTTTACTGAGGAGTGGCTTCCGTCTGGCAACTTTACCATAATGCCTGGTTGGTGGAATACTGCAGAGAGGGTTGTCCTTCTGGAAGTTTCTCCCATCTCCACTTAGGAAATCTAGAGCTCTGTCAGAGTTACCATCGGGTTCTTGGTCACCTCCTTGGAAAACGCCCTTCTCCCCCAATTGCTCCGTTTGGCTGGGAGCCTAGATCTAGGAAGAATCTAGGTGGTTCCAAACTTCTTCCATTTAAGAATGATGGAGACCACTGTTCTTGGGGACCTTCAATGCTGCAGAAATGTTTTGTACCCTTTCCCAGATCTGTGCCTCGACACAATCCAGTCTCGGAGCTCTACGGACAATTCCTTCGACCTCATGGCTTGGTCTTTGCTCTGATATGCACTGTCAACTGTATGACCTTATATAGACAGGTGTGTGCTTTTCCAAATCATATGTTCAATCAATTGAATTTACCACATGTGGACTCCAATCAAGTGTAGAAACATCTCAAGGATGACCAATGAAATTAGTGTTTGAATACTTATTTTTATTACATTTGATAAAATTTCAACAACAAAAAAATTGCTTTGCCATTAGGGTGTATCGTGTGTAGATTGATCAGGAAAAATAATAATTTAATCAATTTCGGTCTCTCGATGTGTAAAACTGATAGAGACATACCCCAAGCGACTTACAGCTGTAATCGCAGCAAAAGGTGGCGCTACAAAGTATTAAGGGGGCTGAATAATTTTGCACGCCCAATTTTTCAGTTTTTGATTTGTTAAAAAAGTTTGAAATATCCAATAAATGTTGTTCCACTTCATGATTGTGTCCCACTTGTTGTTGATTCTTCACAAAAAAATACAGTTTTATATCTTTATGTTTGAAGCCTGAAATGTGGCAAAAGGTCGCAAAGTTCAAGGGGGCCGAATACTTTCGCAAGGCACTGTATTTCATTCAGCTCGTGTCATGCTCATTTTGCTTTTTGAGACCCCCAGAAACAACTTTGAAGACGACGACCACAAAATATTAAATACTCAAATGTTGTTACTAGAAACCTGAGCTCAGTGCTTATTATGGGATGTGCACAGTGGGGATACACAGGGTCCTCTGGTAAATCTCACACCTCATGGAGAGCAGACAAAAGAGATCAACCATGCAAATTACATGATATTACATAATATTATTAGGTCTGTCAAACGATAAAAAAAGATTTATTGAGTTAATTGTAGGATTTTCTGTCATTTTAAGAATGGTCTTACAAAAAAACAATACAATAATATTTACGAATGGATTTTGTCAAAAGTAACGGGAAGAAACATTTCGTAAATTAAAAAAGCACACTTTCTTTAACCTCAATGTCAACTTGTTTTTACATGGCATTGTTGTTTTTAGCTGTATACAGAGCCTTCGGAAAGTATTCAGACCCCTTTACTTTTTCCACATTTTGTTACTTTACAGCCTTATTCTAAAATTTATTAAATAAAAAAATATCCTCATCAATCTACACATAATACCCCATAATGAAAGGCACACACCTGTCGATATAAGGTCCCACAGAGCAAAAAGCCATGAGATTGAAGGAATTGTCAGTAGAGCTCAAAGACAGGACTCAGGATTCTGGGAAGGGTACCAACAAATGTCTGTAGCACTGAAGGTCCCCAAGAACACAGTGGCCTCCATCATTCTTAAATGGAAGAAGTTTGGAATCACCAAGACTCTTCCTACAGCTGGCCACCTGGAGATGAGAGAACCTTCCAGAAGGACAACCATCTCTGCAGCACTCCAACAATCAGGCCTTTGTGGTAAAGTGGCCAGACGGAAGCCACTCCTCAGTAAAAGGCACATGACAGCCCGCTTGGAGTTTGCCAAAAGGCACCTAAAGGACTCAAGACCATGAGAAACAAGATTGTCCGGTCTGATGAAACCAAGATTGAACGCTTTGACCTGAATGCCAAACATCACGTATGGAGGAAACCTGGCACCATCCCTACGGTGAAGCATGGTGGCAGCATCATGCTGTGGGGAAGTTTTACAGCGGCAGGGACTGGGAGACTAGTTAGGATCGGGGGAAAGATGAACGGAGCAAAGTACAGAGAGATCCTTGATGAAAACCTGCTCCAGAGTGCTCAGGACCTCAGACTGGTGCGAATGAGTGTCATGTTGTGTGGGGTGCTTTGCTGCAGGAGGGACTGATGCACTTCACAAAATAGATGGCTTCATGAGAAGGGAAAATTATGTGGATATATTGAAGCAACATCTCAAGACATCAGTCAGGAAGCTAAGGCTTGGTCGCAAATGGGTCTTCCAAATGGACAATGACACTAAGCATACTTTTAAAGTTGTGGCTAAATGCCCTAAGGACAACAAAGTCAAGGTATTGGAGTGGCCATCACAAAGCCCTGACCTCAATCCCATAGACAGTTTGTGGGTAGAACTGAAAAAGTGTGTGCGAGCAAGGCCCACAAACCTGACTCAGTTACACCAGCTCTGTCAACAGGAATGGGCCAGAATTTACCCAACTTATTGTGAGAAGCTTGTGAAAGGCTACCCGGAACGTTTGACCCAAGATAAACAATTTAAGGGCAATGCTACCAAATACTAATTGAGTGTATGTAAACTCCTGACCCACTGGGAATGTGATGAAAGAAATAAAAGCTGAAATAAATCATTCTCTATAGTATTATTCTAACATTTCACATTCTTAAAATAAAGTGGTGATCCTAACTGACCTAAGACAGGGATTTTTTACTAGGATTAAATGTCAGGAATGAAAAACTGAGTTTAAATGTATTTGGTTAAGGTGTATGTAAACTTCTGACTTCAACTATATAAGTGATTGGTCTCTCCCAGGACAATTCAATTATCCAATTGGCAATTAACAACCAATATACTGGTTCTACAATGTAAAAGCCAATTTCCACATCTATTGTTACATTATTCTTAACCAGATTTAATGATAATTCATCACCGAAGACCCCTGAGCATATTTCAGGACTTTGTTGGATTTTGGGGTTGTTGGGGACGACTGACCCCTTTGGAGGGGGTAATGTAGTGGCGGCAGCCTATTAGAAGATCTAGGCGTGGCTTGTTGGAGGCGTGTCCTTAGGGTAATTCTGTTTGAACAAACCTTGGGTAAAAGTGTAATGTCAGTTAATTTAATATGTTGTATGCTGTTAATATACCCTGAACTGTTATGCTACCAGGTCTGCAGTTTTAATGAGATTGACACAAGTGTAGGGGAGAGCAAACAGCTTATTTTGGTTCCATTGCTAAAACAGTCACTGTTCTGTCACAAAATGAACTCAAAAAAAAAAAATCCTCTCACTGTCAACTGCGTTGTCACAGGGGTCGTTGGAAGTAGACCAAGGTGCAGCGTGGGGAGCGTACATTTTCTTTTTTTTTTTATAAAATGTCGCCAACAAAACAACCGTGATGCTTAACAGGGCTAAGTGCCACAAACAAAGTTTACTACCCACACTGAAAGGAGGGGAAAAGGGCTACCTAAGTATGATTCCCAATCAGAGACAACGATAGACATCTGTCCCTGATTGAGAACCATACCCGGCCAACACATAGAAACACAAATCATAGAAATAAAGGACATAGAATGCCCACCCAAATCACACCCTGACCAAACCAAAAAGAGACATAAAAAAGGCTCTCTAAGGTCAGGGCGTGACATGCGTTTATTTTCAACAAACTTAACATGTGTAAATATTTGTATGAACATAACAAGATTCAACAACTGAGACATTAACATGAACTAGTTCCACAGACATGTGACTAACAGAAGTGGAATAATGTGTCCCTGAACAAGGGGGTGTCAAAATCAAAAGTAAAAGTCAGTATCTGGTGTGGCCACCAGCTGCATTACGTACTGCAGTGCATCTCCTCCTCATGGACTGTAGCGGATTTGTGCAGGTGTTGTTACACGTGGTCTGTCACTGCGAGGACGATCAGCTGTCCGTCCTGTCTCCCTGTAGCACTGTCTTAGGCGTCTCACAGTATGGACATTACAATTTATTGCCCAGGCCACATCTGCAGTCCTACCTAAGTCATGTTCACGCAGATGAGCAGGGACCCTGGGAATCTTTCTTTTGGTGTTTTACAGAGTCAGTAGAAAGGCCTCTTTAGCGTCCTAAGTTTTCATAAGTGTGACCTTAATTGCCTACCGTCTGTAAGCTGTTAGTGTCTTACTGACCGTTCCACAGGTGCATGTTCATTAATTGTTTATGGGTCATTGCACAAGCATGGGGAACAGTGTTTAAACCCTTTACAATGAAGATCTGTGAAGTTATTTGGATTTTTACAAATTATATTGGAAAGACAGGGTCCTGAAAAAGGGACGTTTCTTTTTTTGCTGCGCAGAGCATGCGCAGACCAGCTGGCTGGTGTGTTTACGGACATATTCAATCAATCCTTATCCCAGTCTGCTGTTCCCACATGCTTCAAGAGGGCCACCGTTGTTCCTGTTCCCAAGAAAGCTAAGGTAACTGAGCTAAACGACTACCGCCCCGTAGCACTCACTTCCGTCATCATGAAGTGCTTTGGGAGACTAGTCAGGGAACATATCACCTCCACCCTACCTGACACCCTAGACCCACTCCAATTTGCTTCCGCCCCAATAGGTCCACAGACGATGCAATCACAACCACACTGCACACTGCCCTAACCCATCTGGACAAGAGGAATACCTATGTGAGAATGCTGTTCATCGACTACAGCTCAGCATTTAACACCATAGTACCCTCCAAACTCATCAACAAGCTCGAGACCCTGGGGCTCGACCCCGCCCTATGCAACTGGGTACTGGACTTCCTGACGGGCCGCCCCCAGGTGGTGAAGGTAGGTAACAACATCTCCACCCCGCTGATCTTCAACACTGGGGCCCCACAAGTGTGCATTCTGAGCCCTCTCCTGTACTCCCTGTTCACCCACAACTACGTGGCCATACACGCCTCCAACTCAATCGAGTTGCAACGACGAGACGGCCTACAGGGAGGAGGTGAGGGCCCTCGGAGTGTGGTGTCAGGAAAATAACCTCACACTCAACTTCAACAAAACAAAGGAGGTGATCGTGTACTTTAGGAAACAGCAGAGGGAGCACCCCCCTATCCACATCGCCGAGACAATAATGGAGAGGGTAGTAAGTTTTAAGTTCCTCGGCGTACACATCACGGACAAACTGAAATGGTCCAACCACACAGACAGCGTTGTGAAGAAGGCGCAGCAGCGCCTCTTCAACCTCAGGAAGCTGAAGAAATGTGTCTTGTCACCAAAAGCACTAACAAACTTCTACAACCCTTTCGGGCTGTATCACAGCCTGGTACGGCAACTGCTCCGCCCACAACCGTAAGGCTCTCTAGAGGGTAGTGAGATCTGCACAACGCATTACCGGGGGCAAACTACCTGCCCTCCAGGACACCTACACCACCCGATGTCACAGAAAGGCCATAAAGATCATCAAGGACAACAACCACCCGAGCCACTGCCTGTTCACCCCGCTATCATCCAGAAGGCGAGGTCAGTACAGGTGCATCAAAGCAGGGACCGAGAGACTGAAAAACAGCTTCTATCTCAAGGCCATCAGACTGTTAAACTGCCACCACTAACATTGAGTGGCTGCTGCCAACATACTGACTCAAATCCAGCTCACTTCAATAATGGAAATTGTAAAAAATGTATCACTAGCCACTTTAAACAATGCCACTTAATATACTGTTTACATACCCTACATTACTCATCTCAATTAATGCAAATTAATTACTTAAAAATCATACAATGTGATTTTCTGGATTTTTGTTTTAGATTCTGTCTCTCACAGTTGAAGTGTACCTATGATAAAAATTACAGACCTCTACATGCTTTGTAAGTAGGAAAACCTGCAAAATCGGCAGTGTATCAAATACTTGTTCTCCCCACTGTATATGTATATACTGTACTCTATATCATCAACTGCATCTTGCCATCTTTATGTAATACATGTATCAAAAGCCACTCCTCTTGATACTTCCCATCCCGGGTCCGGGACACTAAATAGCATAACGCAACGGACATAAATATTACTAGAAAATATTCCTATTCATGAAATCACAAGTGAAATATATTGAAACACAGCTTAGCCTTTTGTTAATCACCCTGTCATCTCTTTACAGCCAAAGCAAGACAAGCATTTGTGTAAGTTTATCGATAGCCTAGCATAGCATTATGACTAGCTAGCAGCAGGTAACCTGGTCACGAAAATCAGAAAAGCAATAAAATTAAATCGTTTACCTTTGATGAGCTTCGGATGTTTTCACTCATGAGACTCCCAGTTTGATAGCAAATGTTCCTTTTTTCCCAACAATATTATTTGTGTAGGCTTTGTTCTTCAAGTTTGGCTGAGAAATCGACAAGACATTGCGGTCACTACAATGCTGAAAAATATTCCAAATTAGCTCCATAATATCGACAGAAACATGGCAAATGTTGTTTATAATCAATCCTCAAGGTGTTTTTCAAATATCTATTTGATAATATATCAACCGGAACTGGTGGCATCTTAGTAGGATAGAGAGAATCAATGGCCGCATTTGTCCTTTACGCACAAAACACTCTGAGAGACTTCAGCTGACCACTGACGCAATGTTGACGTTCTTGCTCATTTTTCAAAATAAAAGCCTGAAACTATGTTTTGTGACACTAGACACATTAGCGAAGCCATAGAAAAAGGAATCTGGTTGATATCTCATTCACTGCTCAATAGGGATGCATAGGAACGCAGAGCTTTCTAAATAAGAGTCACTAACTGATTGGATTTTTCTCAGGCTTTCGCCTGCAATATCAGTTCTGTTATACTCACAGACAATATTTTTACAGTTTTGGAAACTTTAGAGTGTTTTCTATCCTAAACTGTCAATGATATGCATATTCTAGCATCTTGTCCTGATAAAATAGACGTTTACTTTGGGGTCGTTATTTTTCCAAAAATGAAAATAGTGCCCCCTAGATTCTTAAACTATGCCACTTTTATGTTTACATACCGTACATTACTCATCTCATATGTATATAATGTACTCGATACCATCTACTGCAACTTGCCTATGCCGTTCTGTACCATCACTCATTCATATATCTTTATGTATATATTTTTTATCCCTTTACACATGTGTAATAAGGTAGCAGTTGTGGAATTGTTAGGTTAGATTACTCGTTGGTAATTACTGCATTGTCGGAACAAGAAGCACAAGCATTTCGCTACACTCGCATTAACATCTGCTAACCATGTGTATGTGACAAATAAAATTTGATTTAAGTTTATTTGAGACCAGTCTATTGCAGCTAATTTAGTCTTTTACTTCAGATCTGTGAGTAGTAGGCCCAAACGATGAGTCCCAGACCGTTCACAATAGAACATAGCAGAGGGGGATATCGTTTACTAGCCTACCTATATTATTGGGACCATCTGGTTACCACCTGTGTATGGAATACATTAGAAATACAAATAGAGGTATAATTAAATGGTGTTTTCTTTGAAAAGATGAGCCTGGCTTCCTGCTTGAGTGTGTCGCTGTTTACTGCAATTTTCTGGAAATATCCATAATAAACCTGTACTCTGGCTCCATTGTCTTACCTACTACTGCAACAACTTGTCAATTATTTGCCCCTCAATCATGTGTAACTATTAACATTAGCTGCATATACATTGTCTTTCTCCCAAAGTGTGGACTTGCACATTTTTTTCCTCATCTTAGGGATTTACCTCAAGCCAATTCTTACACTTATTCAATACTTGGATATCCATGAGGAGAGGGATATCCATGAGGAGAGGGAAATCCATGAAAAGAGAGATATCCATGAAGAGAGGGATATCCATGAGGAGAGGGATATATCCACGAGGAGAGGGATATCCATGAGGAGAGGGATATCCATGAGGAGAGGGATATATCCACGAGGAGAGGGATATCCACGAAGAGAGGGATATCCATGAAGAGAGAGATATCATGAAGAGAGGGATATCCATGAGGAGAGGGATATATCCATGAGGAGAGGGATATATCCACGAGGAGAGGGATATCCATGAGGAGAGGGATATATCCACGAGGAGAGGGATATCCACGAAGAGAGGGATATCCATGAAGAGAGGGATATCCACGAGGAGAGGGATATATCCACGAGGAGAGGGATATCCATGAGGAGAGGGATATATCCACGAGGAGAGGGATATATCCATGAGGAGAGGGATATCCATGAGGAGAGGGATATCCATGAGGAGAGGGATATCCATGAGGAGAGAGATATCCATGAGGGGAGGGATATATCCACGGGGAGAGGGATATCCATGAGGAGAGAGATATCCATGAGGAGAGGGATATATCCACCGGGAGAGGGATATCCATGAAGAGAGGGATATCCATGAGGAGAGGGATATATCCACGAGGAGAGGGATATCCATGAGGAGAGGGATATCCATGAGGAGAGGGATATATCCATGAGGAGAGGGATATATCCATGAGGAGAGGGATATCCATGAGGAGAGGGATATCCATGAGGAGAGGGATATCCATGAGGAGAGAGATATCCATGAGGAGAGGGATATATCCACGAGGAGAGGGATATCCATGAGGAGAGGGATATCCATGAGGTGAGGGATATATCCATGGGGAGAGAGATATCCATGAGGAGAGGGATATATCCATGAGGAGAGGGATATATCCACGAGGAGAGGGATATCCATGAGGAGAGGGATATATCCATGAGGAGAGGGATATCCATGAAGAGAGGGATATCCATGAGGAGAGGGATATCCATGAGGAGAGGGATATCCATGAAGAGAAGGATATATCCATGAGGAGAGGGATATATCCATGGGGAGAGGGATATCCATGAAGAGAGGGATATATCCATGAGGAGAGGGATATATCCATGAGGACAGGGATATATCCATGGGGAGAGGGATATCCATGAGGAGAGGGATATATCCATAAGGAGAGGGATATATCCATGGGGAGAGGGGTATCCATGAAGAGAGGGATATCCATGAAGAGAAGGATATATCCATGAGGACAGGGATATATCCATGGGGAGAGAGATATCCATGAGGACAGGGATATATCCATGGGGAGAGAGATATCCATGAGGAGAGGGATATCCATGAGGAGAGGGATATATCCATGGGGAGAGAGATATCCAAGGGCAGAGAGATATCCATGAGGAGAGGGATTGACAATTGGTATGCAGCCATTGATTTCAGGTGGCTTCATCAACAGGGATATCCATGAGGAGAGGGCTAAATCCATGAACAGATGGAATGTGTCCCAAATTGCACCCTATTCCCCATACATAGTGCACTAATTTTGCCCAGGGCTCGCATTATTTAGGGAAAAGTTATAGGTAATAGGGTTCCCTTATGGATGCACACTGCCTGTTGTAAACCATTTCACCATCACATTCCCCGAGTTAAGCAAATGAAGGGGAGAGGCTGTTACTCTAACTGATGTAGTAAATTGCTTTTAATGTCAATTACTTTATTTGATAAACTTCCTTTATTGTGAAGGTGTGTCCCTTTTTGAAGGTTTAATAAAACCTTCATTCAGCCAAGAAATCCATGTTTTAATTGATAGCAGTACTAATTATATGAATTACTTGTGTTGCAGTTGTGTGTGGTGGTGTTGTCATTCAGCCTCATCTAGCCTTGGTATAGAATAAATGATAACTGAAAACATACTTCAGCCTAAAGAAATCATTGGGGAAAGAAGTCACACTTCCAGTTTACACAAATCTTTATTTGACTTGTTATAATACAATGTGCCTTTCCAAATCATGTCCAATCAATTGAATTTACCACAGGTGTACTCATCTAGAAACATCTCAAGGATGATCAATGGAAACAGGTTTTAAGAAATCTTTGAAGATGTATTTTTTTTATTGCTTATTTACATAAGTATTCAGACCCTTTGCTATAAGACTCAAAATTGAGCTCAGGTGCGTCCTGTTTCCAATGATCATCCTTGAGATATTTCTACACTAGATTGGAGTCTACCTGTGGTAAACTCAATTGATTGGACATGATTTGGAAAGGCACACACCTGTCTATATAAGGTCCCACACAAACCAAGCCAAGAGGTCGAAGGAATAGTCCGTAGAGATCCGAGACAGGATTGTGTCGAGGCACAGATCTGGGAAAGGGTACAAAAAAATGTCTGCATCATTGAAGGCCCCCAAGAACACAGTGGCCTCCACCAATCTTAAATGGAAGAAGTTTGGAACCACCAAGACTCTTCCTAGATCTGGCCACCCGGCCAAACTGAGCAACTGGGGGAGAAGGGCCTTGGTTAGAAAATCACCCGTGGGCCAAATTCATCCTGCATGTGACCAGTTTGAGAACCTTGCTCTAATCCAACCGACTGTTCCCAGCCAACTACAGCATTTATATGACTGTGATGGAGAGGTTGTTAAGAGAACGGTGTACTATTGACTGGCTAATGTTGACTGTGTGAAGACTACTGGGTAGGTGTAAGTAGTAGACTATACATGCAATATTAGAAGTGCTTAATATTTTCAGGTGCTGACTTCAAAGACATACCTTAGTGTGTTTTTATAAAGTAGGCAAGTGTGTTCGTTTGCCATGTGGTTGGAAGGCCTCAGGTTCCCCTTGACCCTCTGCTCAGTACCAGTATAAAGGAAAGAGTTAATCCAGACAGTGCCACCTTCAGTGCCATCAACAGCATTACACAGACCCTCCTGACAAGCCTACAGAATCACTGAGCATGCAATGGACATTGCATATTCAATAGCAATACATTGTAGCATTGAGCCTTTGTACAACTTCACAATACATTTTTACATTGGATCTAGTCATACGACTGATATGTACTTCAGAAATCTACCCACGTAACACTTCAAGTCTGAGAAAGTGTGCTGATATTGAATCGAGAGCATAACTGTCAGTACAATCCAACTGCCAGCACGTTTAGATTATGTATGATTATTATGTATAAACCACGTGTAAAACTCATTCTATGGAGGGCCGAGTTTGTGGCTTTTCGCTCCTCCCTTATACGTGATAGATTAAGAAACTCCCCTCACCTGGTCGTCTAGATGTTAGTTGAAAGGAAAAACCAGCTGACACTAGTCTCCCTGGAATGACTGACACCCATTATATGAACAGTATCTATACAGCTGCGAATAATTTTACAATTCCACATTAGACTTTCGATTTGATTTCACCCAGCTGAGCAGCTGAGCCACCAAATAATTACTCACATCCAATATTCGTTATATCGATCGGTGGCGTTTCAACATGTAGAATCGTTGGGAAATGATTTGAAAGTGACCATCGAACTTGGTCAGAGGCAAGAGGACGGCCACCCGCTGTTAAAGTTCTCAGCTGCTCTGGTGTCCTCTCTAGAGGTGAATATTTGATGACAGAGGCATTAGCCATTGTATGAAGAATGACTTTCTCTGGATGCTGAACGTTAAGCAGGATTTATAACTAAAGTACAATAAAACCGCCACATCCTTTAATGGATTGTTTTACGTAAAAGTGATCACAATGTGAGGTAATTAATTTGAATAAAGGTTAGTTTTAATAAAAATAAGATTTCTAATACAATGAATAGCTAAATGGTACCCTTTTTTCCACCAACATCACCTTGAAAATAACCCATATCTTAGGCATATTACCAGTGAAACATTCCTACCCCAAAACATCACCTGGCTACCCATTTGAATTACACTATGGTACAGTAAGTATGGCACAGTACAAGGAATTTTCAACCAAAATCTAACTCCGCGCATGTTTACTGGAAGCGATGTGTGGTGAACAATCTACAGACAAGCAGGGATGAAGAAGCTGGAGAGAAGATGTTTTGAAAATTACACTTGTGAGACCCAACACTGGGCAACAACCTTTAATGCAATCAAACAGCGGTACTACATGAACACATTCAAAACACTGCAATGTTTTCATCCCGATTGAAATACAGTTACACAACACCCACTCCACCAGCCACACACTAAAGGCAATCTTAAACCAAATAATACATCCAGAGGAACTCCAACCACATCACAGTTAACCCACAGTGCATTACATCTATAGAATTCACGGGGAATTAAAGATGTTTGCCCCATTTAAACATTTATAAATAAAACAGAAAACAAACAACGTTAAGTCCATACATATTTTCCTTTACAAATAGATCCTCAGACATTAAATGCAGAAATCATGTAAACAGCCAGATAAATGCAGGAGCAGAAAAAGCAGTGGGGCCCTTTGGTCAGCTCTAAGACCAGAGGCAGAAATCAGTGGGGGGGGGGATCCAGTGGGGGGGGGGATCTTCATACAATTTGCAACACACAGGACAGACAAAATCACTACATTGCATTTGACTATCAAATTGGGACGACTGTACACATTGTAGAGATAAGACCATATTTATGGAGCCATTTTTTATTATATAATTATTTTGTCATTCATTTAATTTTTTATCCAGTATTCCGTTGATTTTTTTCCTCCTTCAGCAACATAAGACAGATTGGTGGAAAGGTTGGTGGTTTATTTCGTGGACAGGATGAGGGCCACGATGAGACCGTAGAGCCCAAGGACCTCGGCAAAGATTAAGATGAGGATCATGCCCACGAAGAGCCGGGGCTGCTGCGCCGTGCCCCGAACCCCCGCATCACCTACAATACCAATTGCAAAGCCAGCTGCCAACCCACTCAAGCCCACACTCAGCCCAGCACCAAGATGAAGGAAACTCCTACAACAGAGAGGGACAGGGGATTACCATAGCATCAATACAGTGGATAGGGTTACTATGTGATACCGAATGAACAAATGACAATAGTAAGATGAGATGTTTTCAATTAAAGACTAACAAAATATTGGGCAACAAAACTATTTTCTTTTATGGTATATAGATTTAATCTAATATTAAATGTCAGGTGTAATGGATTGATGGACCAGTTGCCTCAGAGCCTGTTAGAAGTATTAGGAATTGAGGGGAAATGCAAATGGAGACAATTTGTAGAAATAAATGGAGGTGGGAGATGTCAGACTGACTTGTAGAGGGTGACCTTCTCGGAGATGTTGTTGGCGATGAGCACCGCTACCACCAGGCCGTAGATGGCTATAATACCCGCCATGACCACTGGAATGATGGACTTCATGATGAGCTCTGGCCTCATCACTGACATGGCAGCAATCCCTGTTCCACTCTTAGCCGTGCCATAGGCTGCTCCCAAGGCTGGGGGAGGGGGAGAGAAGAAAATTAGATCCATTGAGATACTATAGTAAATATTTAAACACGTAAGGAATAATCAACAAGGGGCTATGCATTCTATGGAAAACAATGAGCGATGTGGAGGGCGTGTTCCACGACACGCTAACTGAGTGGAACTGACCTTCCAAGGAGTTACATTTACCAAAGAACGCAGAGCCCTGAGTTGATTATCCCCTTCATACAACGGCTATAATTTAACACATTTGCCACTAAAAGTGTTAAATTGACAAATGTTTAACATCCACTGAAGTACACTATATATACACACACGTATGGACGCCCCTTCAAAATTGTAGATTTGGGTATTTCAGCCACTGCCATGCAGTCTCCATAGGGAAACATTTGCAGTAGAATGGCCTTACTGAAGAGCTCAGTGACTTTCAACATGGCACCATCATAAGATGCCACCTTTCCAACAAATCAGTCCTTCAGATTTCTCCTTCAGAGTTTAGTGACATTGTGAAGTCTCAGCCGCAAAGTTGTAGGCCACACAAGCTCACAGAACAGGAAAGGCGAGTACTGGAGCGTGTAAAAATACTCGGTTGTGGCACTCACTACAGAGTTCCACACTGCCTCTGGAAGCAATGTCAGCATAAAAACTGTTCATCGGGAGCGTCATGAAATGGGTTTCCATGGCTGAGCAGCAGCACACAAGCCTAAGATCACCATGCGCAATGCCATTGTCAATCTAGACAATTCTGTGCTTTGGGAGGCCCTTTCCTGTTTCAGCATGACAATTAGTTCAGTTCCTGGATAATAAAGTTGCCGAGCTCAGGGCTAGAGTTTCTTTCCAGAGAGACATCAGAAATTGCAACATACTCGGTTTCACAGAAACACGGCTCTCTCGGGATATATTGTCGAAGTTGGTCCAGCATCTGGATTCGCAGTTCATCGCCCCAACAGGAATAAACAGCTCTCCGGGATGAAGGACGGGGGTGTACGTTTCATGATTAACAACTCGGTGAAATTGTAACATACAGGAACTCAAGTCCTTTTGTTCACCTGACCTAGAATTCCTCAAAATGCCAACCGTATTATCTCCGATTATAGTCAAGGCCGTGTAGATCCCTCAAGCCGATACCACGACGGCCCTCACTGGACAAACTGGAAACCATATATCCTGAGTTGAGGTCTACCGATTATGATTTTTCAACGCCGATACCGATTGGAGGACCAAAAAAGCCGAGACGCGATTTTTATATAATTTGTAATAATGACAATTACAACAATAATGAATGAAAACTAACTTAATACAACACATCAAATTCAATTTAGACTCAAATAAACATGTTCAATTTCGTTGAAATAATGCAAAAACAAAGTGTTGGAGAAATGCAATATGTGCCATGTAAAAAAACTAACATTAAAGTTCCTTGCTCAGAACATGAGAACATATGAAAGCTAGTGGCTCCTTTTAACATGAGTCTTCAATATTCCCAGGTAAGAAGTTTTAGGTTGTAGTTATTATAGGACTATTTCTCTATAACATTTGTATTTCATATACATTTGACTATTGGATGTTCTAATAGGTAAGTTAGTGTTGCCAGCCTAATCTCAGGAGTTGATATGCTTGAAGTCAAACAGTGCAATGCTTGAAGCACAGCGAAGAGCTGCTGGCAAATGCAGGAAAGTGCTGTTTGAATGAATGCTTACGAGCCTGCTACTGCCTACCACCGCTCAGTCAGACTGCTTGGGTCATTAATATGGTCAAATCCGGAAACTATCATTTCAAAAACAAAATGTTTATTCTTGCAGTGAAATACAGAACCGTTCTGTATTTTATTTAATGTCTGGCAACCACAAGTCTAAATATTGCTGTTACATTGCACAACCTTCAATGAGAGGCCAATGGAAAATCCTCAACCTGTTTGGTGCGCAATCCCGAGAGCGCGTCTTTGTTTCTCTTTAATATTGATTCTTTAGACTAAAAACCTGAGGATTGATTATAAACATCTTTTGTAATGTTTCTACGAACTTTACAGATATTATTTGGAATTTGTCTGCATTTCAGCCATTGGATTACTGTACAAAACGCACCAAGAAAATGGAGGTTTTTGGAAATAAAGAGGGACTTTATCGAACAACAAAGATTTGTGTAACGGAGTCTTGTGAGTGCAACCATATGAAGATCAAAGGTAAGTGATTAATTTTATTACTATTTCTGACTAATCTACTTGGCTGGTTACGGTTTGTAATGTGTGCTGAGCACTGTCCTCAGATAGGCTTTATGGCGAAAGCAAACCATGCGACTTTTTGAAATCTGACACGGCAGCTGGATTAACAACAAGATACGATTTATTTTGATGTATTGCACTTGTGATTTCATGAAGTTAAATATTTAGTCATAATTTGGCGCTCTGCAATTTCACCGGACGCTCGCGTCCCACTGATCCATATTGCCTGCTAACATGAATTTCTTTTAATTAAATATGCAGGTTTAAAAGATATACTTGTGTACTGATTTTAAGAAAGGCATTGATGTTTATGGCTAGGTACATTCGTGCAACGATTGTGCTTTTTTCACAAATGCGCTTGTTAAATCATCCGTTTGGTGAAGTAGGCTGTGATTCAATGATAAATTAACAGGCACTGCATCGATTATATGCAACGCAGGACAAGCTAGATAAACTAGTATTATCCTCAACCATGTGTAGTCAACTAGTGATTATGTTAAGATTGATTGTTTTTTATAAGATAAGTTTAATGCTAGCACCTTACCTTGGAGGTAGTCAGCCTGCCATGCAGTCACATGGAGTGCAATGTAATCGGCCATAAATGCAGATTACCAATAGTTATGAAAATTTAAAATCTGCCATTCTGATCAATCGGTCGACCTCTAATCATGAGGCTGCATTTATTGTAGCTGGAGATTTTAACAAAGCAAATTTGAGGAAAAGGCTGCCTAAATTCTATCAGCATATCTAATCTAGTGCTCGCGATGGAAAAACAGTTAATCACTGTTACTCCAACTTCCGGGATGCATACAAGGCCCTCCCTCGCCCTCCTTTAGGCAAATCAAACCATAACTCAATTTTGCTCCTCCCTTCCTATAGGCAGAAACTCAAACATGAAGTACCCTTGCTAAGGACTATTCAATGCTGGTCTGACCAATCGGAATCCACACGTCAAGATTGTTTTGATCACGCGAACTGGGATGTGTTCTGGGTAGCTTCCGAAATAAATATTGACGAATACAGACGGTGACTGAGTTTTTTTCAGAACGTGTATAGGAGATGTTGTACCCACTACAACAATTAAAACCGATCCTAACCAGAAACTGTATAGATGGCAGCATTCGCGCAAAACTGAAAGCGTGAACCACACCATTTAACGATGGCAAGGCAACTGGGAATATGGCAGTACCCATTCCCTCCGCAAGGCAATCAAAACATCAGTATAGAGAAAGTGGAGTCGCAATTGAACGGCTCAGACAAGAGACGTGTGTGGCAGGGTCTACAGACAATCAGACTACAAAAGGAAAACCAGCCTGGTTGCGGACACTGACGTCTTGCTTCCAGACAAACTAAACACCTTCGGCTTTGAGGATAACAGTTTCACCGACGCTGCCCGCTACCAAGGAACGTGGGATCTCCTTACCCTCGCAAGGCTGCCAGCCCAGACAACATCCCTAGCCGCATCCTCAGAGCATGCGCAGACCAGTTGGCTGGTGTGTTTACTGACATATTCAATCTTTCCCTATCCCAGTCTGCTGTCCCCGCATGCTTGAAAAAGGCCACCATTGTTCCTTTACCCAAGAATACAAAGGTAACTGAACTTAATGACTATTGCTCCATAGTACTCACTTCTGTAATGAAGTGCTTTGAGACACAAGTCAAGGCTCATTAATCACCTCCACCTTACCCGTCACCCTAGACCAACTTCAATTTTCTTACCATCCCAATAGGTTCACATTCAATGCAATCACCTTCACCATCCCATCTGGACAAGAGGAATACCCATGTAAGAATCCTGTTCATTGACTATAGTTCAGCATTCAACACCATAGTACCCTCCAAGCTCATCATTAAGCTCAAGGCCCTCCTTGTACACCCATGACTGCATGGCCAAGCATGCCTCCAACTCAATCAAGTTTGCAAACAGTAGTAGGCTTGCTTACCAACAACGAGACAACCTATAAGGAGGTGGTGAGGGCCCTCTGAGTGTGGTGTCAGTCTCACTCAACAAAACACAAAGGTGATCGTGGACTTCGGGAAACAGAGGGAGTACCCCCCTATCCACATTGATGGGACAGCAGTGGAGAAGGTAGAAAGTTAAGTTCCTCTGCGTACACATCACTGAAACGGTCCACCCACAGGCAGTGTGGTGAAGGCGCAATAGCACCTCTTCAACCTCACGTGGCTGAAGAAATTTGTCTTGTCACCTAAAACTTTTACAGATGCACAATTGAGAGCATCCTGTCGGGCTGGCTGTATCACCACCTGGTACGGCAACTGCATGGCCCACAACCTCAGGGCTCTCCAGAGGGTGGTGCTGTCGGCACAAGACATCACTGGGTGCAAACTACATGCCCTCCAGGACACCTACAGCACCCAATGTCACAGGAAGGTCAAAAAGACCATCAAGGACAACCACCCAAGCTACTGCCTGGTCACCCCGCTATTATCCAGAAGGCGAGGTCAGTACAGGTGCATCAAAGCTGGGACCGAGAGACTGAAAAATAGAAATGCTCTCAAGTACATCAGGCTTAAATAGCCATCTCTAGCACAGATAAGCAGCAGCCTATATACAGACTTGAAGTCATTGGACACTTTAATAATGTTTACATATCTTGCATTACTCATATCATATGTTTATACTGTATTCTATACTACTCATCCATATTTATATATTCTTAATTCCATTTCTTTACTTGGATTTGTGTGTAGAGTATATGTTGTGAGAAATTGTTAGATATTGCTGCACTGTCGGAACTAGAAGCACAAGCATTTCGCTACACAAATCAAATTTTATTTGTCACATACACATGGTTAGCAGATGTTAATGCGAGTGTAGCGAAATGCTTGTGCTTCTAGGTCCGACAATGCAGTAATAACCAACAAGTAATCTAACTAACAATTCCTAAACTACTGTCTTATACACAGTGTAAGGGGATAAAGAATATGTACATAAGGATATATGAATGAGTGATGGTACAGAGCAGCATAGGCAAGATACAGTAGATGTATCGAGTACAGTATATACATATGAGATGAGTATGTAAACAAAGTGGCATAGTTAAAGTGGCTAGTGATACATGTATTACATAAGGATGCAGTCGATGATATAGAGTACAGTATATACTTATGTATATGAGATGAATAATGTAGGGTAAGTAACATTATATAAGGTAGCATTGTTTAAAGTGGCTAGTGATATATTTACATCATTTCCCATCAATTCCCATTATTAAAGTGGCTGGAGTTGAGTCAGTGTCAGTGTGTTGGCAGCAGCCACTCAATGTTAGTGGTGGCTGTTTAACAGTCTGATGGCCTTGAGATAGAAGCTGTTTTTCAGTCTCTCGGTCCCAGCTTTGATGCACCTGTACTGACCTCGCCTTCTGGATGATAGCGGGGTGAACAGGCAGTGGCTCGGGTGGTTGTTGGTAATCAAGCCTACCACTGTTGTGTCGTCCGCAAACTTGATGATTGAGTTGGAGGCGTGCGTGGCCACGCAGTCGTGGGTGAACAGGGAGTACAGGAGAGGGCTCAGAACGCACCCTTGTGGGGCCCCAGTGTGGAGGATCAGCGGGGAGGAGATGTTACCTAACCTCACCACCTGGGGGCGGCCCGTCAGGAAGTCCAGTACCCAGTTGCACAGGGCGGGGTCGAGACCCAGGGTCTCGAGCTTGATGACGAGCTTGGAGGGTACTATGGTGTTGAATGCCGAGCTGTAGTCGATGAACAGCATTCTCACATAGGTATTCCTCTTGTCCAGATGGGTTAGGGCAGTGTGCAGTGTGGTTGAGATTGCATCGTCTGTGGACCTATTTGAGCGGTAAGCAAATTGGAGTGGGTCTAGGGTGTCAGGTAGGGTGGAGGTGATGTGGTCCTTGACTAGTCTCTCAAAGCACTTCATGATGACGGAAGTGAGTGCTACGGGGCGGTAGTCGTTTAGCTCAGTTACCTTAGCTTTCTTGGGAACAGGAACAATGGTGGCCCTCTTGAAGCATGTGGGAACAGCAGACTGGTATAGGGATTGATTGAATATGTCCGTAAACACACCAGCCAGCTGGTCTGCGCATGCTCTGAGGGCGCGGCTGGGGATGCCGTCTGGGCCTGCAGCCTTGCCACGTTTAAATGTTTTACTCACCTCGGCTGCAGTGAAGGAGAGACCGCATTTTTCCGTTGCAGGCAGTGTCAGTGGCACTGTATTGTCCTCAAAGCGGGCAAAAAAGTTATTTAGTCTGCCTGGGAGCAAGACATCCTGGTCCGTGACTGGGCTGGATTTCTTCCTGTAGTCCGTGATGACTGTAGACCCTGCCACATGCCTCTTGTGTCTGAGCCGTTGAATTGGGATTCTACTTTGTCTCTGTACTGACGCTTAGCTTGTTTGATAGCCTTACGGAGGGAATAGCTGCATTGTTTGTATTCAGTCATGTTACCAGACACCTTGCCCTGATTGAAAGCAGTGGTTCGCGCTTTCAGTTTCACGCGAATGCTGCCATCAATTCAAGGTTTCTGGTTAGGGAATGTTTTAATCGTTGCTATGGGAACGACATCTTCAACGCACGTTCTAATGAACTCGCACACAGAATCAGCGTATTCGTCAATGTTGTTTTTTGACGCAATACGAAACATGTCCCAGTCCACGTGATGGAAGCAGTCTTGGAGTGTGGAGTCAGCTTGGTCGGACCAGCGTTGGACAGGCCTCAGCGTGGGAGCTTCTTTTTTTAGCTTTTGTCTGTAGGCAGGTATCAGCAAAATGGAGTCGTACCCACAATAACATCTGCTAAAAATGTGCACGCATACATTAAAAAAAATGGTTGTGAGATCTGTGTGGAAGAACTTGACTGGCATGCACAGAGCCCTGACCTCAACCCCATCGAACACCTTTGGGATGAATTGGAACGCCGGGTGCCCAACCTCACTAATGCTTGTAGCTGAATGCAAACAAGTCCCCGCAGAAATGTTCAAAAATCTAGTAGGAAGCCTTCCCAGAAGAAGGCAGCAGGGGGGGGGGAGAGACCATCTCCATATTAACGCCCATGATTTTGTAACGAGATGTTCAAAAAGCAGGTGTCCACATACTAGCCTCACTACAAGTCCAAATGTAAGTTCGATAGGTACAGTATTTACCGTGGTAACCAAACAGACTTGCTAGTTTAGTAATTAACCAAACCATCAGTCCAATTTGCAATTATGAAAATTGAATTCAACAATACCATACCAACAATTACACTTTTGCTTTAAAAAGCAGCTCAAACAAAACATTAAAAGTGTACTATAGCCATTTAATTCTACCGTGCAAATAATGCACTCTCTAGAATGCCCTTCAAGCCAATCGGGAGTACGCAACAATACCATGATATAATTATGTACCATTTAATTCTGTGATTAGAGAAATGTACAAATAGTGTAGAATACAGAGTTGGGCAATATGGAGGAACTGAAATCGATTAGGTAACAAATTCACAACTCCATAGTTTATGTTCCCTGTACAAGGGCAACGTAGCTACAGCTGGGAAATTCTTGTGTATGAGGAAATGACCAGCATCATGTTCTCCCACACTGAAAATGAGCTTGACTGCGGATCTCAAACCAGTCACTCCATTTAACAGCTACGGTTCAAGGCAAATTCTCTCCACCTCAACCCATAGATACCAACAGGGAACGGAGAGCTGAGGTTAACCCTGTCTATTCAATGGCTTTAAAAAAAAATTTTTTTTTAAAGGCTTTCATCCTGTGCAAGAGCGGCAGAAATCTAAATCACTCCACCTCCCTGAAGAAGACTCTTTAGGTTCTCCATACAGGAAGCTGCTGACTTCAAACCAACAGAACGCCACATCCCTGCAGTCGCCACAGAAAATCTGATGTCACATTGGCAGCACTCAATAAAATAGATTACATTTCTATGACAGCGTAAACCAGTGTCGTGTAAAAACATTCCCAGCTTGAAAATGTTCACGTTCTGATCAATTGTGACGTTATGTTTGAAAACGTATGTGACATCTAAACCGTTTGAGCTAGAAAGTATTGGACCCAGTTCTAAAAAGCTGCGTGTCAAACATGAACGGGTTTCCCTTTTTGCGCTACAACACCCACAAAATTCAGTGGACGAGTTCGAAGTCAGACCCCTCGGCGTGCCAATACTATTTTTTACTCAAGAAAAGGTCTAACACCTGAAACATTAGAAACTATTTGGAGCCAGGTCTAAAAAGCTGACTCACAAAAGCATTGTCCATTTTGCTCTATTCCCACAAGCTTCATCTGAAGTCGGAACTGAGAACAATCAGAACGTGAAAATTAATAGGACATTTAATTGGGAACACTTTTAGCTGGGAACATTTTTACATAAGGCACTACAGCAGGGCACTAATGTAATAAAGGCCCAGCAGAATGCAGAGTCAACACGCCGACAGGAGGCTCAAAACGACACAGACCAGGATGCAGACAGCCAGAGTGCCAACGTCTGCAAGAGAAGCAGAACAGTGTTGTGATAAAAATCAATACTCTCATGGGCCTCTAAAAATGGATGTGCTCGGTCGGGGTGACAGGCCGCCGTGGTCGTGAAACAGGCAGAATGGGCTGACGAGATTTCTCCCACGTCAGCTATGCATCACCCGCAGTGAGATCACACTGAACTGACAGCCCTGAGGTGGCTACGACTGACCAGAGCGTCTAATATGCAACCTAAGTTGCAGCTACTAGAAGGACGACACCAGACAAGATACATATTGTTTGCCTCAACCCAGCAAGGAGTGCTAAGAAGCTCCAGGATATAGCAACAGTATGTGAATGCGACTTCAAATAGCCTAGGAGAAATTATGCCCAAAAGGAGTGAATTATCCAGTTCGATGTGTTACATGTGTAGATTTGCATTCACTGTGTAAATATTAAAACAGAGTTTGACTCCCTAGACATTTATATCTCTAAACAGGTCTCTTGCACTGCAGACTGACCACAAAACCCAGGGAATATGGATTGGGTGGTGGATCAATGATGCTCCTTTGTGAATGTCTATGGTCAGCCTCCATGAGTACTAAAGGGAACATTGGATTCATCTTAGACTATACTCTCTATGAGTGAGTCCTTGTGTGTGCAGAATGAATAGGACAGGGTCTGTGATTATTTTTGCTTGATTTCCCCCCCCCAATTTAGTTTTTCTAGGTTCTCTTTAAAAAAAAAAAAGTAAAGAAAAAAGGAATGTCCACAATGCTTAAACCACACCAGGAGACCACTTGAGGTCTGTGGAAAATCTACAAAATGTCGAATTTCAGGTGAATTTGCCCTTTAATTAAATTGTGCACAAGCCAGAGACAGCGATATTTCAGTAGCACTCATCTGGTTGCAGAGTTAGCAAAACAAAATGGCCACTAGATTGATGCAGAATGATATCATGATTATTTCCAAGTTAGGCAAAGACTACAGGTATTCACAGGTCCAAAAAGTTGAACCCCGTTCCGGAATGGACATAAATACATTTAAATATAGAGACCCATTCTGAACGGACCCGAGGAAACCAGACCCGTATCGACATGGTTGAATCTAGACCCTGTCCGTACAGTGATAGACGCAGCATTAATGTCATTTAAGCTACTTTATTAACTGGAGCAGATAAGGCGCGAAAGGAGGGAGCGAAAGGTGTCGCTCTAGCAGACGGGGTAGGGGCCGTGCTTGTGGGTAAGTGACGCGGGAGGAAGAGACAACAACTAACTAAGCAGACACTCGCTATAGTAAACTAATAGCTGCCATTTCTAGGTTATTTATCTATTATGATTACATAGTAAGTATTGACTGCATCAAACCAGGAGACACTAGTTAAGCTAGCAAATGTTAGTTGAGGCTGCAGTGCATGCACTCAGCCTACAGTTACAAATAACTCCATTCAGAATATTACGCATCAGCTGGTTCTTGGTAGTTGTAGCCTATCCTTCTCCTTTGATGGAATTGACAGTTATTTTATTAGATGTCCCAACATGCCACACACAGACAGAGGCTCTGAGTGTAGCTTAGTGCTGCTTTGATGAAGTCAGTTAAAAGTACACATACCCGAGACAATCATATCAGATCTGACCCAGACCCATGACATTTAGAATTCTGGTTCCAGACCCCGCTAGGGTCCTTGATCGGGGCTCGGGTACAGGTGGATCTGAAGACCTCTAGCATAGGCAACTTTGTAGGTGGCTAACATATAATTGAGGAGGTTTTTGGGAAAGGCTTTCCATTTACCAGAATATGGTGGTCATTACATTAGTATCATCGTTAATGGCTACACAAAGAGGTAGACAATCACGCATACAGACAGGGGTATTCCTTTGTTGTTGCCTATTCAGAAAGTAAGGAAAATACGAATCACTGATGTTTTTTGTTCACGTTCTTGGGCAAATTAAAGAATGTTGTAAGTTCAATACATTTAGTGAATTTCCTACTAAGTTCAATACGTTTTTTTTTTTCTTAAATATGGTTGGAATCACGGAACTGCATTTTTTCTGGATTCCGTCTGCAACGCAGATTTTATAGGGCCCAAGCATTGGCACAGCAGCCACAGACTGAAAGAGAATAGCATATTTCAACATGGTTCTTCACGAGTTTGCAGATACTTCACATGGAAGAATGCAAATGTGTCCTTTCAGTGGGTGGCTAATAAAATTTGATTCAATAAAACCATCCATCTCTTAAAGTAGGGATTCCCAACAATCTAGCTATGTTGCATCCAACCCAACAAAAGCAGTCCAACTGATTACTTGGTTAACAGTAAAGTCAACAAGAACATTTTAGTTATGTCAGCCCTTGAACATGCTTCAGGACACATCCCGTGGCATGTAGCCTCAAGACATTTCATACAGGTATCCAGAGAGCTCCATGTACTGTCAAGGCAGCCTGAAAGAAGGCAGTGTCTCTAGAGCTTTGTGTATTGGTGGCTCTAGACAAGAGGAAGTATGCACATCGCAGCCAGCCACCCGCCAGACCCCGACACGGACTTATTTGTCACAAGACTGATGCCATCTATGCAAGGTTAAGTTATTCTGCTCCAACCTTGTCAGATTCACACATTTTAAGTGAGGCAGTGTCACACATTAGTGCATGATTAAGACAAAGTAATATCTAATTAGAGGCATAAAAAAAAAAAAAAAACTCAACTTCATATTCAACACATGTGAAAGAGGTGTTTCCAATGACATCAGAGTGCAATTTTAACCAATTATAAGTAGGCATTGCCTAACAATAGTCTACTAATTTACATTTAAGTCATTTAGCAGACGCTCTTATCCAGAGCGACTTACAAATTGGTGAATTCACCTTCTGACATCCAGTGGAACAGCCACTTTACAATAGTGCATCTAAATCATTAGGGGGGGGGGGGGTGAGAAGGATTTGTCATTGTAAACACTTAAATTTTAAATTCCTCTTTTTTACTACAAAACATAGAAACGTGCTATGTTCACATATGTTGATGTTGGTTGGTGAGGAGATGAATATGAAGTTGGAATATATCCCTATTTAGACCTGATGCATTTACCGAAGACGGGTGTAATAGCCTAGCACCTTTCTCAATCCCTCATGGTAGGGAAGTCTATCCACAGAAGGGTTGATGTTACAGCTAGGGCCGTTACTGTGACCGTACTACGGCAACACCAGCGGTCACAAGTCATGACGGCAGACAAATTCCACGTGACCGTTTAGTCATGGTAATTAGGCTTCTCCAAGCTCTGATGATGTGGATGGTCATTAGAAACCAACAAACTTGCTAACTGGTACTCAGCACTGTCCCGCCAATCGCTCTGACATCAATGTGAATGTAATCCAAAATCTAATCAAAACACTACATGAGAGCCCATGAGCTCATGTTGAGCAACATTTCAATAGGCTATTCAATTGTGAAAAAAACAGAGTGATGGCCTGTATTAAAAATAGGAGCACATCAGCTCCCTATAGGCTAGGCGTACTATATTTATTTCTCAACTTTCCTAATATTAAAACACATTTCCCCTCTACAACAGGAGTATAGCCTACTTGGCTAGCATAAAAATGACCTGGAAAATCATCCTCCATTCGCTAAGTGCATAGAAAATACATGTTTTCTTCCCCTGCCCCGACAGGTGCATGATAGTTAATTCAAAATCAAAACAAATTTCACACATTTAGTATATGTAAAGACAGGATTTAATCAAGAATAGTGTGATGGTGACAATATTAGCCTATCACTTGTGAATGATGCCCAGCGTGTGTGCAGTAAGGCAAGAAACGCATGCCTTCTTCAAATCAGTCACACACACAGCCTAGCTCATAAACCTATATATTCCATCCCACAACTGTCCCAGACTATGTTTGGAATATTACTCTTGCACAGAATAGGTCAACTTTTGTACCATGGGGGAATAGTAAATCGACATATGCTAGTGCTTTTGCTGATCGTTAGGCCTACTCATCTTGTTGGCTGACAAAGTAAATGTGGACAGTTCTTTCAATATGCACCTCGGAATAGGACAAGAAACTGCGCATTTGCGTCCCCGATGTCGGTCTTCACTTGTAGCCTTTAAGAAAAACCAGATCATATGATGGGGAGCCATTTGAATGAGAGGTTGCAGTTGGGAGAAGGGAATTTTAATTGTTATATTCAGCCCAACGGCACAATGGACACCACCCCCCAAAATAAGGCATGGATTTTTTTAGGGGGCATTACGTCCAAACAAAGGGGATGCTTGTAAAAGTGCTTGTAAAATTGTGAATGAGAGGCTGATGAAGTGTGTACAGCCTGCACAAGAAACAAAGCAGAGCTCATGCCTTTCATGCAGACTTAGAATTAATTAAAAAAACAAAAACACAGCCCAATGTTTGGATCACAACTAAAGTTACAAATAGAGAAGCATATAGGAGTACCTATTTCTTTGTTAACCGCTCAACACAGAAAAGCCGCATGTGCGCACTCCCTCAAATAATTTGGAGAACATAACCTTTCCATTTTACTCACCTGTTAAATTGTATTCTTCATACTATAAAATATTGCCACAGAATTCTAAGCAAATCTTGTCAACTAGTGTAGCCACAGCCATATCAGGGCAACTGCAACTGTTTAAGAAAATAGCAGCATTCTACATATCATGTTTCTTTAGACCCATCTAAAATAATGGATTTATTGTGACATGTAGGCTATATTACATGCATCTACTAGACTTTTAAAAACATGTTTCAAAATGTCTGCATCTGTGGCTTGTAGGCTATGCGTGGAAGCCAGGAGATGCTAAATGTGTATATTAAGTAACTTTCAACTACCGTGAGACCGGCAGTTGTTTGCTTGACCATCACCAGCTAATGAAATTTCATGACCGCAACAGCCCTAGCTACAGCAGCACCTCAGGAGCCCAACACTACTTCGTATAAAAAAAATATTTAAAAAATCCAGATAATAGTTGTTCACAATACTCATCATGCCACAACCCCTATAGTGATGGCTTGCAGCTTCCACTCTGACCCGGTGGTATCTTGTGGTATTTTGACCCTCACCAAAAAGCTCCCCTCATGCACTCTCATTCATAAACCAAGACCAACCATAGTGTATTAGGAAATATTCTGAAAGTATTCAGACCCCTGGACTTTTTCCACATTTTGTTATGTTACAACAATATTCTAAGTTTGAATGAATAATTTTTCAATCAACACACAATACCCCACAATGACAAGGTGAACACAGGTTGACATTTCTGAAAATGTAAAAAAAAAAAAAAAAAAAAAAAAAAAAAAAAAAAAAAAAAAAAAAAAAACTTAAGTATTCAGAACATTTGCTATGAGACTCGAAATGGAGTTCAGGTGCATCCTGTTTCCGTTGATCATTCATGAGATGTTTCTACAACTTGGAGTCCACCTGTGGTAAATTCAATTGATTGGACATGATCTGGAAAGGCACACACACACACCTGTCTATATTACAGATCACTGTTGACAGTTCAAGTCAGAGCAAAAACCAAGCCATGAACTCAAATTGTCAGTAGAGCTCCGAGACAGGATTGTGTGGAGGCACAGATATGGGGAAGGGTAAGAAAACATTTCTGCAGCATTGAAGGTCCCCAAGAACAGTTTCCTCCATCAATCTTAAATGGAAGAAGTTTGGAACCACCAACACTCTTCCGAGAGCTGGCCGCCTGGCCAAACTGAGCAATCGGGGGAGAAGAGAATTGGTCAGAGGTGACCAAGAACCCGGTGGTCACTGACAGAGCGCCAAAGTTGCTCTGTGGAGATGGGAGAACCTTCCACTCCACCAAATCAGGCATTTATTGTAGAGTGGCCAGACGGAAGCAACTCAGTAAAAATAAAAAAAGGCACATGACAGCCCGCTTGGAGTTTGCCAAAAGGCACCTAAAAGGACTGACCATGAAACAAGATTGATTTGATGAAACCAAGATTGAACTCTGGCCTGAATGCCAAGCGTCACGTTTGGATGAAACCTAGCACCATCCCTACGGTGAAGCATGGGTGGCAGCATCATGCTGTGAGGATATTTTTCAACGGCAGCGATGCTGGGAGACTAGTCAGGATCAAGGGAAAGATGAACGGAGCAAAGTACAGAGAGATCCTTGATGAAAGATCCACCTTCCAACAGGACAACGACTCTAAGCACACAGCCAAGACAACGCAGGAGTGGGGTCTGAATACTTTCCAAATCCACTGTATATACACAGCATATGGCCCGATTTGCGCAGCGGTCTAAGGCACTGCATCTCAGTGCTTGAGGCATCACTACAGCCACCCTGGTATCACAACCGGCCGTGATTGAGTCCCATAGGACGGCGCACAATTGGCCCAGCGCCGTCCGTGTTTGGCCGGTGTAGGCCGTCATTGTAAATAAGAATTTATTCTTAACTTCTTTGGGATAGGGGGCAGCATTTTCACTTTTGGATGACTAGCTTGCCCAGAGTGAACTGCCTCAGTCTCAGATGCTAATATATGCATATTATTAGATGGAAATTGGATAGAAAACACTGAAGTTTCTAAAACTGTTTGAATGATGTCTGAGTATAACAGAACTCATATGGCAGGCAAAAACTGTAGAAAAAAATCCAAACACGAAGTGGGACATCTGAGGTTTGTAGTTTAACTCACCCCTATTGAATACACAGTGGGATATGGGTTATGTTGCACTTCCTAAGGCTTCCACTAGATGTCAACCGTCTTTAGAATGTCGTTTCAGGCTTCTCGTGTAAAGGGGGGCCGGATAGGAGCTGTTTGACTAAGGGGTCTGCCTGCAGCCTGGTTCTCAGTCACGCGCTTTCACATGGAGGTAACTCTCGTTCCATATACTTTTCTACAGGCAATGGAATTCTCCAGTTGGAACATTATTGAACATTTATGATAAAAACATCCTAAAGATTGATTCTATACTTAGTTTGACAAGTTTCTTCGACCTCTAATATAACTTTGAATGCTTTGTCCGACTGGACCAGATCGCGCTTTTGGATTTGTTTACCAAACGCCCTTACAAAAAAAAAGAAGCTATTGGACAGAAATTAACATTATCGAACAAAACAAGCATTTATTGTGGAACTGCGATTCCTGGGAGTGCATTCTAATGAAGAGCAAAGTCAATATTAGTCAAAAATAGCATTAAATATTGACTACCCAACATGGCGGATATTTCTCTGGCTGGTTTGGGCTCTGAGCACCGTTCTTTGTCCGTAAAGTTTTTGGGAAATCTGGCAGCGTTTGCATTAAGGAGAAGTGTATCTAAACTTCCATGCATAACACTTGAATTTATCAACAACATTTATGAGTATTTCTGTTAATTCATGTGGCTCTCTGCAATATCACTGCATGTTTTGGAACTACTGAACGTAACATGGCAATGTAAAATAAGATTTGGATATAAATATGAATTTTACCGAACAAAACCTACATTGTGTAACATTAAGTCCTATGAGTGTCATCTGATGAAGATCAAAGGTTTGTGATTAATTCTCTCTATTTGTGATTTTTGTGACTCCTCTCTTTGGCTGGAAAAAATGGCTGGGTTTTTCTGTGAGTTAGTGGTGACCTAACAATCGTTTGCGGAGCTTTCGCTGTAAAGCATATTTGGCTGGATTAACAAGAATTGTATCTTTAAAATGGTGCCTAATAATTGTATGTTTGAGAAATTTGATTTATGAGATTTGTTGATTTGAATTTGGCGCCCTGTAATTTCATTGGCTGTTGGCGAGGGGTTCCGCTAGTCCTAGACAGGTTAACAGACTTGCCTAGTTAAATAAAGGTCAAATTAAAATAAATATGGCTGCAAACAAAAAAAAGTATGCTTATGCCCTTACAATGTACAATCTCAAGTCAAGCATCTCCTCCAGTGGCATTTATAGTAGTTGATCAAGGAGGGATTGGATGGGCAACACGGATATAAATGTGCAGTAGGGCTGTGATGGTCACGAGATTTTGGATGATTAATTGGACAGCCAAATGACCGCTGTCTCCATAATTACTGTTCAAACAGTAAGTTTTCCAAGATGTTGCAGGGCTCGCTTTGAGGCAAGAAACACTGATCCATGCGGGACAGCACCTGCAGTACTGGCAACTGTGATCTTGCTCTCCGTAGCCGACAGAAGACGTGGTCTTGAGAATGTTAACCTGTTTAACGTGGCCAGACGGATTACCAGGACACGTACATGCGCTGACCAGTTGGACCCACTCTAATTCGCATACTGCCCCAACAGATCCAGAGATGATGCTATCGCTATTGAACTCCACTCTGGAACATAACCAAGCTACTGTAAGAATACTTTAAGATAATACACAGATAAGAGGTCAATGGGGAATTACCGCTCAATGGAAATAGTTGTCTATCATTACTCAGTGTATTAATTCCTCCTTTGTGTTGTTGGGAATGGAACGGAAGGAAGCATTTCACTGTTAGTCTACACCGGTTGTTTACAACTCATGTGACATAACATTTGATGCCCATAGGAGGAAAGCAGGAAGAAAAAGTAGGAAGCGTGTACATCAATATGTGCAGTGATTGGTTGATTCAACTGAACTTGACTGCAAAAAAATACATTCCATTGTATGCATGAGCCACATTCTACATGACTGTGGAAATTGCATCACAATTCCAGGACACCATTGAGAGTGTACCCGTGAGTTTACCAGATTTCCAGGGTTGTAGATTCGACTGTGCTAGTCCCATCCAGTCAGCGCCTGGACCGACTACCAACCAAGAGCAGGGGCCTGACGCAGACATAACAGGCCACTACCCTGTCGATACGACGTAGGCTCAACTGATGACCAACAACTCGGAGCAGCCATCGCGCCCAATGAAATCTAACCTGTTATCAAATGATTGATTTTGCTGTAAAGCTAAATTAAAACCCATGGTAGTATTCCAAGTAGGGCTGACCCCATTTAGTCGACTGGTCAACTGTTTGGGCTCATACATATATTGATTGGCACACGAGACACCCGTCTGATTCACACCCGTCTCAGTGGACTAATCCATTGTGTAAGCCGCAGGGATGGCACACCAGTATCACCAATAGTACATTTACTATTCTAATCTACAATGTTAGTTTGGTTAGGGTCATTTGTTAATGCATTCAATATATTATTTAAGTCTTTTACTGTTCTCATTGTCGGAGTAGACAAGTTGTTTGCTGGCCGCACAACCTAGGCTACACTTGTTAGGAACACATTTTTTATTTTGTTTGTAGCACTCATTTCAATCAATGTTGAGTAAGGACGCATACCTGATTATGCATAGAAGTAGACCAAGGCTACCTGGCCTGCGTGCAAATGTAGGCCTATAAATTTGGGGGATCTGATAATATTTGATTGTCTTCACCACCATTGTTGAGCTTCTCAAATAAACATTTTCTTCACCTCAAAAACAGCAAGTAAACAAAGTCTGTTTTTACATCCATTGAGAATGACAACACAGTTGCTACAGACAATAAACATTTTCAGTGAGACAAATCAAAGGCGAAATCCATTAAAGCCAAACTAATGGAATTCATTGCCCTTGACAATCAACCGGTCCCTGTCGTGGGTGATGTTGGCTTTCGCCAACTGGTCGAGCATCGGTACACACTACCAAGTGAGCTATTTTTCAGATTTCAGTCACACAGTAATAGCGTCACAGCTATTAGCTTCACCACATACATACTATGGAACGCCGTTTGGGTCTTTGCAATCAAAAAAGATACAGTAGCACTGTCAAAGCTGTACAAAAAAAAAAAGTCTGCAAACAAGCAAACGCTGGCCACGAACGATGCGTTTACAAGACGGCATTGGTAATAAAGCACTCATTTGTTCGACCGCAACGACTGGGGTAGCTAGCACCAACACAACCAGCCTGAAAACAATGACCAGTTGAAACTGTAGTAATTTTCATTATTCTTAGCAATGATTTAAGAAACCTTCTGAGTAGGTAGGTATTAGCTAGGTTCACCTATTGAAATTGAACTTCAGCTAGCGTCATCTGGCTAGTGATGCTCAACCGGACCGGGTTGTGAAGCTAGCCACACTAAGAATTAGGCACAAGTAGAATTTGCAGTTTGCCTTCAAAATAAAAGTATGACATTGACAGTGATGCAAATGAATACAAATATAATTACTTTTATTTTGAAGGCCAACTCTTGTGGCTTGCTTCACATAGATGGGTCCAACCATTAATCAAATAAGAACTGTTTTATAAAGTAGGGTTATTTTAGATGACACTTAACTATAGCTACTGAAACAGATTATGTTGTGGTATTTGACGTGTATCTTTGACACAAAGAACCAAAAGGCATTCCATATAAATCCTAGTTGAGAATGAAACGACTGAACAAAACCACAAGTACGTGAAAAAAATAGGTTGATTGTTTTACTGGTAATGGGGACATACATAAACATCAACAAAACTTTGTCAATGTGGTGTGTGTAACCTTTATTTAACTAGGCAAGTCAGTTAGGAACAAATTCTTATTTACAATGACGGCCCGGACGACGCTGGCCCAATTGTGCACCGCCCTATGGGACTCCCAATCACAGCCGGACGTGATACAGCTTGGACTGTGGTGACGCCTCTTGCACTGAGATGCAGTGCCTTAGACCGCTGCGTCCATGCGTGTTAACTATACTAGAACGCTTAAAAGGCAGGTAAAAAACGTTTATATCGGTATTGTTTTGGCAAGGACGATGTCGGTCAAAAATGTGTGTATTAATGATTTAATCAGTGCTTCAAGCATCAGACAAGCTAAGTAGCCTACATGTAGTTTATTTAATTTAAACACATTGTAAAATGTAGACGATTGGTCGAAAGAACAGACTACTCTCGGTCGACCAAGATTTGTATTTTATTTGTTGTCAGGGACTACCCAAGTTCCATTCATGATGCCTCTACTACAAGTGAGACTAACCAACATTTGTGATTCCATTACGGTGCCTCCACCTTGCAAGAGTTGATACCTCCCACTTCGAGTCAAGACATGAAAGACTATAATTAACTAGGAACTGCAGTAATATGACATTAGTGTGAGACTGTCTTCACAGGCTGCTGTAGAATGCACAGTTCACATAGGTTTCAGTGGGTGTGCTTAACCAAGTTCTCAAAGACAAATCAACTCCAGTCTACAATTATTATATTTTAAATTATCATGAAGCACAATATAGGCAATGGTTTACAAATGCATACACAAAATCAGTAGATAATGTGTAAATTACCAGTTTGTTTCTCAATCATGGTAGTGGTGGTGTTGTAGTGACGTCGCACGATGGCAGGCTCACGTTTCCTGTAAAGAAACTTAATGCTGCTGGGCCTGAAATCACCGGTGTCCCTGGTGGCCCCCCTCCAGATCACTCCCACTGCCAGCCACAGGGGCTACCCACGCTGGCCTGTGCTATCGCTACCCATAGGAGCTCTGGGTCAGCACTAAACATGTAGGGCTCATGATAGATTAGCCTCTTGCTAGCATGTTTCCTACATACAGTAACTACACATTGGGTATAAATGATGAATGCATTTTTAGTGCTATCAATAGTTTCCTCATATTACTTGCAATAATTTCACCTGACAGGAACCTCTAGGTGAGAGGGTCACACACCCAGCAACAGCTTTGAAGAGGAGTAAAATTGGGAATACTTAACGCAAACGGACAACTGGGATCACCCTTCCACCACAAGTCATTACAGAGTTGAATTAACTACAATTGAGCAAGTAAGGATAAAAGTAATCAGGAAAAAAACAGAAAAGGACAACGTTCCCCAAATATGAGCGGTCATACACCTGCTCTCGATTGTGCAGTCAACCACCATCCTAACCATTTAGGCCTTTTACTCAAAGCAACGGCCCTGGTCAATAGACAGGCGGCATGCCACCACACACCACAGTGAAGGAGAAAATAGTGTCACACCCTCCAGCTCCTAGCAGTAGCTGCACGATTCAATATCCCCACTAGGTCGAGCCCTCTATATTAGGGTTTCCGAACTCCATGGGTGTATGTTTTGCTTTTTGCCCTAGGCCTACACTGCAGATTCAATTAATCAAAGTTTCATGATGAGTTAACCAACTCATCATGAAGCTTTTATACATTTAATCAGCTGTGTAGCGCTACCGCAAAAAACAAAATGCGTACACCCAGGGAGAGGCCTTCGGACTGTGTTTGGGAAACCCTGCTCTATAACAACTTAGTAGCATGTCAATTTCCTACTACATGTTGCATCACGCAACCAGCTTTGCCACATGTAGCCTAAGCTAGACTACAAGATGACAGGGGCTATTGATAAAAGCCACTTCAACAATTATTAAATAAGGCAAAACAGTACTCAGTAGAAAAATGTTAAATTAAACATATGGAATAAATTCCGGCCTAGTGATGGTCCAAAACATGTCTCTTGCAATCAAAGGCACAGTTGATTGGTAATTTGATGCTGTGAGGTAGCATATTGTTAAATGCTTTGAGTGAATGCATCAGACCTAACAGGATAAATAAATTGTTTCGGTTTGATAAGTTAAATATTAAATCGCAATCTTCATTTTTTTTATTTTTATAATGTTGTTTGAATGCTGTAACACAGAAAACAATTCAAGTCCTACGGATGTTAGCGACTGCTCATCACTTAACCATCACATTACGTCGATAAAACATTTCAGTTGTGTATATTACATTTGTTTTAGGCTTATTTGACAACTATTATTTCAGTCCAAGTCATCAGCACATCGCTATAGAGCTGCTGCCTAATCGGTCTGACAAAAACACTATTTTAGTAGTTCTTCAAAGTAAGGTATACTTTTATGACTGCTGAACACCAACTATCAATCTTTGAGGTATCGCTACCTGAAAATAAATCAAAGAAACTGCTCGCTCTCTCCCGATCACGTTCTACTGTCTCTTGTCTCAGTCTGGACAAGTAGGTGCGCAATGGATGTTGGTCATTGTAGTGAATTATGTTTTCTGAGTTAAACTATGTAGAATATTGGTTGTTGGAAACTACAACTCCCTACTACATGGTACAGTTTGGGCTCGATCTGATTTACACTACATATCCAAAAGTAGGTAGACACCTGCTCGTGGAACATCTCATTTCAAAGTCATGAGTATTAAAATAGAGTTGGTCCCCCCCTTTGCTGTAACAACAGCCTCCACTCTTCTGGGAAGGCTTTCCTCTAGATGCTGAAACATTGCTGCAGAGACTTGCTTCCATTCAGCCACAAGAGCATTAGTCAGGTCAGCTACTGATGTTGGATGATTAGGCCTGGCTCACTGTCTACGTTCTAATTCATCCCAAATGTGTTTGATGGGGGTTGAGGTCAGGGCTCTGTACAGGCCAGTCACGTTCTTCCATTATCATGCTGAAACAGTTCTCCAAACTGTTGCCACAAAGTCGGAAGCACAGAATCGTCTAGAACTGGGGGGTTCTTAAACTTTATCAGCCTGGGACCCAAATGAGATCGAATCGCCGAGCTGACAAGGTAAAACTGTCGTACTGCCCCTGAGCAAAGTAGTTAACCCACTGTTCCCCGAGCATGTCTATTAACGCAGCCCCCGCACCTCTCTGGGTTAAATGCGGAAGACACATTTCAGTTGAAGGCATTCAGTTGTACAACTAGTAGCACTATGCACAAAGCTGGTGTAGCCAGCAGATCCAACCCGCTTGCTAACAGCTGCACTAAAGTCAGACAGCATTCCTGTGTATATTAAGACACCATGGATATGGCTCATAAAACATACCTCAATTAAGGTGTGTACCCCAAACTGTTACACCAAGAACATTGAAAGACATTGAAAGTTTAAGTAAACTGCAGTTTGTCTTCATGCTAGCTAGCAGTAGCAACAGCCCATGTTGCGTTGAGCAACAAAATAGCTGATTGGCTGACACTGCCAACCCAAAATGGCTACTGTGGCTTATGCTCTTTGTAAGGGACAGCTAAGGTAAAAAGTTGGGATAAATCAGAGTACATCCCTGGATTGAGGAAGTTTCAGGGCCATATCTCTTGCCAGCTCCTTGGATGTCAAAGGAATGTTGTTTGACCCTAGTGCAGCTGTAAACAAGCTGATTGAATTGTGGTATGTCGCAAACCATAAACCAACGCAAATAATTGAGAAATGACCTATCGACGCACATTTATCAAACATTATTTTGGAGGTGTGGTTACTGGTAAAGACACAGTTTAACAAAATACTGGGTAACTTGATTAGCTAGTTATTGTTGTCTTATTTAAGGGCATTTTTCACCAAGTCCCAGTTTGTTCTACCTTACAATGAAGCTGTCCTGACCAGATAATCTACGATTCTGCCACAATGAATTTCATCCTGTTCATCATAATCAGGATGCTTTGTTATTGTTGGAAATGACACCTGCCCACGTTGCTGGTAGTTAAAATGTTAACAAAAAACTACCGAGCCACTGCCTGTTCACCCCGCTACAGTCAAGAAGGCGAGGTCAGTACAGGTGCATCAAAGCTGGGACCGAGAGACTGAAAAACAGCTTCTATCTCAAGGCCATCAGACTGTTAAACAGCATCCACTAACATTGAGTGGCTGCTGGCAACACACTGACTCAACTCCAGCCACTTTAATAATGGGAATTGATGGGAAATGATGTAAATATATCACTAGCCACTTTAAACAATGCTACCTAATATAATGTTTACATATCCCACATTATTCATCTCATATGTATATACTGTACACTATATCTACTGCATCTTGCCTATGCTGCTCTGTACCATCACTCATTCATATATCTTTATGTACATATTCTTTATCCCCTTACACTTGTGTCTATAAGGTAGTAGTTTTGGAATTGTTAGCTAGATTACTTGTTGGTTATTACTGCATTGTCGGAACTAGAAGCACAAGCATTTCGCTACACTCACATTAACATTAACCATGTGTATGTGACAAATAAAATGTGATGTGTGGAACTGAGGTCATACCATTGTTTAGTATAGGGAAATATAGGTATGTGTCTATTTAGCCAAATATCTCGCAATTTGTATATCTTTAAATCAATTTCAATCTTCTCTTTCTAATTATGTAAGGCTGGGCAGCATACTCTGTCATCATCAATTGCTCGTCCCAAAATACCTTTTGCCCTTGTAACGCTGAGCCCCCCCTCACACTTTTCCTATGGAAAGGCATGCTGGTACATTTCGCCAAATATCTCGCAATGTGTATATTTAGATTTTGTCAAGTCGGACACCATTTTAATCAGGATAATATCCTCTTTCTAATTGCATAAGGTTGGACAGCGTACTCTGCTTTCGTCGATCGCTAGATCAGAAACAACAAATGTTTGCTCTTTATGCAGACATAAGCACACTTGGCACCATTGAGGTGGGGATGTTAACTTTCTACACGAGTTGTTATTTTTCCGTTTCGTCCTAAGAACAGATTGTAGTGGTAAAATAAAGGGATACATCTTTGGGTGCCATTAAGGCACAATTAAACTGTAAGCATCACTCCAGTTAACAGGCTCTGCGGAGGTAATTTGCTATGGGATTCGGCTAGTGTTCCAGCTCAGACAACCTTCTGACATTTCCAGCCTTGGGTGAATTTCGACTCCTATTGTCCAGCCTACTAACGTGACATACGCCAATGACATTTCATGGACTCTCGTCCAACTCCATCCCTTGGTTACCTGTCCGACTAACGTTAGCTTTACCTGGCTAACTAGGATATGTATTAGATAGCAAGGCAGTATTTTTACTGAAATGGGTAGTTATGAGAACGAGTTTCGATCAAAGCTGACTTACATTCACTACGCAGATACATGACTCAAGTGCGTATACGCTAAGTTAGCTATGCAGCTAGTCAACTGGGTTAGCTTGCTACGTAGCTAATTAGCTGGGTTAGCTAGCTCGTTCGCTGTCACGCTAGCCGTTTCTGTGCTGGTTTCAGGCATTGGAGATGCGGTTTGAATGGACACATACCAATTTAAATGTAGCTATGGTAAAGATAGTAATTGAATTGTGTGATAATTACCGCTGAAAACCATAGCTGCAGAGGCTCCCATCACTGCGAAGAACGGAGAGTATTCGGGGCTTTCGGACGACATTCTCTGTTTAAAAGAACACGGAATACCAAACGGATATTGCGGTTCCCCTTAATGGTTTACCGACTACACCTATCAAAGACCACACGCTCTTTAAATGTAAACTGGGAAACCTATGTAGCTAACTAGAGATGTAATTGGACTAGTCACGAATCTTCTGCTAAATACACGGCGGAACAGCAGCACAAAATGGTGAAGCGGAAAATATCACCTGACTGGCCAAACCCCATCAACTACTATATGTAGGGGAGGCGCTCACAAGTACCTCTAATAATGATTTACTGCAGCACATCAAATTGGATTTAAATTACAAATAAACAATTTTATATATTTCTGATTCAACCCATCCAAAGTAAATGCTTTATTTTTAGATTATGTCCATTCTTTTTTTAAATAATCCCCTATTGTAGTCTATTTTGGTGTGCTCCGCTGCAGGGTTGCCCTTTGAAATCTCGCTAGGCATTCAGTGACTAAATTCCCCATTGAGTGGCTAAACTGTACAATGCCGTTATGAAATCATTCAAATTGATTTCTGCATTTGGCACTAGGATACCATGCATGAGAGGGTCATTTACAGTAAAATGTGATATGCAGCAGTGGAGCGTGAGTGATTGTGTGGTCGAGGAGCCGAGAATCCCCACTCTCTCGCTCCCAGCAAGCCCAGGGACAGCATGGGAGTAACGATGAGTGTGTGAGCCAGAGAGAGATTGTGCAGAGTACTCCCACCCCTCCTTTCTCCACCCATCCCCTCTACACCTTTTTATAAGCAGGCAGGCAGGCCGTGAGAGTGAACCCCAACCACGCCACGGCAAAGCCTCTTCATCCGTGATGTAATCACATGTAATTTAGTAGTCTACCTTTTCCTTAGCTAGCGTTCCATAGGCCCTTCTACCTGCCAAATTTGACACTCACAATGATAATTAAATACATGATTTTGTAATATGGATATAACATTCACAGTTGAATGGTGATAATTTGTGCTCTGGTTCATTCTCTATGGTGGCTGAATGGCTATTGATCCAGTAATTTAATTACTGTGATGTTTGAGGAGGCAGTTTGGGATTAATCTGCCACAATAGAGAGGAGGCTCTCGTGATCACAATATCCTACCTGCGATGCATACTCAGCCGGCCCCCTGCCTGAACATTTTGTCACATGATGTCATATATACCTGTGTGTCTTGGTTAATGTCAAGATAGGTGGATCCATGTTCACCGATCAAGCCACGGTCTCTTGACAGTAGAGGTTAAATCAGAGAAAAGCCATGGACCTCCACTGTGCATCTGTTTTATGAATAGTGGAAACTCACAAAATAGGGAACCATGTGAAACATTGTCACAAGGGCATGATTCAAAGTGCACTGCAAGAATTGGTAGATCTGAAAGGATTGGATAGGATCAAGCAATATGGCAAGTCTATCAGAGGGCAAGGAGGAGCTACAGCCATAATCGTTTATTTATCTTATCCCTTCAGCTCTATACAATTGTGTGGTTAGGGGCTAGCGATTGTTTCTGAGCCGTGCGGATCTCTCATGATGCACTCATAGGGTTTGTTGCTAATTACTTTGATTGGGTAGATTAACTTGCACAGAGGATGTGCATATTTAGATATTTGATACTTAAAGAAAGAGGCAATTTCATGACTGTAACCATCTAGAGCTCTAAGATTTGCCTAGGATCTATTAAAGGAGAAGTTTACCCAAAATCCATAAACTTCCAAGTGGTTCCATACAATAGAACAAGTTCAGTGGAGTTTGCCCTTTCTCCCTCTCTCTCCCTGTAGTGGTGAAACACCTGCAAAAATGGGTCATGTGAAGTTGCTAGATGCAGGCCTCGTGCTGCTCCTTTGATGGTTCAGGATTCAGAAATCCGCAAAGTGTGGACAAATTCGTTGTTTTATTGAAAGTGTACGGCCGAATGGGCTTTTGTCAAGAGTACTAATCGGCTATGAGTCAGGAAATGTGTACTTTTTCACCTCAAACATTTGTGATTATTTTATATCATTGTTTTATGTAGCCAACTGCGACAGCAGCTGGAGGCAAACGGTGTTTGGGTGGGAGCGAGCGGGGAATGGTGTACCTTGACAGGGCAAGAATGAGATGTATGTAAGAAGAAGTGCAGTATTATCGTAAGCAGACGTATACTTGGATTACGGAGGAGGAATGGAGGGAAAAGAGAGGGAGAGGAGGTCGAAGAGAGAGAGGTTGGAAGAGGGTGAGCTTGAATTGGTTCAAAATGGAGGAAAAAAGGGAGATGGTTTGATGAAGAAGAATGGTAGAAAGGTTAAGCAGAGTGAGCTCTACACCAGATTAAAGACAGGAGGAGAAATCAATGTGAATGAGGGCGATGTATCGGAGGTGGTCGGTGTGAAGTTCTCAGAGCCCCAGGCTTGCACAGAGGGTTAGGATAAAGATGAGTCTGTGACAGTAGAAGACCCTTGGACTTTCCGCTGATCCATTTGTGATTTCAGGATGGGTGAAAACAGAGTTAAGTGCTGTGGAATCGTTGAAGGTAACCCAAAGTGGCCTTGTGATAATGGTTTGTGTTTCTGTTGGTCAGAAGGAGCAGGCGCTCTGCGTCAAACGACTGAGAACGAGATGTGAATTGTTTTGCTCTCAAGAAAAGGGCGCAATTGAAAGGAGTGATTACTCGGATAGCGGTACATGTGAAAGTGGACCAAATGAAGGGGAAGATTCCCGGTGTTTGTGATGCTTGTCGTTTGGTGCGACACAGACAGGGTGATGTGAGTGGAGAAACAGCAGAGTCGTTGTGAGTTCATTTGAGATTTGATGTTGAGTTTATGCCTGACAAACTGATGTTAAGATATATCAGTTTTTTGGTGCAAGCTTTTGTACCAAATACATTACGTTGTTACAGATGTCAAGCTTATTGGCATGTATCAGCAGTGTGTAGGAGGGAGATTCCTAGGTGTGAGAAGTATACAGGAGGGCATGAGACAAAGTTCTGTTTAGTATTGGGGAAAGAAGCGGTATGTGTTAATTGTAAACGTTCCCATGGGGCTGGGGATCAGTAATGTCCAGTGAGAGAGAGGCAGTTTGAGGTTACCAGGGTTAGAGTAGAGCAGAGGGTGTTGTATGCTGAGGCAGTGAAGAAAGTAGATGGGTCAAGGGGGGGGGGGGTGATCCTGAGAGGAGTGGTGTGAGTAGTAGAACTGTACCAAATCAAATTTTATTGGTCACATACACATATTTAGCAGATGTAATTGCGAGTGTAGCGAAATGCTTGTGTTCCTCACTCCAACAGTGTAGTAGTATCTAACAATTCATAACAATACACACACATCTAAAATAACGGAATTAAGTAATATATAAATACTAGGATGAGCAATGTCGGAGTGGCATTGACTAAAATAGAGTGGAATACAGAATATACAGATGAAGTCGGAAGTTTACATGCACTTAGGATGGAGTCATTAAAACTCGTTTTTCAACCACTCCACAAATTCTTTGTTAACAAACTATAGTTCTGGCAAGTCAGTTAGGACATCTACTTTGTGCATGACACAAGCCATTTACAAATGACTGACGGTACCACGTTTATCTGTACAAACAATAGTATGCAAGTATAAACACCATTGGACCATGGGACCACACTCAGGAAGGAGAAGTGTTCTGTCTCCTAGAGATGAACGTACTTTGGTGCGAGAAGTGCAAATCAATCCCAGAACTGTCATGTCTTATTATGTCTGTTCCTGTCCTTTCTCTTCACTCTGTCTCTCTCTGCTGGTCTTATTAGGTTACCTTCTCTTTCTCTCCTTCTCCAGCTGTTCCTCATCTCCCCTAACTAGCTCGTTCACCCTTTCCCCACCTGTTCCCTTTTTTCCCTCTGATTAGGTCTCTATTTCTCTCTCTGTTCCTGCTACTTTCGGTGTCAGATTCTCGTTTGTGTTTCTCATGCCAGAAGCAAGCTATCGTCTCGTTTGCTTCCTCCTAGTCCTATCCTGTCGGAGTCTGCCTGGCAGGTGCATCCTGTACACTACTAACTATCTTTTGTTTGCACCGTGTCCAGTTCATCATATGCTACGTGTGATCAGCTACCACCGTTCCTCTGTGACCCGCACCGACCCAGAGCGACCTGCAGCCTGTCGCCGCTACCCAGCTATTCATCAGAGGGACTTTATGTTTCATTTGTCGCCCTCTCTGCGGGTATTCTATTGTGCCATTGACAACGTCGGAAGAGGATCTATGCCATTCCTGTTTTTTCATTAAAAGAACTCTGTTTCTGTTAAACCGCTTTTGGGTCTTCACTCAAGTATATAACAAGAACAACAGCAAAGGACCTTGTGAAGATGCTGGAGGAAACGGGTACAAAAGTATCTATATCCACAGTAAAACGAGTCCTATATCGACCTAACCTTAAAGGCCACTCAGCAAGGAAGAAGCCACTGCTCAAAAACCCCTTAAAAAAGCCAGATTACGGTTTGCAACTGCACATGGGGACAAAGATCGTACTTTTTGGATTTATGTCCTCTGGTCTGATGATACAAAAATAGAACTGTATGGCCATAATGATGTCATTTATATTTGGAGAAAAAAGGGGGAGGCTTGCAAGCCAAAGAACCCCATCTCAACCGCGAAGCACGGGTTTGCTGCATCATGTTGTGGGGGTGCTTTGGTGAAGGAGGGACTGGTGCACTTCACAAAATAGATGGCTTCATGAGGCAGGAAAATTATGTGGATATATTGAAGAAACATCTCAAGACATCAAAAGTTAAAGTTAAAGCTTGTTCGCAAATGGGTCTTCCAAATGGACAATGACCCAAGCATACTTCCAAAGTTGTGGCAAACTGGACAACAGAGTCATGGTATTGAAGTAGCCATCACAAACCCCTGACCTCAATCTTATAGAAAATTTGTGGGCAGAACTGAAAAAGTGTGTGTGAGCAAAGAGGCATACAAACCTGACTCAGTTACACCAGCTCTGTCAGGAGGAATGGGCCAAAATTCACCCAACTTATTGTGGAAGCTTGTGGAAGGTTACCCAAAACGTTTGACCCAAGTTAAACAATTTAAAGGCAATGCTACCAAATGCTAATTGAGTGTATGTAAACTTCTGACCCACTGGGAATGTGATGAAGGAAATAAAATCTGAAATAAATGATTTCTCACTATTATTTTGACATGTTACATTCTTAAAAAAAGTGGTGACCCTACCTGACTTAAGACATTGAATTTTTACTAAGAATGAATGTCAGGAATTGTGAAACTGAGTTTAAATCTATTTGGCGAAGGTGTATGTAAACTTTTCACTTCATCTGTAAGTGTGTTATATTGGCTGAAAGCTTAAATTCTTGTTAATATAACTGCACTGTCCAATTTACAGTAGCTATTACTGCAAAGAAATGGCATGCTAGTTAGCGGTGGTGTGCGCTAATAGCGTTTCAATTGGTGACGTCACTCGCTTTGAGAGCTTGAAGTAGTGGTTCCCCGCGGCTTTTGTGGAGCGATGGGTAACGATGCTTCAAGGGTAACTGTTGATGTGTGCAGAGGGTCCCTGGTTCAAGCCCAGGTTGGGGCAAGAAGAGGGACGGAAGCTGTACTGTTACATTGGTGCCGTGACCCGGCAAGGGTTGTACTTACATTCTGAAATCTTGCTCTGATTTATCATCCAAAGAGTCCCAGAAATTACATAAAATGTTGTTTTTGTTAGATAAAATCCTTTTTCATATCCTAAAAAGGTCTATATAGCATGCACGATCAATTTTCTATTTCCACTCGTTCAATTTGCAAAGAAGGGAATCTGTGAAAATCTAACCCTAAACGTTGTTTCAACCAGTCACATTACGTCCGTTTGTATTCCTCAGAGATCCTAGAACGTAACCAGATGTCACTATATCATTAGGAGTGTAGTATATCCTATAGGATGCCAAATTTGGTCAAAGAGCGACGCCTTCATGGCACGCTGAAGACGCGGGGGGTCTTCACTTGATTGACTGGTGCTTATTTGACAAAGTTACAATCGGGGTCAAACAAAGCTAGCTCAGTAGCCAATGAGCTGGGCTTTACGGGAGTATCGGGAAACCCCATATCCATCGCAAAATGTAGCTACTAACCTTGTGCGACAGCAATCCTTTTCCTTTTGGACAAATATCATAAGGAGAGATATGAAAACTGGGTGTTTTGCAAATGTTGAACTTATAATATGGCTACTAATAATATAAAAGCTAAATCAAAGTCCAAGTATACAGATTTGATGATATTCTTGCTAAAAAATTTAATGTTAATGTCTCCTTCACGATTTGCCCAAATGTACCTGGGTGACTTCACACTAAATACCATGTATTTTGCTCGTAGTTAAGGTTATCCGTCTGAAACTTTGCAAATACACTGCTGTCATCTTGTGGACACCATCGGAATTACAAACAGAGTGATGGCTAGATTTATGACATTTCTGTTGCATTTCAAAGATGGTGGTGGGGGGGAGGTAGTTTTGTTTCTTTGTATTTTCTTCTACCAGATCTATTGTTATATTCTCCTACAGCCAATTCACGTCCACAAACTTCAAATTGTTTCCTTTTAAATGGTACCAATAACATGCATATCCTTGCTTCAGGTCCTGAGCTACAGGCAGTTAGAGTTGGGTATGTCATATAAGTCGAAAATTGAAAAAAAGTATTAAATTATTATTTATTGAAGTTCTTGTCTCTCATTGTCACTGAACCTCTGCTAGCTAGCTACATGCTAATGATTTGTTTAAGCATAGCAACATGGCATGAATAGAATGAACGACTGGGTCAAAACATAAGAATAGAATTAATGACCAGCCTGTTTGGTTAGCAACTACAGAATCTTAGCGCGAACAGCTGGCTTTTGTCCGGACTATACCGTCTAGTGGAAGGATGAAATAAAACAAATTTATTCTTTAACCTCTTACATCTATGGGGGCGCTATTTCATTTTTGGATGAAAAACGTTCCCGTTTTAAACAAGATATTTTGTCACAAAAAGATGCTCGACTATGCATATAATTGATAGCATTCGAAAGAAAACACTCTGACGTGTCCAGAAATACCAAGATATTCTCTGTGCGTGCCCTAGAACGTGAGCTTCAGGCAAAACCAAGATGAGATGGCATCCAGGAAATGAGCAGGATTTTTGAGGCTCTGTTTTCCATTGTCTCCTTATATGGCTGTGAATGCGAGAGGAATGAGCCTGCCCTTTGTCGTTTCCCCAAGGTGTCTGCAGCATTGTGACGTATTTGTAGGCAGATCATTGGAAGATTGAGCATAAGAGACCACATTTACCAGGTGTCCGCCCGGTGTCCTGCGCCGAAATTGGTGCGCAAAAGTCACCTGCCAGTATTTTTCCATGGGATACAGAGAGGAAAGCAAGCTTCCACGAACTGCATATCAATGAAGAGATATGGGAAAAAACACCTTGAGGATTGATTCCAAACAACGTTTGCCATGTTTCGGTCGATATTATGTAGTTAATCCGGAAAAAGTTTTACGTTGTAGGTGACTGAATTTTCGGTTCGTTTCGGTAGCCAGACGCAATGTAGAAAACGGAACGATTTCTCCTACACACAGACGCTTTCAGGAAAAACTGCACATTTGGTATGTAACTGAGAGTCTCCTCATTGAAAACATCAGAAGCTCTTCAAAGGTAAATGATTTTATTTATTTGGTTATCTGGTTTTTGTGAAAATGTTGCGTGCTAAATGCTACTCAAAATGCTATGCTAGCTTTGCATACTCTTACACAAATTAGTCAATTTCTATGGTTCAAAAGCATATTTTGAAAATCTGAGATGACAGTGTTGTTAAGAAAAGGCTAAGCTTGAGAGCAGACGCATTATTTTCAATTTTCAGAAATCGTTTTCGTTATGCTAATGAGCCTGAGGCTTTAGTCACAAACCCGGATCCGGGATGGGGAGTTTCAAGAAGTTAAAATAAATTGAATGAAAACATGTCGTCAATCTTTTTTTAAACATGTTGGTAAACATTTTATAAAAGCAATAAGAGAAGAGAAATATTTTCTTTGGTGGTCTTTGGGAAGATAAATGTAGCTAGCTAAATCAGCCATTGGCCAGGCCATCAGAAGCTTGATAAAAGGCATCTGCCATTCAACTGTATTAGGGCAACATTTTGGAGTGAGCGTGGCATTAATCAATCGCAATGACTTGTAAAGGGTCAACAGGTCGAAGTCCAACATGTCACTGTGCAATAAAAGCACTAGTTTTCCCACAGTCTAGCTAGCTAACTAGCTTTTGTTGAAGGCTAGTTTGCAGCGGGTGTTATCGAAGAGGATTTTGTTGCTAATTTGTTAGCTTCGCCCTTTTCAAGAATAACTTTCAAGAAGATGTTAGATATCAAATGATCATCATCTGTTGAGTGGAACTGTGTTTTTTTATTGCAGCTCGCATGCTATTAGCCATCTCTTTCAAAATAACGTGTGTGTGAAATATTTTTGCATTTAAACTTTCGATCACCGGTTATTTTTGTGCTAAACGTGAAAAGTTTTTTGCATTAAAAAGTAATGGTTGTACATTTAGATTGGGAAGTGCTTAGCCTAATGGTTGTTTTTGTATTATGATTGGGACCTACTGGCTTATTATGTCAGAGTGAATGGACTGCCGTCTTTCCATCGGCCCTATGCAGTGGTGCATGGAGAAGTGGGTTTTCTTTCTTTCTTGTGTGAGGGTGTCGTGACGTGACTACCATTAATGTGATGACTTATTTTATCATATCAATTAACTGTTAAAATATTACGGGATTAAGTGAATCATGTAACAAGTAACTCATTTGCAATCTTGGGACAGCCCGGAAAAAGTTTGTTCAATGAGTTAGTTTCCCAAATTAATTCAAGAATATAACAGAATATATCATTATCATATTAGTCATCCATTAACTATTATTATTATTACCACCTCAGTCTCATTCTGAACGTCGTTGACTTCAAATCTGCACAAACACTAGTCTAAATGATTCAGCGATACACAAATTGGCTTAATTATTTATTTACTAACTAAATAATCACACAATTACAAACACACACAGGATAGATTATACGTTTATTACTAACATAATGCAATGAAAAGTCCCTAGTGGATGGCTTGGTACAAAATGAAAAGGGAGGGGTATGTAAGGAGAGAGAGAGAGAAGCTATGCTCATGGGAATATGAATACACTGAAGAGGCGACTGCGGGATGCTGTCTTTCTAGGCAGAGTTAAATTGAAAAGCCATCTCTCAGACTGGCCAATAAAAAGAAAAGCTTAAGCTGGGCAAAAGAACAGACACTGGACAGAGGAACTCTGCCTAAAAGGCCAGCATCCCGGAGTCGCCTCTTCACTGTTGACATCGAGACTGGTGTTTTGCAGGTACTATTTAATGAAGGACTTGTGAGGCGTCTGTTTCTCAAACTAGACACTCTAATGTACTTGTTCTCTTGCTCAGTTGTGCACAGGGGCCTCCCACACCTCTTTCTATTCTGGTTAGAGCCAGTTTGCGCTGTTTTCTGAAGGGAGTAGTACACAGCGTTGTACGAGATCTTCAGTTTCTGTCAGGACCCGGTTGCGAACCCGGGTCTCCGGAGTGAGAAACAGTCACTTAACCAACTGAGCCACGAATAGTCGGCAGAACCCAGAAGATGAGGCAGACACAGCAGTACTTGAGACGGTGTATTTAATAAAGTAAAAAGTGAAGTCCTTCAGGAAAACATGTAACACCACAACCTCAAAAGGAATTCCACAAGAACAAGGTAATCCACAAGGTAATCCTCCAAGACAAAAAGGTAAATCCACAAGGTGGTAGGTATGGCATAAAAAGCCTCAAAAGATACTCAAAAATAAATAAACAAGAACAAAAAACAGAATTCCACAAGAGCGTCCACCGGGATCAACAAGAGTTCACAGAATACTAGGGCTGGGTGCTAACATACAAACACAGAGCAAAGAACTGAGGGAAACTAAGGGTTTAAATACAATCAGGGGAAACGAGGCACAGGTGCAAATAATAATGGGGATCAAGGGAAAGCAAAAGGTCAAAAAGCACAATGGGGGCATCTAGTGACCAAAAACCGGAACAACCCTGCCAAATACTGACAGTTTCTTGGCAATGTCTCGCATGGAATTGTGTTTGAGTTGCGTAAATTCGAATCTGGTATCAGGATAAATATAACAATGAGTCACCGATTGTATACTATGTATTTTTTATTAGCTAAGTAATAAATGACAAATGCAACTTTCATATATATGGGCTCACTGTAATACCACGCAGGGCAGAACAGAGAACTGACAAGATGTATGTGAACAGTATTCTTTATACTGTGATAGACAGTTCCAACCCGTCTGTTGGCCTATCACAGTAGAGACTGGGCGTGGTTTAAACTTGCTCAGCCTATTGTAGGTGCTCAGGCGGGTCCCCGCCTCTTGGCGCTTCTGTTAATAGATGTAACTGTTGCTGTGAAGAACATCCATGCGCTCATGCTCCATACCGTTATCTCACACCTGGCTCCTGTTATCTAACAAAAGACCGCTTGTTCTGCAACCCCACGCTCTGAATGTGCCGCCCCAACTCATTGAACAGTTCGTCTTCATGCTGCTCTGTATTTTTCCATCATGAGAAAGTCCCATGGCCCTGACACTTTTAACAATGTTTCAAGTCAGCTATGTTGCATAACACATACATACATCCACACAAGCCAACAGCAGATAATATTCAATCATATATATGGTAATGGCTATAATGTAAAACACAGGATCCAACAATCCCCCTTTTTCACACCCCCAAGGGTGTGAACAAAAATTCAGCAATGAATCATATAACAGTGACATAGTTTAAAATACCTTCATGTCCTCCATTTGATCCCTCTATGTACTAGATTGGCTACCAGCCACCTAGGAACTTAAAAACAGAAAAAAAGAAAATGGTGTGAAATTTAAGTCCCCCTTTTGACACCCACTAGGGTGTCACTCAATATCCTTTATTTCAGCGGTCCCAACATAGTAATATGTTAATAGCATTTCATGAAAAAAAAGTGTTTTATTAATAAAACATAATTATTATTATTTTTTTTTTTTTTTTTTACAGAAAAACAGAAAAGAAAAATCAACCAAGAAAAAATAAAAATCAAGTGATATATGCTTTTGTCTTTATTGTTTATTGACATGTAAGATGTAGGATAAAACTTTGGTCATGGAAAACAGAGTAAAGCAGAGCAAAGCATTATTATAAACCATCTGGTCCTCTCAGCTACTCCTATCCTGCACCAGGTGGGCACCATGCCAGCCAGGGACTCGAAACCTTCACAACAGGGAGAACAAACATACCGGAAAGAAAACCTATCATAAAAAAATGTAAAACAAGGAACTGTGGTGGTGTAATATTTATTCTACTACCTCACCCACAGCATACCATGGGTCATCCTCAGTCAGTCCCATCCTCCCATGAAAGCATGATTCAGTATCAGCATCTCCAACTGGAGCATCAAGCAAAGGCATCATGCCTGAAGCCTTCACCACATCTGTAACAGACTTCTTAAAACACTGTATGATGCAAGCAGCACAACACATCAATAACAAAAATACAAGAATTAGGGTCAGAAATCCAGTAACCACCATACCAGTCTACTTACCAAACCAGGCTCTCAACCAAGAGAACAGTCCAGACTCCTCCACCCCCGCCATGGTCCTCATCTCAGCAGATAGTGCATCAAGCCCATTAAGGGCCTTAGATATACTACCATCTGGACTGGTGTTATTAGGAATGTACGTGCAACATTGTTCACCGAACATCTTGCAGACACCCCTCTAACTGGCAAGAAGCATATCCAAAGCAAGTATATTCTGGAAACCCTAGATGTGGCCTCAAGTTGTTCAGAAATACCAGTGAGTGCATCACGGGAGTAATTCACAAAACGCTGTTGATTATAGTAGATGTAATTAATCCATGCAGTCTGTCTAGCATCCACTATGTCTGGACCTATAATAGGTAGTAAGTGCCAGAGTCCATCATTCCTACCCAAGGCCTGAAACTCATGAGGAACCCTCACTGGCACACCCAACAGGTTAGTGTGTATGTCAACTACATCCTCTGTCCATGAAGCACTACGTCTATGTCTCCCATGGGTTGGAATGTTCTCAGGTCCCCTGGATACAGAACCCAACAGCTGTTCAGCAGTAACATCAACAATGGTCAGTGGAATTATCAAACTGGTCAGAGCACACGTACCTTGCCAGTCTCCTCTAAGAATGGGTCTCAGCACTCTTTTGGGTCCACAAATCCACCACACATCAGCCAGACCACTAGTTTGGTTTAGGCCTGTAACTGGCCAAGTGGCATTAATGGTTATGTTACTACTGCAATCAGCTTCAGGCTATCTCCCATAATCAATGCCATTACTTGTTCCCGTGATGCAACTGTAATTGCCCCCATATGCCTTAACACCCCAAGGGGCCCGATGAGGGAGTACTGTAGGAAACACAAGGCTCAAAGAGGAACAGAGAGTTGAATTGTGCTGATCCTGGTAAAAATCAGAATACACAACCAGCCCTCTCCTTCTCCTATAGCAAATGGGTGTGTAGCCAGAACAGGTCTAGCATGACCAATGTTTCATGTAACTCATGCAGTCCTTTCTTTTCAGGGTCTTAGCTGTATACCTCATATAAGACAGCCACAAATTGTCCCTACCATCAAAACCAGTCTCAGTGCCTAATTGATCAATAGCTGAATAGTCTCTAACGCTAATTACCTGAATGAGATTTGACACAGTGGTGGTAGGTGGCAGGTTCGGTCCAGGGGTGGAAGAGGAGTGTGTCTGGCTCTGGTTCTTCTGGGACCTCTGTGGTTTTGGCAGCACCTTAATAGAAAACACACCCATCGTGTCTGTCCCGGTCCTTTGTAGTCCGAGGGTGTAAGTGCCTGCATCAGAGAGCTTAATAGTTTTGATGGTTAGTAGGATTTCATCACCTTTACAAAGTTCAACAGTGCTCCCAGGTTTCCCCCATATCATGGAAAACCTATCCACCTTTGTGGGATCCCCTATGCTATATCCCCTATGCCAATCCTAGAACTGTCCCAAGTTGGTTATCATGTAATCCCCATACGGACACCCTCCCAATTTAATATAATTTACGAGCCAAGGTTTTCTCGTGTAGATAAGCATTCTAGGCAGTCTGAAGATATCGTTCATTCATTTGTACCAAGGAACAGACAGTCATTGTTCTAACTCTTGACCACATTCACACACATTATATTCAGTACTGAGATCAAGAAAGAAAATTTATACATATACAGTAACATAATAGTATTCTGATTAGTACATATACAGTAACATAATAGTATTCTGATTAGTACATCCTGATTGAAATGTAAACATAATTAGTCATCATTGATAAAAATTCCCTTAACATATCCACCCTTTGATTAAATGTCATACATCCAATCACACATTGAGTTATATTGTAATATTAAAAAGCCTATTTCTATTTTTATTAGAGATATTTCTTGTCATCAAAACATCACTTAAACATAACCCACTACTTGCATTCGCCATGACTGTTTCTCAGGCCTACATCAGAATCATATCTCTTCTTATCAGGATTTTCGTTACAATCTTCATAAAAACAGTCTAATATTGAAACAGGATACAACCTAGCCTCCCTAAACATCAAAAATGGTCCCCTCAAACATAAATTCCCCGCAAATGAAGGATCCAGATTTGTCCACTTGCTCTGTAGACATGAATTTCAGCACTCCACGGGTCAGAACCTGGAATCCACTGGTACCTCACCATCTATTGTCATCGATTTCTCCAGAGTCCTGGAAATAAGGCCTCCTACACAGGGAATTAGACAACAGCCCCATAAAACTAAAACAGTCACACAGGTGAATGTAGCCCATAATACAGTGATCATATTTTGTTAATTTTCCGAACATACTATCAAACCAATTAGTCAGAGAAGTATCCACCCCAGAGTTTTCTGCCAAACCGTGAGCCAGGGTGGTCAAACCAGCTGAGGCTTCGGGCACTGATTCGTCCGGAGCTGTGTAATTTGGGATGTAAGCACAAACATGGTCACGATAATCACGCATACGTCTCCCTTTTCAGCCAATAACATATCTAATGCAATTCTATTCTGCCAAGCCATCAGGCTGGTTGCTTCAGTCTGTTCTGCAAAATCTTTAATAGCATCTCTGGTATAATTGTTAAAGCGCTGTTGATTATAATAAATATAATCAATCCAGTCCACGTTCTTATTGAGAGTAGACCACCCGGAAATGATTAACTCTAATCCTGCTAGGATCTGATTTCTTGCTTTGAACTCATCTGGCACCCCCCGTGGAACCCCAATGTTATCAATGTATACTTTGTCATCAAGAGACCCGGATGGAGTAGCTCTTTTCTCCCATTTGGCTAAACTTCATGTCTCGGTGTTGAATGAGTGTGAAAGGCATTCCCAAATGTACAAGGGAGCATAATCCTGTCCAATCTGTCGGTAAAACCTCGCCCTGACATCATTTCCCAAGAGTACTGTACCGGGCCAAACGGTAATAATCTCCTCCGGTCACTGTAAAGGGAGGAACCTGTGGATATAAATCGTGCAAGTCAATGCAACTGTCATTATCTGGCATTCCTGCTTTCGTGAACAGCTTTACCATACAGGCCTAAACTCCTCTACCCTGAAGCGTACTAGGGTGTCGATCAAGACCTGGTCATATCCATCGTACCACAACCCTAGATCCTCCTTCATTTCTGTTTAAAGGATTAGGCGTATCTTTATGCAATACATCCCTCTCTCCTGATTACAATCAAAAACTCTCACCTTCACTATACTCCACATCCTTCCATACTGGGTGAGTGGATTTATATAGCCCTCTCTCTCCAAATGAGCTATGACCTGTGTCCACGATCAATATGGGAACCTGCACCGATATATGCCATAATGGCTCAGAGTCCTAGACTGCCATGTAGTTAGAGTCCCCATTTGGCCTACATAAAACTCCATTGAGATATCCTTCCCAACCTCTACTCTAACTTCCTGTCTACCCAGATCTAGGGATCTCTTATGCTTGTTTTGGAACAAAATACTCATCATCTAAACCATGGGTCAAATTACCACTCTCCGTATACTCAGGTAGGACGTGCTGTATCAGGAATATGGCACCCATGATAAGACAGCTCAGACGAACAGCTTCCATGTGAAGCCCCACCCTCTCCCCTAGAACACATCACTAGCAAGAGCCAGACACACCTTCACTTCTATGAATAAAAACAGGGGGGATAGGACAGGGAGGATTACTTCATTCGAGAGATAGCCCCCGGAATTCTGTTAATTCCAGTTCTCCTCTCGAACACTGTTTATTGTTTGAAAGTGTCAATGTGTCTTACCCTCCCGCCGTGCGATATTAATCCGGGTAGCTTTTTCAGCTAGCTGTCACCAGGAGTCCTTGGTATGGTCCCCCCAACAAGCCTCGGGGACTGGATTGAGTGACTTCACCTGTTGTTCACTGTAATGCATAAAATCCTGGACATACAGGCTTGTTTAACAAACAGTTTCTCATATGTTTTATCTGATTATATCTTTAACTTCTATGCCTATTTGTTAGCTATTTTTTGTATTATTAGTTTCTTATCCAATAGGCCCCATCCTATCCTAGACCACAATTTACCCATCCCCTTTTTGATACCTGGCTCTGCCCAGGTAACAACCTTACCTACTCTAAATAATGACTTAGGTAAGATTAGTATATTATCCTTATGTTCTGACATTATCAAGCAGGAGCGCCCCTTTCATTTTCCACATGTCCAATTCTTCCTTTTGTCTCCACTCAGTAACTGTTATCTACACATTCTGTTATCTTTGCTCGTCCTGGCTCCTCTTCTAAAACTTCTCCTCTCTGCTCTCCAGCCTTCAAGGTCTCTGCAGTGTGGGGGAGTGCTCTTCTGTCTGCCTTCTCCCCCTATCTGTCTGTAGCTCCTTTTCTCATGTTTCCAAATTTGAACTAAATGTCTCACTGTTTGGCTTTATCTAAACTCATGTATTTTTTTTATTTAGAAAAACATGTCTATGGTGGCAATTTCTAAAGTCCTTATATAGGTTAATTAAACTCCAATATAATTAATTTACCTTAAAAAAACACACACACAAAAAAAACAGTATTACCTATGACCACAAATTAATTATTCAAATGGCACCCCCTTGTGGCTGATCAGAACACCCGGGAGAGCCATGAAAGCAGGTCAAAGGTTACACCATCCCCTCACATTCGTGTTCCATACCATATTAGACATATTAAAGAACCCTTTATCTTTAAAAAATTAACTTGTGTAATTAAAACTCAGAAAATAAAACTCCTAATATTTCATATATGAGTGTACCCCTTTAGATATCATGTATCTGGGAACATGGAAATCCCCTTAACCCAAACGTTTACTACAAAAACAAAATCTAATAATTATGATAATCCCCTCAAACTCAAATAATTTGTCTCGATGTTTCATGTATTATTCGTGTTTCTCCAAATTGTCTCCCCAAAATACTTCTTAAATACCCAGCCATTAGACACACAAACACATCTGTGATAAACGTACACTGTCCCTTTAACATAAAATAAAATCAGCCTGCAATCCACTCTGAGGGCCTTTCATTGTTCCCCATAATGAAAACAGATTCTAATGTCAGTATACCTTAACCTCCTGTTTAATTTCAATGGTGTTATCTGAACAATCAAAACAAAATCAATAACCGGGAAGTACTTGTGTAAATTAATTAAAAGAACAAAATAAATCTACCTTATTTCTCAGCACTTGGTTAGAACACCACTCCCGTCTTACGTCGACCACACCCGTCGCCCCGTCTCCCGTACCTAGTGTATATCTTATCTATTACTCAGTGGCTCAATTAATGTTTAACGTAAGTATGTTCAGATGTTGATTATGTAATTCTACAATATTAGTATAGTTCAAACCTCATAATATAAATCTACACACAGAATTTTCCGTTAATAGAGTTTAACACTTTTTCCAACAGTCATGCACACCCCCTCAATATTCTATGATATAACTCTGTGCAAACATCTCATCAGCAAGCCTGCGACTTTTTAAACATTCTCACCGGTTCCAGCTCCAACTGAAATACCTAATGTACCACACTCAGCTTGGCAGGCTCAAATTAATTCAACTCAGACATCTCATCTGAAGGTCCCCGACCTCATTTATACCGATATTAGTCCCAGACTGAATATCAAGCGTATTTCATGCACACGATTTGATTCTCACAAATCTTCATTCACGCCAGTAAGCTTCAACTTACACCATACACACACAAATCTTCATTCACGCCAGTAAGCTTCAATTTACACCATACACACACAAATCTTCATTCACCCCAGCAAGCAGACCAGTGGGAGACGCAATGGCACCGCCTTCTATCCATTCTCTGTACAGCTTTTCACCCTGTCTATTCCACTCCTTACCCTCTCTGCCTTCATTCAATTCTAGAGTGGACTTCAGTGTTTTCAACACCTTTTCTATTTCCAACGACATTTTATGTACACTACAATACTGTCAACAACCTATGCCTTTACTCAAACCCAAGTGGTACCCTTTCCTTACGGCTAAATCGGCCCCCAATTAGGTCTAAAGTAAGAACTCAATTATGCACTGTGGGTCCCCTAGGGTATTAAGTAGTCTAGTGTCCCCCGGATTATCACCTTTACTTCAATACCAAATGTACAAAATAAAAAATACAATCACTCCATATGACTAACGTGTCGACCGGATCACGTTTCTAGAACAACTTAATGTCTCATGTCTCCAGAGCCTGCCGGATGTCCACGTCTTATCTCCCAAAGCCTGGGAACAACGATTCGGGAGGGCAGTATGATGGGCGCACTCAGGACAGGAACCTCTCCCGAATTGTGGACACAGGACAGGGCATTGGTTATGATGTTCTTTGAACCTGGGTGGTAAAGACAGGGTGAAGTTGATGGCCAGCAAGTTATTGTTGCCTACACTGGGGTCTGCCTGTTCTCAAAGGTTCATAAACCTGCAGTGGTTCTTCCTGTAAAAGTTTTGTCATACTGCAGCACACCTTGTAGGCTGGCACAGAATTCTATGGCATGTTATTTAAGTGTCAGCCATTGTTGCTATTAATGCTAGTTTGACCACCAGAGGGCATCTTTGAGAAGCATTTGACTTTAAAAAGAAATATGACTTACGCAGATCGATCGAGATGGCGAAACACAAGTATAGAGACACAGTGGAGGAGCAATTCAGCGGGTCGGACACAAGGCGTATGTGGCAGTGGCGCCTAACAATCACAAATTACAAAAAGAAAGCCAGCAAACTCACGGTCATCAACGTCACCTTACTGGACTAGCTAAACACCTTTTTCTCACGATTCGAGCACAATGACCCTGAGCTGCTGAGGAGATAACACAATGACCCTGAGCCCCCGATGACAACATGGGCTACACACTCAGTCTCCACTGAGGACGTATGTAAGTCATTCAAACGTGTTAAGACGGCATCTCCAGCCGTGCCCTCAGAGCATGTGCAGACCAGCTCGCTGTTGTGTTCTCTGGCATTTTCAATCTCTCCCTAGCTCAGGCCTCTATAGCCACCTACTTCAAGATGTCCATTATCATCCCTGTGCCCATGAAAGGGAGAGTAACTGAACTGAATACCGACCAATAGCACTCACTTCCATCATCATGAAGTGCTTCAAGAGGTTTGTTAAAGACCATATCACCTCCTCCCTCCACGACACACTTGACCCTCTCCAATTTGCCTACCGCCCTGACAGATCCATGGATGACGCAATCACCATTGCACTGCACACTGCCCTTACCCACGTGGACAAAAGGAATGCATGTGTGAGGAAGTTGTTCATCGACTACAGCTCGGCCTTCAATACCATAGTGCCCTATAAGCTCATTATAATCCTCACGGCCCTGGGTCTGAACTCCTCCCTATGCAATTGGGTCCTGGACTTCCTGACAGGCTGCCCCCATGTGGTGAAGGTAGGCAACATTACCTCCTCGAAACTGATCCTCAACACAGGGGCCCTACAAGGGTGCGTCCTCAGTCCCCTCCTGTAGTCCCTGTATACCCACAACTGCGTGGCCTCTCACAGTTCCAACTCCATCAATTTCACTGACAACACAACAGTAGTAGGCCTGATCACCAACAATGACGAGACAGCCTACAGGGAGGAGGTTGACACTCTGATGGCATGGTGCCAGGTAAACAACCTCTGCCTCAACGTTAGCAAAATAAAGGAACCGATTGTGGACTTCAGGAGAAACCAGCCTGGACACGCCCTCATCCTCATCAATCCGGCCGCCGTGGAGATGGTCAATAACTTCAAATTCCTCGGATTACACATCTCAGAGAAGCTGAAATGGTCTAATTACACAGACACTGTAGTGAAGAATGCACAACAGCGACTCTTCAACCTCAGGATCCTGGAGAAATGTGGCCTGTCCCCGAGGGCCCTCGCAGTGTTCTACAGGAGCACCATCGAGAGGATACTGCATCACAGCCTGGTATGGCAACTCCACCACCGCTGACCGTAAGGCTCTTCAGATGGTGATATGTGCAGCCGAACTGGGTGCACACTGCCTGGCCCTACAGGACACCAGGTGTCGCAGGAAGGCCAAGAAGATCATCAGGGACCCAGAGCTACACCAAAGACTTGGACAGGGAGAGGTTGAGTATATTCGTGAACACTGCAGCCAGCTGGTCTGCTCTGAGGATGCGGCCGGGGATGCAGTCTGGACCGTGTCCCCTTCAAGCGAGTGTTCACACCCTTGAAGGTCCTATTCCTGTCGGCCACAGAGAATGAGAGCTCAGAGTCTTCTACAGCCGTGAGGGCCCTCGTAGGAGGATCAGCGTTGATTTTTTAGCTTGTCTGGGAGAGAGGCTTCTCTGTTTGTTGCACCGCTAGTTTTCTCCTTGTAATCGAATGATTTGTAGTCCAAACGCGTCTTGCGTCGGAGCCATCAACATGCGATTCCTCTTTCCCCTTTACTGTCTTTTTTTCATCCTCCATACATTCCATACTGATACAGTTGACAATTAATAACGTTGGCATGTGTTTATTTTTCTTTATATATAAAAAAGAGGAATGATCACATTTATTTTCTCCCACGATGAAATGGGGGGGGGACTATGATTATGTTTCCGTAAGTATGTGTGTCGCGCGCAATATCTCAGACACCACTGGCCCTATTTTTTATGAAACTTGGGTCAATGATACATCTTGCCATGGAGATTAGATATTTACAAAATTATACTGATTGGCCCAAAGGGGGTGCTATAGTAAAACGTAACTGCATCTCCCTATGAAGCAGTGGAGTCCGTTCTGACTTCCTGTCCATTGTGAGCTATTAAGTTTAGATTTCCATTGAGGGGAAAATATGGTTGTTTTTTTTCTCTCTCATTAATGCACGCAACATACATTTGAATAATTGGCCCATTTGCATCATTCGTTGGGGACCACATGTTTACTGTCACCTTGTTTGTAGAATTCTATATCGCTAGTTGTGAAATAGGGGTTAGCTGCATCCCACTATGGCGACCAGACAAAGGGCGAGTGGGTGTGTCAAAAGGATAGTATTAGGTGTGTCAAAATGAAAGTAGTAGGCATGTGGAAAGGAGTGGGTGTGTAGAAAGGAAAGTAGTAGGCATGTGGAAAGGAGTGGGTGTGTAGAAAGGAAAGTAGTAGGCATGTGGAAAGGAGTGGGTGTGTAGAAAGGAAAGTATTAGGCACGTGGAAAGGAGTGGGTGTGTAGAAAGTGCCCTCCCCATTGAGCAGTAGACAACATGTATGTGTCAATGTGACATCTAGATGGTTATCAACATCAGTTATTTCTTGTGTAGGCTGCTGTCCTACATGAAATAAAATCATGTGAGAGAAAATAATTGCCACGTAGCTACCGCCAGTGACACAACCATGATACCCAGTAGGGTGCACTGGTCGTCGGTTTATCTACTCGTCATGGTGCAGCCCAATCAGCCACGCAAAATCTTCAAATCCTAATTAGCTGATTTGCTTCATTCGGTAAACCCACTCACCCATACTGCGGTCGCCATATTGGGCTACCCATACTTCAGTTGTTTTGCAAGTTGGTCACCATGAAGGACCTATATAGTGCCACCCAGTGGAGACAGTCCCACATCGTTGAGGATGACCATCCCATGAGGAGAACGGGAGGACGTAAAATGGTGGCCCTTGAGAGGACAAGAACGAGATGTACATTGTTAGGAGAAGTAAAACATTATCAGGAGACATATACATGGAATATGGAGGAGCAATGGAGGGGAAAAGAGAGGTCGAAGAGGGCGGAGGAGGACGAGGGTAAGCTTGAGTCGGGTAAAAAGGGTGGAAAAAAACTGAAGAAGAATAGTAAAAAGTGTAAGCAGAGTGAGCCGTACCTCGGATCGAGATCTGGAGGAGAAATGGAAGCTAGTGAGGACAAATTATCGGAGATGGCACGTGTGGTGAAGTCCTCGGAGTCCTCGGCTTGCACCAATGGTCAGGATAAAGATGAGTCTGTGACGGTAGGAGTGACATTTTTGGAGAAATTGGACACCTGCCTTTTGGCTGTTCCATTTGTGGTTTCGGGGTGGGTGAAAAAGAAGTTGGGTGCTGTGGAATCGCTGAAGGTTACCCGAGGTGGTCAGTCTGTTCACTTGAGTTTTGATGTTGCGTCTCTGCCCAACAAAGCGATGTTAGGATATTTCAGTTATAGTATACGAGCTTATGTGCCGAATACATTACGTTGTTACAGGTGTCAAGCTTATGGGCTTGTGGCAGCAGTGTGTAGGAGGGAGGTTCCTAGGTGTGCAGAAGGACATGAGACAAAGGAACATGTAGCATTTAGGGGTGCCCATGGGGCTGGGGATCAGAAATGTATGAGAGAAGCAGGTTGAGGTTACCAGGGTTAGAGTAGAGCAGAGGGTGTTCTATGCGGAGGCAGTGAAGAAAGTTGAGGAAGACGGGATAAATCAAATTTTATTTGTTACATACGCCAAATACAACCTTTACCCGTGAAATGCTTTACTTACAAGCCCTTAAACAACAATGCAGTTAAGAAAATAGAGTAACAAAAATATTTACTACATAAAATGAATTTAAAATATACACTACCATATAAAAGTTGGTGTCACTTAGAAATGTCCTTGTTTTGGAAAGAAAAGCAATTTTTTTGTACATTAAAACATACAATTAATCAGAAATACAGTGTAGACACTGTTAATGTTGTAAATGACTATTGTAGCTGGAAACAGCTGATTTTTAAAAGGCTAATTTATCATTAGAAAACCCTTTTGCAATTATGTTAGCACAGCTGAAAACTGTTGTCCTGATTAAAGAAGCAATCTCAGACTAGTTGAGTATCTGGAGCATCAGCATCTGTGGGTTCGATTGCAGGCTCAAAATGGCCAGACACAAAGAACTTTCTTCTGAAACTCGTCCATCTATTCTTGTTCTAAGAAATGAAGGCTATTCCATGTGAGAAATTACCAAGAAACTGAAGATCTTGTACAATGCTATGTACTATTCCCTCAGAGAACAGCACAAACTGGCTCTAACCAGAATAGAAAGAGGAGTGGGAGGCCCCGGTGCACAACTGAGCAAGAGGACAAGTACATTAGTGTGTCTAGTTTGAGAAACAGACGCCTCACAAGTCCTCAACTGGCAGCTTCATTAAATAGTACCCGGAAAACACCAGTCTCAACGTCAACAGTGAAGAGGCGACTCCGGGATGTTGGCCTTCGAGTCCGACGCAGGAAAATTGAAGCATTAACTACAAGCTACAACATAGCAGCAGAATCCTCCTTTGTGGCCTGACCCAACAACAGAAAGTCACAAGTGCCTCCCTAAAAGCGTCATGGGTTCTAACCAAACACAGCATGCCCTTCACAGACGCGGAGGTATTTAAATAGTCCATAGGGTTGTTCTGGAGAGGCTCAGTCAGACTGAGCAATTTTCCCAGGCTATTGACGAGAGTACTGACAACACCGATGTAGCACAGTTGTGTGTACAGTATATGTCTGTTGTGTTCATGGAAATGTCTTTAAAGAAGAGCTACTGGCACATATTCCCCTCGAAGGACTCACCACCGGGGACATCCTATTCACAAAGCTGGAAGAATTGTTTACGCAGCATGGCTTATCATTCGAAAAGTCAACTTTGTGGTCACCGACGGGGCTCCTGCTTTGGTGGGCAGACACAGGTGCCTGGTCAGCAGGATAAAGGAAATCGCCTTCAAATTAATGGCGTGCATTGTCTCATCCATCAGAGTGTGCTGTGTGCCAGACTAAACGGTGAGCTGAAAGATGTGATGGATAAAGTAGTGCGCATAATCAAACTTGTCAGGGGGACATTAAGCACACAACACTGTCTTTTCCGTAAGCTTGTGACAGAATCAGACGAGGCTATCCACCATGAGCTCCTGCTTCACAACAACATGTGCTGGCTGAGTAAAGGAAAAACTCTAGAGTGATTCTGTGAGCTGCATGACCAGGTTGTGGATTTTGTCAGAAAAAGCAAAATGAGGGCAGCAGCTGACCACCTTCGTATTCTGAAAATTGAGGAATTCCTCTCTAATGTAGCTTTCTTGGCTGACATATTCTGTCACTTAAACGGGTTAAATCTGCAGTTACAAGGAAGAGGGAAAACAGTCGTGGACATGGTGGAAAAAGCTTTACTAGGAAGCTTGAGTTGTTCGATTTGTACTTGTCCTCTGGAAGCCTACTGAACTTCAGCACACTGAAGAAATGACAGGCTGAAGTACCAGGCCGCAGCATTGTCACCGAGGCGATGGAAGATTTCATCAAGCAGCTGAGGCACAACTTCTGCACCAGATAAGAAGACTACAGCATGCCCAAGGATATAATTGCGTTTGTACGTGATCCTCTTACAGTCCGCCCAGGTGAGGAATTCTCCTCCCTCGCTAAGACAACGATACCCTCGCTGGATGAGGCAGCAATTCAAACTGAGCTGATTGAATTCCAGAGCGAAATTAACGTGCTAACAAAGTTTGGATCGACTTACACCTGCGAGTCCTTCTCTGTGAACGCAATGAAGACTCACAACAGGAACCGGCTTCCACATAAGTTATGTGCATCAAAATCCCATCCAGCCTGTGCATCAAAATCCCATCCCTCTCACCCAGTGGCGGATTTAGGCAAAGGTGACATGGGCAGCCGCCCAGTGCGGCATCTTACCGGGGGCGACATGAGGCGCCCACACAAAAAAGAATAGTAATTACATAAACATAAAAATAAAAATATTACATAAACATATATATATTTTTTTACAAACATAAAAATAATAACATCATAAACATAAAAAAATTATGATAATTACATGAAAAAATATATATAATTACATTTAAAAAAATGTAATTACATAAAAAAAAACATAAAATATATTAATAATGACATAAAAAATGAATAAACATAAAAATAAAATAAAAATATTACGTAAAAATAATTATTACATAAACATAAAAAATATGAATAATTACATACAAATTCAATAATTACATAAACATTTAAAAAAATATTACGTAAAAATATAATTATTACATAAACATTAAAAAAAATCAAAATAATTACATAAACATAAAAAAATAATACTATTTACATAAACATGAATAAAATCTAAATGATTACATAAACATAAACAATTATAATATTTACATAAACATATATTTTTTTACATAAACATGAAAAAATCTAAATAATTACATAAACATATTTTTTTTTTACATAAACATTGAAAAAAATATTACGTAAACATAATTTGTTTAAAAAAATAACAAACATATATATATTTTTACATAAACAAAAAAATTAAAAAATTACATAAGCATATATATATATATATATTTTTTTTTACATAAACATAAAAAAATTATAATATTTACATAAACATAAAAAATAAAAATACTGACAAACATAAAAAAATATATATAATAATATTCCAAATGGTGACATTTGTGCGATCGGTTTTCTATCGCTCATTTACACGTCGCGTCAATGATATCATGTCACCGCGTGGGACTGTGGGTCAATTAACCTTGTTGGAGTGGGAGCCCTGATTCTAGTTTGAGCTAGGCAGGCTACTGCTTAGGATGGTCTCTCACCTAGATGTCTTAGGTAGGAGGAGCGTGGGAATCTTTCAAATAGCGCACCTCTGACTTTGTACAGTACCAATGCAATTAGTAAGGCAATTAGCTATGCACTTTAGTTTGTGTGTTTCTTGTTTGAAGTGCAATAGTGTAATAATCAGGTTCTCCTCTTTATAAGTGTGTTATTCTATTTGTGTGGTATAAGATTTGTAAAATGTATTTGTGTTTTTTGTTAGCAATCGGGTTATAGTGCAATAATTCAATTATATTTTTTATTTGTACACAAATTGTGTCTTTGTCTTTGTTATTTCTTTTTGATATTTATGAGTCTTATTTTTGTATATGTTTATATAGTTTTAAATGTAATGATTGATTATTTATTTGTGTTGTTCCAAATGTCAGATAGTGCAGAATGGTGCTTTTTTTGGGGTGGGGGGGGTCGCTGAAGGTGGGGTTCGCCCAGGGAGCCATACAAGCTAGAACCGCCACCGTGCTCACCCGACATCCACAAGATTGTGTCCAGGGTGTCACGCCCTGGTCTTAGTATTTTGTGTTTTCTTTATCCACGCCGCATTTTGGTCTGACTCTCTTTCACCTATAGAAAACCGTGACAGAATCACACACCACAACAGGACCAAGCGGCGTGGTAACGGGCAACAGCAGGAGAGGCAGCAAGTTCTGGACTATACTACTTGGGAGGAAATAGACAGGTGGGCGGTCGACCCAGGAGGAGTTTCGGAGCCCGCCTGGGATTCGCTGGAGCAGTGCGAAGAGGGGTATAGAAGAATGGAGTTGGAGAAGCAAGCACGGCGGCGCGGTAGGAAGCCAGAGAGTCAGCCCCAAAAATGTATTGGGGGGGGCTCACAGGAAGTATGGCGAAGCCAGGTAGGAGACCTGCGTCAACTTCCTGTGGTTACCGGGGGGCTAGAGAGCCGGGCAGGCACCGTGTTATGCTGTGAAGCGCACGGTGTCTCCAGTGCGGGTGCATAGCCCGGTGCGGTACATTCCAGCTCCGCGTATCGGCCAGGCTAGAGTGAGCGTCGAGCCAAATGCCATGAAGCCGGCTCTACACATCTGGTCCCCAGTGCGTCTCCTTGGGCCGGCTTGCATGGTACAAGCATTGCGCACAGTGTCCCTGGTTCACCTGCATAGCCCAGTGCGGGCTATTCCACCTCGCCGCACTGGCAGAGCGACTGGGACCATTCAACCGGGTAAGGTTGGGCAGGCTCGGTGCTCAAGAGCTCCTATGCGCCTGCACGGTCCGGTCTATCCGTCACCACATCCACGCACCAGACCTCCGGTGGCAGCCCCCGCACCAGGCTGTCTCTCCGGATCATCCTTACAGGTGCTCCCGCCTCTCCAGCGCTGCCAGAGCCTTCCTCCTCTCCAGCTCTGCCGGAGTCTCCCGCCTGTTTAGCGCTGCCAAAGCCTTCCGCCTCTACAGCGCTGTCGGAATCTCCCGCCTGTTTAGCACTGCCAGAGCCTTCCTCCTCTACAGAGCTGCTGGAGTCTCCTGCCTGTTCAGTGCAGCAAGAGCTGCCAGCCTGCAAGGAGCCGCCAGAGCTGCCAGTCTGCAAGGAGCCGCCAGAGCTGCCAGTCTGCAAGAAGCCGCCAGAGCTGCCAGTCTGCAAGAAGCTGCCAGAGCTGCCAGTCTGCATGGAGCAGCCAGAGCCGTCAGTCGGCATGGAGCAGCCAGAGCCGTCAGTCAGCATGGAGCAGCCAGAGCCGTCAGTCAGCATGGAGCAGCCAGAGCCGTCAGTCAGCATGGAGCAGCCAGAGCCGTCAGTCTGCCAGGATCCGCCAGTCAGCCAGACTCTCTTCCAGATCCGCCAGTCAGCCAGACTCTTCCAGATCCTCCAGTCAGCCAGGATCTTCCAGATCCGCCAGTCAGCCAGGATCTGCCAGAACCGCCAGTCAGCCAGGATCTGCCAGAACCGCCAGCCAGCCAGGATCTACCAGAGCCAACTACCTGCCTGAGCTTCCTCTCAGTGCTGAGCTTCTTCTCAGTCCCGAGCTTTTTCTCAGTCCCGAGCTGCCCCTCAGTCCCGAGCTGCCCCTCAGTCCCGAGCTGCCCCTCAGTCCCGAGCTGCCCCTCAGTCCAGTGGGGTCCTTGGTGAGGACTACTAGGCCAAGGTCGGCGGCGAGGGTCGCCTATCTAAGGACACGAGGAAGATGGTCTAAGACTTTGTTAGAGTGGGGTCCAGTCCACGTCCCGCGCCAGAGCCGCCACCGTGGACAGACGCCCACCCGGACCCTCCCCTATGGGTTTTGGTGTGCGGCCGGGAGTCCGCACCTTGGGGGGGGGGGGTTCTGTCACGCCCTGGTAGTATTTTTAGTATTTTGTGTTTTCTTTATCTATTTGGTCAGGCCAGGGTGTGACATGGGTTTTTGTACATGGTGTGTTTTGTCTTGGGGTTTTTTCACAGGTATTGGGATTGTAGCTTAGTGGGGTGTTCTAGGTTAGTCTATGGCTGTCTGAAGTGGTTCTCAATCAGAGGCAGGTGTTTATCGTTGTCTCTGATTGGTAACCATATTTAGGCAGCCATATTCTTTGAGTGTTTCATGGGTGATTGTCCTTATTGTTCTTATGTCTGTCGTGTGCTAGTTTGCACCAGTATTAGGCTGTTTCGGTTTTCTTGTTACGTTTGTTTGTTTTGTATTTGATTTGTGTTTACTTCTGTTTCATTAAACATGGATCGTAATAGCCACGCCGCATTTTGGTCTGACTCTCTTTCACCTATAGTAAACCATGACACAGGGGAAATACACATTTTTCCCATTAATTAAGTAACTTAGTATTTAAGAAATAGTCAAAAAGGCAAATAACATTATTGTGATGATTATTATTATTAGTGCGTATCCATGGCTATTTTAGGTCTCATGTTGACAGTATTTTCTGTTTGTTTCATCGTTACAGGAGCAGGTTGTCCCGAGACTCTTTTATTAGACCAATTTGTTTTTCTTGTGAAAGATGCCACATAGCCTACCTCAGCCAGTTAAGTTATTTTATATGGGCCTTCGCTCTGAAAAAATGGACTTCAATTAAGCCCTCTTGTTGTTTGTAAACTCAAATTAAAATGAAGATTATTGTTGAAATGTATTAATAGACTGGTGTAGTTTTTCTCCATCTGTTGCTTGGCACCACTTGCATAATAAGTTAGCTATATTTTCAGCACCGGGCGCTGTTCACCTTCTTTTGATTGCGCTGCGGTTGCAGCTTTACATTTCAGCACCTAAAAAAATGGTCCACTGCCTGCTTTATTAGTTGACAGTCTCCTGCATTCTCTCTCCTCATGAATCAAGTGCAATTGTAACTTTTGCATTATTTAGGTAGGGTCACTTCCCTCTTGGGATATTGCATTTGGGACTTTTTGCATCTCAGGTCCAAGATAAAACATTATATATCTACATTTTTTTTGGGGGATGAACAAAAATATTCATAATTTATTTTGGGGGCTTTGAGTGGCAAAATAATATTGCTGGCGTGCCAGATTTGGCCCGCGGGCAGTCAGTTTGGGAGTGCGATGGAGATATTGCGTCATCTGTGGATCTGTTGGGGCGGTATGCAAGTTGGAGTGGGTCTAGGGTTTACAGGATGATGGTGTTGATGTGAGCAAAGACCAGCCTTACAAAGCACTTCATGGCTACCGACGTGAGTGCTAGTCATTTAAGCAAGTTACCTTCGCTTTCTTGGGGACAGGGACTATGGTGGTCTGCTTGAAACATGTAGGTATTACAGATTTGGTTAGGGATATGTTGAAAATGTCAGTGAAGACACTTGCCAGCTGGTCCCCGCATGCTCTGAGTACACGTCCTGGTCATCCGTCTGGCCCCGCAGCCTTGAGATGATTTACCTGTTTAATGGTCTTGCTCCCATCGGCTACGGAGAGCATGATCACACAGTTGTCCAGAACAGCTGGAACTCTCATGCATGTTTCAATGTGGCTTGTCTTGAAACAAGCATAAAAGGCATTTAGCCCGTCTGGTAGGCTTGCGTCACTGAGCAGCTCGCAGCTGGGATTCACTTAGTAGTCCATAATAGTTTGCAAGCCCTGCCACATCCGACGAGCATCAGAGCCGGTGTAGTAGGATTCAATCTTAGTCCTTCCTGTATTGACGCTTTTCCTGTTTGATGGTTCATCTGAGGGCATAGATTTCTTATAAGAGTACTGATTAGTGTCCTGCTCCGTGAAAGAAGCAGCTCCAGCCTTTAGCTTGGTGCGGATGTTGCCTGTAATCCTTGGCTTCTGGTTGGGATATGTACGTATGGTCTCTGTGGGGACAACGTCGCCGATGCACTTATTGATGAAACCGGTGACTAAGGTGGTATACTCCTCAATGCCATTGGATTAATCCCGGAACATATTCCAGTCTGTTCTAGCAAAACAGTCCTGTAGCGTGGGATCCGTGCCATCTGTCCACTTCCGTATTGAGTGAGTAACTGGTACTTCCTGCTTTAATTTTAGCTTGTAATCAGAAATCAGGAGGACAGGATTATTGTCAGATTTGCCAAATGGAGGGTGAGGGAGAGCTTTGTATTCATCTCTGTATGTGGAGTAAAGGTGGTCTCAAGTTGCACATGTGACATGCTGGTAGAAATGAGGTAAAATGGGTTTAAGTTTGCCTGCATTAAAGTCTCCGGCCACTAGGAGCGACACTTCTGGATGAGCATTTTCTTGTTTGCTTATAGCTAGTTGAGCGCAGTCTTAGTGCCAGCGTCGGTTTGTGGTAGTAAATATCTTGGTAGGTAGTGTGGTCCACAGCTTATCATGAGGAACTCTACTTCGGGCAAGCAATACCTCGTGACTACCTTCATTTTAGACATAGCGCAACAGCTGTTATTGGCAAACAGACACACACTCCTCTTTTTACCAGATGTAGCTGATCTATCCTGCCGATGCACGGAAATCTGAGCCAACTGTACATTATCAGTGTCGTCGTTCAGCCAAGACTCGGTGAAACACAAGATAATTATGTATAACATTACTGTTTTTATGTCCCATTTTCAGGATAGTCTCAAATAAAGCTCTTCCAGTTTTTTCTCCAGTGATTGCACATTGGCTAATAAAACGGATGGTAGAGGCGGGTTACCCAATCACCAACAAATTCTTACAAGTCACCCCGATCTCTGCCCCCTGTATTTCCTTATTTTCTTAATGTGAATGACGGGGATTTGGGCCTTGTCTGGGAGCAACATTATATCCTTTGTGTTCGACTCAAAGAAAAAATGTTTGTCCAGTTCGAGGTGAGTAATCGCAGTTCTGATATCCAGAAGCTCTTTTCGGTCATAAGAGACGGTAGAATCAACATTATGGAAAAAATGTATTACAAACAATGCGAAAAAAAACACACTAAATAGCACAATTGGTTAGGAGCCCGAAAAATGGCAGCCATCCCCTCCGGCACCATTGGTGGAGGGATCCTGAGAGGATACGTGTTAGTAGTAGATCTGTATCAACACAGAGGGATAGGCCAACGAGTGATATGTGCTTCAGTCATATTGGACTTTTACCATTCATTGCAATGGTTATCTGCAGGGATGGAACGTAAGTTGCAGAAAATAGAGGTTGTGGTGGCAGCTGCAGATAAGTATTTGGGTGTACAATATTTGACATCAGAAGAGTTACAGGGTGTCTTGAGTGATTGTGTCCCGTCCTTTCAGGCTTTTGGCCTGAAGTAGGACAAGACAGGTTTAAATATTAGAATAGGGTGGTGTGTTTTTAACACATTTAGGGTAAAATGGTAGGGAATTTGTTTATTTATTTTCATTTTTTCGAGCAAAGTATAAGGGAATTATACTCCAGTCTAGTTGGATGGCGGCTGCCTTTTAACCTCATCAAAAAAGGCCACCACTAAGCAGGATTAGGTTTTTAAGGGACTTCGAGTGTAACACAAATAAATTCGTTCCTCAGTATTTTGTTTGTTTATCTACACATGTTATAATTGATGGTGAAGGTTAACCTCATGGATGCTTTGAATTAATATTTAATAAAATATTTTATATAATCTTGATACATTGTCGAGCAGAGATAATTGCAATGGGGACGCGATATAGGAACCATTTATCCCCATTTGCTTCTAGGGGAAGGTCATCGAGTGAGCTCAAACCGGAATTTACTGTTCGAAACTGAAACTCCGATTTATTTTTTTGATGTTTTGGTCCATTCAAATTAACTCTGGAGGAGGCAGTTGCTTTGCTCGAACTCTATTTAGTTATTATGGTAATTTCCTTCTCATGGGCTGTTTATTTTCTGTTCGTTTCTAAACCTGTAATGGTTTACAAATGAAAAGAAGCAGATCTACATCACCCGGACTTGGCTAACGTTAACCTGCATTTGAAGTCTTTGTGCATGTCAGATTCAGAAGTGAACGGGTGAGTGTTACTTGTAGTATACATGTAGCTACTATTTGATAAATATATGAGCCATATAGTTTATGTTATTGGTAGTTATCGAAGCTGTCAGTGTCCAATTTGTTTTAATCCACACACAGAGCGTTGGGTTCTCTTGACCTGCATTCACCAGCTATCTGAAGTTTTTTCGGACAGCAAAATGGACTTCTCCAAATTTCTGGACGATGATTTCGATGTGAAGGACTGGGTGAACGGGGCCTTCAAGATGCAGAAGGATGCGCCTGGGAAGGCAGATGCGCACGCGGCAACGCTGGTCATGAAATTGCAGGTGTTCATCCAGGAAGTCAACAATGCAATCGAGGGTAACCAAAGATTTGTTTAACTAACTTTAACCTATGGGTTAACTGTGACATGGGACATACTCCTTTCATGCCACTTCGATACATCTACGACCGGAAGTGATTTTCGTAGCAGGTTAACGATGCATTTTCGTTAAAGAGTGTTTCACACCGAGACGGGACATATACTCTGGGTTGGACTGCTCATTAGGCAGGATTAGGCGGCCATCTATGGCAGCAGATTGATGAGGGCGGCAGCGAAACTGAACAAGATGCACCTCCAACAACACATGCAACCACTCATAATTCTGCCCAAAAACAAGGACAATTTCTCTCAACCAGTGGCATTTGCATATTTTTGGTGAGCGCTGATACCGCCATGTGATAACTAGAGCCCAAAGGCAGGGAAACAGACCATCTAGCATGAATCGTGTAGCTGATATAGCATGTGGTAGAAAGAGTGTGTGGCCTTTTCTGTATAGAATGTAATGAGATGGAAACTTTTTACATCATGTTGGTTAATCAGATCGAATAGCCTAACCTAAATGGTGTCAAATCAAACGTGCTGACATGTTAATAAACAAGTAAAATGGACCATATGGAATGTACAATCAGGCTACTCACAACTGCTGTCCAGGAGATTCATCCCGTGGGTTAATTGTCATGATCAGTAGTTTCAAGTTTGTATCAATCATTTTTTTACCAGCTGATCATAGCGAACAAGAGAATACTTCTGCATTTCCCACTGTTGTAAACACATTGCAAATAGACTCAGGATAACTCCTGATAAAGTTGGGTAGCAGATATTTAGATCTTAAAAAGCCACATTGATTAGTCACAGGAATGAGGACTAATAAAGCCAATGCAACGGCCTGCTTTACAAACAGTGAGCCTACCACATGGATGGGCATTCAAAAAATGATATTGCAGGCAGACATGGTAGGCTACATCCCAGTAAGCACGGGCTGATGTGTTTTTTTTTTTGGTCCTGTCTGGACCTGCCTTTTTTGGGGTGCTTTACAAATGGTAGGCCTATCACATAGATAGTCATTCCTAAAATGTAATTTCATCTGACACAATCTTAGTACGCACATAATGACACCTTTTTGGATTTCTTTTTGATTGTTTGATGTAGTTCGGACCCGCCTTGATTTCCACATCCATGGACATTCGTTTTTGGTCTGACATTCTAAATTTGCAGGGGGCGGCAATTTTTGTCTCTCCTATGTCGGCCAGGACCGGCCCTACGTATACTGAACAAAATTAATAAAGCTACATGTAAATCTTATTTCTCTCAAATGTTGTGCACACATTTGTTTACATCCCTGGGTTATGGTATGGGCAGGCATAAGCTACGGACAACGAGCACGATTGCATTTCATCAATGGCGTTTTGAATGCACAGCGATACCGTGACGAGATCCTGAGGCCCATTGTCGTGCCATTCATCTGCTGCCATCACCTCATGTTTCAGTATGATAATGCACGGCCCCATGTCGCAAGGATCTAGAAGCTGATAATGTCCCAGTTCTTCCATGGCCTGCATACTCCCCAGACTTGTCACCCATTGAGCCTGTTTGGGATGAACTGGATCAACGTTGAAGAGGAGTCGGACAACATTCTACAGGCCACAATCAACAGCCTGATCAATTCTATGCAAAGGAGATATGTCGCGCTGCATGAGGCAAATGGTGGTCACACCAGATGCTGACTGATTTTCTGATCTACGCCCCTACCTTTTTTAAGGTATCTGTATTCCCAGTCATGTGAAATCGATAGATTAGGGCCTAATTCATTTATTTTAATTGACTGATTTCCTCATATGAACTGTAACTCGGTAACATCACAAGCAGACGTTTTCACCACAAATTTGGGGAGAATTGCACATAGTTTTTACCTCAGATTGGTGATGTTTAAAAGTCAACAAAATTACACAATCGGTTGTTTTAAAACGGATCAATATCTTTTGTACTCTTGATTTTTGTCATACTTGCTGGGGTCGCAGGACTTAGAACGCAGGTATAATTTTCTTTCTGAAATGGCATGGATAATTCAGGATGGTCTCTCTGTAAAAAGTCACTGGCCACACCAATAAACTGATTTGACAGTCAACTATGACTTAAATAGCAGCCAGCTGTTGTCAATGTTGATATCTTATGGCGGGTCGTGATTCGTTGAGGATAACTTACTGAAAGTGGTTTCTTACCTTTTCCGTGGTGGCAGCCTTCTGAAATCAACATCTGCCATTCATCTAACCAACCATGTAGAGGTTCTTCCATGTGGCCTTTTGGGTGTAGCACTGTTCAATCGTTTACCTCCCTGTTCTATTGATTTCAGCGTGATATAACACAAAGTGTTGCTTTACACTTACGTTATGTTAGCAACCCACTTAAATCAAAATGCAACACTTCAACATGTCTTTGGGACGGCAGGGTAGCCTAGTGGTTAGAGCGTTGGACTAGTAACCGGAAGGTTGCAAGTTCAAATCCCCGAGCTGACAAGGTACAAATCTGTCGTTCTGCCCCTGAACAGGCAGTTAACCCACTGTTCCTAGGCCGTCATTGAAAATAAGAATTTGTTCTTAACTGACTTGCCTAGTAAAATAAAGGTCAAATTAAAAATTCTACAAATTGTTCTCTAATCAGTGGTGCACACATTACTCCCAGATTCCATGTGGTTTTTGAGCTGTGTTAGTTTTAACAGGACGTGCACCCTGATCTCCCCCTGTTGCGCAATTGATTTCAATGTGACAATCAATGACTGGTTAACAAAAGTGTTGTGTTTCTCACATATCAAAGTCCACATTCCAAAATGGAGCTGCCTGTGTCCTGCAGGTTGTCCTCTAACCAGTGATGTAAAAATATCTCCACTTGCGATGTGTTTTTTTTAGTTATGGTAGTGTCAACAGTGCATATCCCCCCAACCGATTGTGTGATTTATTGCCATTTGTGCATGTTCAGTTTAAGGCGCTGCCATTAAAGTAATATGATTACTCTTGTGCATGTACACTACCGTTCAAAAGTTTGGGGTCGCTTAGAAATGTTTGTCCATTTAAAATAACATCAATTGATCATAAATACAGTGTAGACATTGTTAATGTTGTAAATAACTATTGTAGTTGGAAACGGCAGATAAAAAAAAAATGAATATCTACAGAGGCCCATTATCAGCAACCATCACTCCTGTATTCCAATGGCACGTTGTGTTAGCTAATTCAAGTTTATAATTTTAAAAGACTAATTGATCATTAGAAAACCCATTTGCAATTATGTTAGCACAGCTGAAAACTGTTCTGATTTAAAGAAGCAATAAAACTGGCCGCCTTTAGACTAGTTGAGTATCTGGAGCATCAGCATTTGTGGGTCCGATTACTGGCTCAAAATGGCCAGACACACAACTTCCTTCTGAACCTCGTCGGTCTGTTCTTGTTCTGAGAAATGAAGGCTTTTCCATGTGAGAAATGGTCAGGAAACTGAAGATCTCGTACAACGCTGTGTACTACTCCCTTCAGAGAACAGCGCAAACTGGCCCTAACCAGAATAGAAAGAGGAGTGGGAGGCCCTGGTGCACAACTGAACAAGAGGACAAGTACATTAGAGTGTCTAGTTTGAGAAACCGACGCCTCACAAGTCCTCAACTGGCAGCTTCATTAAATAGTCAGAAGTGACCCCGCTTCCCAATTTCAGAATTCTATCTTTACTGTCCTAGATGGGTATTTAAGTTCTGGTCAGATAGCCAAAAAATGATGTTCTTTTTGGTTATTCAATACCCTGAAATTGCCATTTTCTACACTTTGCCGAAATTACACAAGAATGTTACACAACCTCCAGGGCGCCCTATTGTAGTGGGCATTGATGCTGTAACAGCCCCTCTATCTACTTTTGTTGATTTTATTTTTATTAGACCACTCGCAGAACAGCTCCCCTCCTTTGTAAAGGACACCAGCAGTATGATCTCTATCATTGAATCTCTTGATCCTCTCCCTGAGAATACCTTGCAAGTTACTTTTGATGTTGAGTCGTTATACACTAATATTCCACACGAGGGCGGTATTGAAGCTGTGGAACATTTTCTTCTGCAACGTGACCCTATTGAACTACCTTCCAGTTTCATGCATTATTACATTGGCTGAAATAGTACTCACGCATAACTATTTCATGTTTCTAAATTATTTCTTTATTCAGACGAAAGGTACTGCTATGGGATCCCCCATGGCTCCTAACTATGCTAATTTGTATGTGAGTTACATGGAGAAACAGTCTATTTTTCAATCCTCTCCAACAAAAACAATCTTGCCTCACATCATTATGTGGAAACGGTATATTGATATTTTTGTTCTATGGAGGGGTGATGCAAAACAGCTCCAGGCGTTCCATGCTTTTCTTAACTCCTGTTCTGAGCATCTGAGATTTACTATGCAATCTGATACATGTCAAATTAGTTTTCTTGATCTTCTGATCTTGTGTGAAGATAATGTTCTATACACTGATCTTTACAGGAAGCCTACTGATCCTAACAATTTGTTGAGGGCTGATAGTTGTCACCCACTTCCCTTGAAAAAAAGTTTGCCCTACAGCCAATTCTGTCGAATCAAAAGAATTTGCAAAATACAATCAGATTTCGATAGAAATATGGCTGAGACGCAAAGAAAGTTCAAGGAGAGGGGCTACAAGAATGAGCAGATTAATATTGCCATTGAGAAAATTCAAAACAAAACATGACCTTTTTCAAGGTCAGTCTCGCAAAAAGACGCATTCTTGCGTTCTAACTACCCGCTATTCAAAGTGCTCCGAACAAATTAAGGGAATTGTTCACAAACATTGGCACATCCTAAAATCTGATGATCGTCTCGGTAATGTGTTTTCGGACCTTCCCTTGGTCGTATTCTCGCGGGGCAGAAATCTCAAGAGACCAATTGGTACACTGATTTACCACCCCAAGACATCCCTGCACAATGTCTATTTGCGCCCCTACTGGATGGAAGTGTAATGGCTGTGCTCAATGCAATGGCACTTATAAATGTAGATCCTTCAAACACCCACAAACAGGGAAATCGATCCCAATCATAGGTGTTATTACGTGCTCCACCAAGGCAGTTATTTATCTTATAACTTGTCCTTGTGGTAAAACTTATGTGGGTAAAACAAAGCGCAAATTAAAAGTACGTATCTCAGAGCATCGTAGCACCATTAGGTGTAAAAACTTTACTTATCCAGTTGCGGCCCACTTCTTGGCATCGAACATGTCACCCTCCCTAGGAGAGGTGGTGACCTTGATAATTTATTGTTAAAACGAGAGGCTGCCTGGATCTTTAACTTAAAGACCCTTGTTCCCTTCGGTCTCAACGTAGACTTTGATCTGAAGCCATTCTTGTGATTATTGTGACTTTGCCATTGTAATTGTTTGTAAGCTTGTGTAGTCTAATTTATAATTGTATGCTATCCATTTGTTGTTTGTATGCTGTTCTTTGTATGCCATTTTAATATTTGATTATTAACCAATGATATTAGGCCACTCTTGGCCATGATTACAGACGCCTGTGTCTTTTGACACTACATAAACGAGTCATCCCGCAGTGTTTGTGATTATACCCTGATGAAGACAGCTTGGCTGTCGAAACGTTGGTAATTACATTTTTACATCTGAGCTCCTAGAGTGTGCGGCTCTCTTTATTTTATTTTCAAACTTCATTAAATAGTACCTGCAAAACACCAGTCTCAACGTCAACAGTGAAGAGGCGACTCCGGGATGCTGGCTTCTTTTGAACGGGATGGTGGACCCAAACTTTTGAACGGTTGTGTATGTCTAGATAGTACATTTATTTTTAGGTTTTCAATATCACAAACTGTTTTTACATATTGATTTGGACATTTTAAAACTATGAAGGGGCTATTTTTCAGTGTGTCTTGTCAACAGGAAGCAGCGACACCATTTTCAACTTAAGTTTTAGGAATTGAAATGGAACTTTCAACATTCATTTCCAATGGTATTGTATTTCATCAGGTAAAAACTGCTGTGTGAGTCCCAAAACAGTGATTGATTTATTTTGATGACATACTAGATATCACCAAAATGTGTTGGCCCTGCCTAGACATGCTCTAATTCTTGTGTTTCGTGTTATTATATTGCTGCCTGTTCCACAAAGGAAGTAAAGTAGTCCAGGTTCAATTGTTAACTGAACTGGAAGAACCAAGTCATAGGATACATATTCCTAACTAATTAAATGTAATTCCTGTATCTCAGTCAGAGCAGATCTACCTCTTCCATCTGAGTTGGCACTGGCAGTTGTGTTGTGGTACCAATGCCATGTCGCCAGCTTCTCTGACTATTTACGGACACAACAGAAATATTTGACCAGGGCCCAGTCCATGGCACATATTTTTGAATTATATTTCAGATAGCAGTAACCAGGCCCTGCAGAACATGCCCAGAGTGGTGCGGGATGTGGAGGCTCTGAAGCAGGAGGCGTCGTTCCTGAAGGAGCAGATGGTCCTGGTCAAGGAGGACATTAGGGAGTTTGAGCAGGACACTGTACAGTCCATGCAGGTACAGAGGTTATTTACAGTGGCAAGAAAAAATATGTGAACCCTTTGGAATTGCCTGGAGTTCTGCCGAAATTTGATCTGATCTTCATTTATGTCACAACAATAGACAAACGCAGTGTGGTTAAACTAATAACACACAAATGATTGTATTCAATATAGACAAGAAAAATACATAATTTAAACATTCACAGTGTAGGTTGGAAAAAGTATGTGAACCCCTAGGCTAATGACTTCTCCAAAAGTTAATTGGAGTCAGTAGTCAACTAACCTGCAGTCGAATCAATGAGACAAGATTGGAGATGTTGGTTAGAGCTGCCCTGCCCCATAAAAACACTCACAAAATTTGAGTTTGCTATTCACAAGAAGCATTGCCTGATGTGAACCATGCCTTGAACAAAAGGGATCTCAGAAGACCTAAGATTAAGAGTTGTTGCCTTGCATGAAGCTGGAAAGCGTAACTTAAGTATCTCTAAAAGTCAGTTCACGGTAAGAGAAATTGTCTATAAATGGAGAAATTTCAGCACTGTTGCTACTCTCCCTAGGAGTGGCCATCCTGCAAAGATGACTGCAAGAGCACAGCGCAGAATGTTCAATGAGGTTAAGAAGAATCCTAGAATGTCAGCTAAAGACTTCCAGAAATCTCTGGAACATGCTAACATCTCAAATCTACAATACGTAAAACACTGAACAAGAATGGTGTTCATGGGAGGACACCACGGAAGAAGCCACTGCTGTCCAAACAAAGGAGCACCTGGATGTTACACAGCGCTACTGGCAAAATATTCTGTGGACAGATTAAACTAAAGTTGTGGAGTTTGGAAGGAACACACAACGCAACACTGTGTGGAAGAAAAAAAGGCACAGCACACCAACATCAAAACCTCATCCCGGTAGCCTAGTGGTTAGTGTTGGACTAGTAACCGGATGGTTGCAAGATCGAATCCTCGAGCTGACATGGTAAAAATCTGTCGTTCTGCCCCTGAACAAGGCAGTTAACCCACTGTTCCTAGGCCGTCATAGAAAATAAGAATTTGTTCTTAAGTGACTTGCCTAGTTAAATAAAGGTATAAAATAAAATCCCACTGTAAACTATGGTGGAGGGAGCATCATGGTTTCGGGCTGCCTCAGTGCCTGGACAGCTTGCTGTCATCGACGGAAAAATGAATTCCCAAGTTTATCACAACATTTTGCGGGAGAATGTAAGGCCAATTGAATTACAACATAATTTGGCTGATGCAACAGGACAATGACCCAAATGACAGAAGTAACTCAACAACAGAATGGCTTCAACAGAAGAAAACACACCTTCTGGAGTAGCCCAGTTAGACTCCTGACCTCAACCCGATTGAGATGTTGTGGCATGACCTCAAGAGCAGTTCACACCAGACATCCCAAGAATATTGTGGAACTGAAACAGTTTTGTAAAGAGGAATGGTCCAAAATTCCTCCTGACCGTTGTGCGGGTCTGATCTGCAACTACAGAAAACATTTGGTTGAGTTTATTGCTGCCAAAGGAGGGTCATCATGTCTTTATTGAACACACCGTGTAAACATTCACAGTGCAAAGTTGGAAAAAGTATGTGAACCCTTGGATTTAACAACAGGTTAACATTCCTTTGGCAGCAATAACCTCCAAGAGATTGTATTTTGGAACAATATTCATAAGATATGAATGGTCTGTGGAGATTTTAAAGAATAATCCTGTCATGTTGCTTCTCCTTTTGTGATGTAATTAAAAACTTTATAACGAAAATACTGTAATTGGGAAGTAAACACATTCTAGCTGTAAAGTTTCCATCCAATAGGATGTTAATGCAACATGAAGAACGATACAACTATTTTTGAAAAGATAGAAGTTTAAAATCACATGTCTAATGAGATAATGGTTTTCATGTCCTTTGCACACTAAGCCACATCCCTAATGAGGTCAGAAGAGCATGTCAGTGTGATGGAACCGCCTTTCCGACCAGAGTGATTAAAAGGACTCACTAAGAATTAACATATCAGACCAAAACATGCCGGGTTGCTGTTGACATGTAAAGTGGTCAGGAGCCTGAACCTGAATAATCAACCTTGAGACCACTAGGAGACCAGCCTGACGGACAGCGTGAGCTGAACGTTACTAATGGTTAAAACTACAAGACCAGACCGCGTGGAGCGGTGGCTACACAGCTGAAAATGGTGAGACCCGTACATTGCAGGGTTACTACTGGCGTGTAAAGTGGTTGGGCGCGATACCCTGAATAATCAACCATTGATACCAAAAGACATGAGACGTTAGTCTACAATATGAAATGGTGAGAATCTGGAGCTCTCAACTTCAACACTAGAAGAGAAGATAACCTCACCTAGGAGACCAGAAACATTCACAGTCTGCAGCTGTGCATGTAAAAGTGCTCCAAGAACTTTGACTAAAGACACAAGTTGGGAAGGAGAATTCCCACAGACCATTGGTACATCTGAAGTATCTGTCTAACATCCACTCCACTACCAGAGAAGCTCTACAAAGATGGACATTGTGACCTCTGGTGGACCACCATAGACTTACATATAGCCACTACCCATAGACGGATCGATTTGGTTTCAGTGGATAGATGACGATCAGGGACAGCTATGTGTAAATATATATTGCATTTCTAATCTGAATGAGTCGTGGTTAGGGTGCTAAGTATGAATATTTCTGTGAGTGTAGCTTCCAAATGTATCCAAGTGTTGTACCACTCCCTCTCCATATGTGTAACAAGCCGTCATATCTTGTCAGTCCACTAGGGACTTTTATCTCATGTAAGTGTGTATGTGTATTCTGTTGTTATTTGGTTAGTTAATAAATAAATGATTAAATCAATGTGTAGTACTGGATATTCAGAAGGGCTAGGGTTCTTGCGGATCCAAGGATTATGCACTGTTCAGAATGAGACTGAGGTAATAATGATAAGTGACTGTTATTGATGTAAAAGAGATCTTTACATCTTTAGTTTACGTAGGGAGATGGTAACTCGTTAAACAACTTTTCCCGTGGTGCCCCAAATTCCTAATAAGTGAATTGTTACATGATTAATTTAACAATTAAACATAGTTAGTTGATACAATAAATAAGTAATCAGATTAATGATTGTGATGCCACAACAGTATTATGTAATACATAACCCCACTATTGTTTTCTAAAGTCAGGCTTTCTATTGGAAATGTTCACAGTTTGTGTTACTATAGTACCATGAATGTTCAGGCTAGCACACATGAGTGTGTTAATGTACCTAACTGCCTGTGTTTCTCCGTGACAGATAGGACAGTACATCATGTCTCTGCCGCTCCACTTGGAGCCCTTTGTGGCGCAAGAGGACCCGGCACTGGAATTGGCTCTGCATGCAGGCAAACTGCCCTTCCCTCCTGAGCAAGGTGACTGTCTCTCCTCTTCTTTCCCCCACTCTCTTTCTGTCTCTCCCTCCATCTGTCTTTGAAATGTTTTTTTTTTACATAGGATAAAAGTAGAAACTCAGAGCTACAAAATGGCATATTATACACTGCATTTGAGGAACAATGGGGAAAGTCAAATCAAATCTATTTATATAACTCTTCGTACATCAGCCTAAAACCCCAAACAGCAAGCAATGCAGGTGTAGAAGCACTGTGGCTAGGGAAAACTAGAAAGGCCTGTCCTCTTCTGGCTGTGCTGGGTGGAGATTATAACAGAACATGGCCAAGATGTTCATAAATGACCAGCATGGTCAAATAATCATCACAGGCAGAACAGTTGAAACTGGAGCTGCAGCACGGCCAGGTGGACAGCAAGGAGTCATCATGCCGAGAGAGAGAGAGAGAGAGAGAGAGAGAGAGAGAGAGAGAGAGAGAGAGAGAGAGAGAGAGAGAGAGAGAGAGAGAGAGAGAGAGAGAGAGAGAGAGAGAGAGAGAGAGAGAGAGAGAGAGAGAGAGAGAGAGAGAGAGAGAGAGAGAGAGAGAGAGAGAGAGAGAGAGAGAGAGAGAGAGAGAGAGAGAGAGAGAGAGAGAGAGAGAGAGAGAGAGAGAGAGAGAGAGAGAGAGAGAGAGAGAGAGAGAGAGAGAGAGAGAGAGAGAGAGAGAGAGAGAGAGAGAGAGAGAGAGAGAGAGAGAGAGAGAGAGAGAGAGAGAGAGAGAGAGAGAGAGAGAGAGAGAGAGAGAGAGAGAGAGAGAGAGAGAGAGAGAGAGAGAGAGAGAGAGAGAGAGAGAGAGAGAGAGAGAGAGAGAGAGAGAGAGAGAGAGAGAGAGAGAGAGAGAGAGAGAGAGAGAGAGAGAGAGAGAGAGAGAGAATATATATACAGGAGAAGTACTCCATAATTAACAAACTGACCCTAGCCCCCCCGACACAAACTACTGCAGCATAAATACTGGAGGCTGAGACAGGAGGGGTCAGGAGACTGTGGCCCCATCCGATGATACCCCCAGACAGGGCCAAACAGGAAGGATATAACCCCACCCACTTTGCCAAAGCATAGCCCCCACACCACTAGAGGGATATCTTCAACCACCAACTTACCATCCCGAGACAAGGCTGAGTATAGCCCACAAAGATCTCTTCCACGGCACAACCCAAGAGGGGGCGCCAACCCAGACAGGAAGATCACATCAGCGACTCAAGTGACGCACCCCTCCTAGGGACGGCATGAAAGAGCACCAGTAAGCCAGTGACTCAGCCCCTGTAATAGGGTAAGAGGCAGAGAATCCCAGTGGAAAGAGGGGAACCGGCCAGGCAGAGGCAGCAAGGGCGGTTCGTTGCTCCAGAGCCGTTCCGTTCACCTTCACACTCCTGGGCCAGACTACACTCAATCTTATGACCCACTGAAGAGATGAGTCTTCAGTAAAGACTTCAATGTTGAGACCGAGTTTGTGTCTCTCACATGGGTAGGCAGACCATTCCATAAAAATGGAGCTCTATAGGAGAAAGCCCTGCCTCCAGCTGTTTGCTTAGAAATTCTAGGGACAATTAGGAGGCCTGCGTCTTGTGACCATAGCGTACGTGTAGGTATGTACGGCAGGACCAAATCAGAGAGATAGGTAGGAGCAAGCCCATGTAATGCTTTGTAGGTTAGCAGTAAAACCTTGAAATCAGGAAAGTAACTCTTCTTTGAAAGTTGATCAACTTGTAAACTCACTTTTGAGAAAATGGCCTTTTTGAATGTTTTGGTATCCAGTGAAGAGCTCTTCTTTGTCTACACCCATTCAGCATCGTTCACACACTCTTAAGCTTTAGCACCACCCATCTCGTTTCACTCTCGGAGCGTTCAGAGCGCACACTTGACGCTCTGGACGATTATTTGTTTACCTATGGATAACATATGAAAAGAGCCTAACCAGCTCCGCTGGCAACAATTAAATTCTGCTTTTTTGCAGATGTTTACTGACACCGGCCATATTCAACGGGTGCTGTACACATCACATAACGAGCCAGCCAGCTAACGTTAGCTAGTTAAACAACAATGAACAGTGCCAACGATGCCACACTGCTGGAAGCTAACCAACCATGTTCAATGTTAGCAAGCTAACATTAGGCTCTAACTAGAAAAGTAAACGGCTCTGGGATACGAATAATAACGTCAGCTAGGGAGCCAGCCATCCAACACTAGCTAGCTAACAGTACACTTTAGCTTGAAATAATAACCACTTTCTGTCAAAATAGAAACATGTAACATCTGTAGCTAGCTATCTTACCTTTATACATCATCAATCATGATGGATGTGTCTCCCTGTCAGGAATGCCATACCACGGTTGCCCTTAGTTTGAATATGTAATCCGGAGACTGGTGTTCTCTCAATCTCTAGCTATCATACTCAAATTCCACTGATTTCAAAACTTGATCCTCCAGTAAGCATTTCACTGTAAACCTGTTGTATTCGACTCGTGACAAATAACATTTTATTTGAGGTGATGACCTTCCGGAGCTGGACAACACGGCAGACTACTGGCTGGGCTCTATCGCCAGGGCGACGATGCAGACGTACTGTGACGCCATCCTGCTCATCCCAGAGCTCACGGCCCACTCTACCAAACAGCTGGCCACCGACATTGGTACCTGACCACCATCACTTACCTACAAAATGTGCTTGATAGATCTAGACCTAGGGAACTATGTTGGACATGGAGCAAACATGTTTATAAGTATGTCATTGCTTCTTGTGTGCCGTTTTGATCATCTGGAGTTGGTTGTTTAGAAAAAAATCTAAATCTACTGTGGGTTTTTATCTACAGCTCATAACATTTTCAGACGATTTATCGTAAACCAAGAAGCAATACATACTTCTACACACATTGGTTGTAATTATGAAGTTATTTGTAACTACATTTATGTTGCTAGTAATAGAGCATGGTCAAGTATTCCAAAGTCCTACTTGCCAAAGCATCATTAAGCTTTGCTGGTACAATCTATTTGTAATCTCGGAAACTCAAAACTAAAATGTTGCGTAATTGCATCGTATGCTCGATTAAGTTCAGGGGGGAGATGTTAGAGAAAGGTACAAATGTGACCTGTGAAGTCTCCACCCCCCTTCAAGTCTATAGAATGTTCCCCCTCCTTTCAGAAATTCTAAAGATGCGAGCACCGGAAAAACAAATCTGCAAACCGTTCCTCGTTGTCGTCACATCCCACAATCATCTGTTGACAGACGCTACAATACCATTTATGTTACGTCTCCACAAGAGATGAATTGGTAATAATGTAGTAATTCATAGGTAATAATATAGTGCTTTCAAAGTGGTCACACCTTTCCTTTTTCCACATTTGGTTGTGTTACAGCCTGAATTTTAAAATAGATTAAATTGACATTTTGTCAGTGGCCTACACACAATGCCCCGTAATGTCAGTGGAATTATGTTTTGGGACATTTCTACAAATTTAATAAAAAATTACAATCTGAAATGTCTTGAATCAATAAGAATTCAACCCCTTTGTTATGGCAAACCTAAATAGTTTCAGGAGTAGAAATGTGCCCTAAATAAGTTCAGGAGTAAAAATGTGCTTAAGATCGGTGTGTTAGGTTGTAAGTAACAAGAACATTTCCCAGGACAATGACATATCTGATTTTCTCAGAAAGCTTCAATTATTGTTAATCTAACTGCGCTGTCCAATTTACAGTAGCTAAGGCAGTGAAGGAATACCATGCTGTTGTTTGAGGAGAGTGCACGGTTATGAACTTGAAAATGTATTAATAAACCTATTACACATTTGGGCAGTCTTGATACATTTTGAACATAAATGCAGTCTAAAACTTTGCACATACACTGCTGCCATCTGGTGGTCAAAATATAAATTGCACCTAGATTCCTAAGTCATATAAGATGATAAAGTAAAACAAAAAAAAACATTTTTTTTCTTTGTATTATCTTTTACCTAATGTACATTCATTTTGCATTTCCACAAACTTCAAAGTGTTTTCTTTCAAATGGTATCAAGAATATGCATATCCTTTGCCTCAGGTCCTGAGCTACAGGCAGTTAGATTTGGGCATGTCATTTTAGGTGAAAATGGAAAAAAAAGGTCAGATCTTTTTAACAAGTCACATAAGTTGCATGGACTCATTTTTTGTGCGATCATAGTGATTAACATAATTTTTTTCCTGTACCCCACACAAGGTATGTAAGGTTCCTCAGTCATGCAGAGAATTTCAAACACAGATTCAACCCCAAAGACCAGGGAGGTTTTCCAATGCTTCACAAAGAAGGGCACCTAATGAGGCCAATGCTGACTTTAGAATAGTTAGTTTAATGGCTGTGATAAGAGGAAACTGAGGATGGGTCAACAACTTTGTAGTTACTCCAAAATACTAATCTAATTGACAGAGTGATAATAAGGAAGCATGTACAGAATACAAATATTCAAAAACATGCATCCTGTTTGCAACACAGCATTAAAGTGAAACCTAAACATTTGTGGAAAATCTAACTTTTTGTCCTGAATACAATTGTTTGGGGCAAACCCATTAAAACACATTACTGTGTACCACTCAACTTGTTTTCAAGCATAGGGGTGGTTGCATCATGTTATGGGTATGCTTGTAATCGTTAAGGACTGGGGAGTTTTTCAGTATGAAAAAGAAAGGGAATGGCACTAATCACAGGCAAAATCCTAGAAGAGAACCTGGTTCAGTTTGTTTTCCACCAGACACTCGGCGATGAATTCTCCTTTCAACAGGACACCTAAAACACAAGGCCAAATCTACACTACAGTTTCTATTAATACTTTCTGAAGGCACGAGTAGGTCCATACTGTTTTTTCAGTGTGTCTGTAACAGTGTTGGTCTTCTAACTCCCCACCGACTATCTGAGTAACGTGATGGATGCTTTGGGCTTGCAGCCCTCCAGGACCCTGCAGCAGATAGTGACCCTGCTGAGGGCCAAGCCAGAGGAGTACAGACTGACAGCCAAACTGCTACCACGTAGACTGGTGTCCACCATCGCTGCCCTGAGGGGGCTGGACCACTGACCACGGTCGCACTCTAAACGGGTAATGGACTATGGACAAAAATTAGCTCTTTTGCTAACTCTGGCACATTGACATTTATATGAACACTGAAATGTTGATTTAATGTGCACTGTCCCTGTCCCATAAGCCAAACATTAGAAATATCGGGCCCAGAGTTCTCTCACCCTAACACAAACATTGTTTCAGAGGCATCTTGTGTTTACACCTGACTAAAAAAACTAATTCTGTGTCAAAGAATGTAGATGAAAAACAATCAAATGACAAAATACGATGTATAAATATGGATTTATGTAATATAAGAATCACAAACAATCTGTTTCCCTTTCTGTAGATATGATAACTGGAGTCTGGACCCCTGGTTTGGCAGAAACCTGAAGTCTCCATTTAGGGATATTCCCATCATGAAATGGCTATAAGCAACGTCTGGTTATCAAATATTTAAGCTGCTTTGGCATCGTACTCTTTGTCATCATTTTTTATATTTATTATGGCTCATTTCTGGAAATCAAGGTAGAAATGGTTTTGCTTATTTGTAATGTACTGGAATCTGTCCACTAATTTAATAGACATCTGGCCTCTGTCTTCAACTCTTTGTTAATGAAGTTAATGGAAGATTCAAATTAAATGTCTGATTTTAAAAGGAGACATTTTATTTTTAGAACCAAATCTCTGTGTGATGTAAATGTAATGTTGTAGAAAGGTTCAAACACCTCTTTTGTGATTTTTAACTTGTGTAGCCCTGAAAAAACATGAACAAAGGCAACAACAAAAAAAGACCCCAAAATATCCTTTTCGAAACGGCAAAGCTCTGTTTAGTGATGCAGGTTGGTAGATGTTGTACACATGAAACTTATTCCGAACTTTATCCGCAACATTAGATTCCATTTTTTTCGACTCGAGCAATACCTCTGTCCATTCCAATGTGAAGGAAACACTTGAGTAAATAAGAGGTACAAAGTATACTGAACAAAAATATAAATGCAACAATTTCAAAGATTTTACTGAGTGACAGTCACCAGCTGTGACGCTCATCGCATGTGGCAGGGCTTCGAAACTATTATGGACTACAAAGGGAAAGCCGTGTTCTGCCCAGTGATGCAAGCCTACCAGACCGACTAAATGCCTTTTTATGCTCGCTTTGAGGCAAGCAACACTGAAACATGCATGAGAGCACCAACTGTTCTGGACGACCTGTGTGATCTCGCACTCCGTAGCCAATGTGACATTCACAAGGCCGCGGGGCCAGACGGATTACCGGGACGTGTACTCGGAGCATGCACAGACAAACTGGCAAGTGTATTCACTGACATTTTCAACTTCGCCGAGTCTGTAATACCAACATGTTTCAAGGAGACAACCATAGTCCCTGTGCCCAAGAAAGCAAAGATAATCTGCTTAAATGACTACCGCCCCAAGGCACTCACGTCGGTAGCTACGAAGTGCTTTGAAAGGCTGGTCATGGCTCACAGCAATAACATCATCCCGGAAACGCTAGACTCGCTCCAATTCGCATACCGCCCCAACAGATCCGAAGATCTCAATCTCACTCCACACTGCCCTTTCCCACATAGACAAAAGGAACACCTATGCGAGAATGCTGCACATTGACTGAAGCTCAGCGTTCAACACCATAGTGCCCACAAAGCTCATCACTAAGCTAAGGACCCTGGGACTAAACACCTCCATCTGCCACGCTGATCCCTCGGGTGCGTGCTTAGTCACCTCCTGTACTCCCTGTTCATCCACGATTGCATGGCCAAGCATGACTCCCAACACCATCATTAAGTTTGCTGACGACAACGATGAGACGGCCTCTAGGGAGGAGGTCAGAGACCTGTCCGTGTGGTGCAAGGACAACAACCTCTCCCTCAATGTGATCAAGACAGAGATGATTGTGGACTACAGGAACAGGAGGGCTGAGCACGCCCCCATTCTCATCGACGGGGCTGTAGTGGATCAGGTTGAGAGCTTCAATTCCCTTGGTGTCCACATCACCAACAAACTAACATGGTCCAATCACACCATGGCAGCCGTGAAGAGGGCACGACAAACCCTACTCCCCCTCAGGAGACTGAAAAGATTTGGCATGGATCCTCACATCCTCAAAAGGTTTTACAGCTGCACCATTGAGAGCATCTTGACGGGTTGCATCACTGCCTGGTATGGCAACTACTTGTCCTCCGACCGCAAGGCACTACAGAGGGTAGCGCGTACGGCCCAGTACATCACCAGGGGCAAGCTTCCAGCCATCCAGGACCTCTCTACCAGGCGTGTCAGAGGAAGGCCCTAAAAATTGTCAAAGACTCCAGGCACTCTAGTCAGACTATTCTCTCTGCTACTGCATGGCAAGCGGTACCGGAGTGCCAAGTCTAGGTCCAAAAGGCTCCTAAATAGCTTCTACCCCCAAGCCATAAGACTCCTGAACAGCTAATCAAAAGGCTACCCAGGCTATTTGCATTGCCCCCCTCCCTCCCTCCGGAATGCTGCTGCTACTCTGTTATTATCTATGTGTATTCACTTTAACTCTACCTACGAGTACATATTACCTCAATTACCTCGACATCGGTGTCCCCGCACATTTACATTTACTCTGTACCGGTACCCCCTGCATATAGCCCCGCTATTGTTATTTACTGCTGCTCTTTAATTGTTTGTTATTCTTATCTCTTACTTTTTTTTGGGGGGGGGGGGTATTTTCTTAAAACTACATTTTTGGTTAAGGGCTTGTATAAGTAAGCATTTCACTGTAAGGTGTACGTACACCTGTTGTATTCGGCGCATGTGACAAATAACATTTGATTTTATATATTCAGTTTCAATATGGTAGATATTGCATCTATGTATCAACGTTTACAAACTATCACTTCAAGTTAATCAAAGTTGAATATATTAAACTTCTCAGACAGATTCAGTTTTCAAAATCAATTCTCTAAATTCAGATTCAAAACCAGAGATAACATCCTGGTACTTTGCCAGCCAGGAAAGGTAGAAGAGAACAGATAGAATAAAATGCTCACTGTGGTAAATCGAAACTCCTGCCGGTTTCTCAAACCATGTTGAATTTATTTTCTTCCCATTCATTTGGCTCTAGCAGTTGAATCGTTTTGGCTATGACTTTTTATGACCCCATTCCTGAAAGCTAACAGTAACAGGATGTTGTCTCTGTTTTTTAATCTGGAATTTAGAGAACTGAATCTGAATACATCTGAGAAATTAATATATGAAACTTTGATTAACTTGAAGTGATGTTAACTTTGATCCCACAGGGTAAATGCAATACCTACCATATTGAAACGGAATATATAAATATTGAATTTGAATATTCAAGTAAATTTATATTGTTTTATTAAAGGTGAATGCAACATTCATTCAGTTCAATTTATGAATTTAGTGATTCAATGTGTGCATTAAACCTTGAAAAATATTATATTCAAAATGGTAAAATACTGTAATGAAACAGTCAGGGAGCAGGTCTCGAACCCTCGACCTTCCAAGTCCGATGTCTAGGGCGCTATCGACTGTGCCGCAAAAGCATGCTCAAAGCGTCCTCGCGACAGCTTGCGACTCTTATAGGAACGCGCTCACTGGCCAACCACACGCACTGTCGTGGACGCAAGGTCCGATCCCACCTTCTAGACCGAAGTCCAGCGCACTATCGACTGTGCCGCAAAAGCGTGCTCAAGCGGCAGAGTCGATATCCGCACTTATAAACCCAGGGTCAATACAATTGATGTTGATACTGAAATCGCTCCACACTCATCTTTCAAAATACACCGAGTCTTATTAATTTACAGCATTTCCCTCACTCGGGCAACAAAAAATGTGCAAAACCTCTTGTTGCGCGCGGTGCTAAAGTCATAAAAGCAAGCCAAACAACCATGAGTACAAATCTGTACTTCACATTTCCAATTCATAAAACTAATGACGCGCATCATACTGGGCATCCAAAATGTTACACCTGCATGACACGACACAATTGATAGCCTACGAGATTATGAAAATTAACTCGTGCATGGAGACCTTCTCCAGGCTACCTTTATTTAAAGTGGCATTAGGCATGATAGCATCTTCCCATGGATAATATTTATGCAAACCGACGCAGTGTTTTAAGTGAGGGGTCTTTTTGTTTTTGGCTATAGGCTACTGGTGATAAATGCGCCACTTTTCCCCTCATAATGTTTTATAGCCTGTCATCATCAGCGAGGAACACAAATTATCACTGTTTGGCTTTTGTCAATGGAATCGACAGATTGATCCAATTGTTGTCCAGATGCTCTCTCTTTCTAATGTGATTTAAATATTGAGAAACACCAGCCCTTCAACCATGTCGAAAGCTAACACTAAAGAGAAGAAATCCTTCAGCAACAAGCTCTTCCGAAGGGGCTCTGTGCGCTCTGTGGGGAGCTTTATGAACAGAGTTCTCAGGACTCTTGTCTACTCTGTCCCATTTCAGCAACGAGGAGCATGGAGATGAAGAGAAGAACGATGCAAGTTTCACCCAGTCTACTACATGCGGCTCTGTTCCCTCCGACGGCAGTGAATGTGGCGGGTTCCTATTTGGGGACAAGGTCCCCGGAGTTGCCGGATTTAAGAACCATGGCAACACCTGTTTCATGAACGCTATCTTGCAATGTCTGAGCAACACGGAACTCTTTGCTGAATATCTTGCATTGGAACAATACCGTGGACAGGACAGCTGTTATAGCACCAATGACAAATCGACTGAATCGAATCAACCGAATTCAGCAAATGGTGTTTGTATACAAAGAAAGGGACACCAGCAGGAGTCTGACGTCACAGAGCAACTGTCTGGTCTCGTCCGTGCTCTGTGGATGTTCGAGTACACCCCACAACACAGTCAAGAATTCAAGGATACATGCGCGGCCAACTATGAATCGTTTGCATTGTTTTTGGTCGTTTCCTGTTGATAGAAATGGGATTAAGAATGAACTCCGACAGAATTATGAACTCCGACAGGATTATAAACTCTGCAAAGAGCTCACACTGGAAAGTCAATCAAAGAGTTGTCATGCATGGGTTGTTGCAATGCAGCCACGTGACTACTATGCACCTGCCAACCATTACAATATAACCACAAAACAGCAACTGATGTGTCTGTTTCATGGTTTTACTTTGTTGCAGAAACTTGCGCCAGTTTACTGTAGGCCCAGCGCTATTGGGTGTCTGTGGGGATTGAATGTGCCAACAAAACTACTGTAGGTCTACTATTGATGCATTCGAAGTGACATTATAAGAAACATAATGGCAGCTGCAAGTAGGTGTGTTAGAGCAGGGCAGGAGAAAAAAATGGTTGTACATGGTTGGCCAATCCTGATTTAGTGCTGTGCAGTTCAGGAGATATACACACTATTTCCTTCTACTGGCTATCTGAATGCTCTAATTGAGAGCACACATTCAGGGCAGTCCTGAGTGGTTGGATACAGTAGGTCAGGAGTCAAGTAGATACATGTCCCATCAGAGCCACAGTGCCTAACCAACAAGATGAATGAAAGAGGAAAAATCCACCCAAAATATGATTCATTGTTAATACATGAGTGATCAATAGATACATGTAAGCCTATATCAAAGTTATGATTATGTTTGCAGATATCTATATAACTCCATTAATTAAAACATTTTAAAAAGTGTAATTGTGTCATGTCAATGTTTAATTAAAGCCTAATGTACCGTTCTCTTGATTAATCAAATAAATGAGCAACAACCACCAAGTAGCCCAGCAGTGGCAGATTTGATGAATGGATTCAGCAGCAGTGCTGAATCTTTGATCTGAATCTCTTTGAATCTTTGATCTGAAGGGTGCGTCTCTCTTGCCCATCTGTTGGATCTCTTTAATCAGACAGATTTACAGAGTTCAGTTGAGAATGACATAAACCCTTTTGCCACTCAATCAATCAGTCAAATGTAAATATAACATACCCAGCCTAAAACCCCAAAGAGCAGGAAATACAGATGCAGAAGCACAGTGGCCTAGGAACAACTCCCCTGGAGAGGAGCCAGGCTGCGAGGGGTGCCCAGTAACGGGTGGAGATTTAAGAGTACGTGTGGCTTTCAAGACTTCAGACGTTCATAGATGCAGGGTCAAATAATAACCATGGTGGCTATGAAGGGGGCAACAGTTCAGCACCTCAGGAGTCAATGTCAGCTGGCTTTTCATAGTCAGGCAATTAAAGTTTCAAAGTGAACAAGCAGCAGGTTTGGAACAACGTAGCAAACCAAGGTAACACGCCCAGTCAAGTCAAGCTTCTTCAGTTTTCTGACTTTCTGAAAAGCAGTGAGATTGTATTCCTTTCGAGTGTTTGATGGACATTGAAAGGTGTAGAAGCATCTGAACCTACCAGATTGTGTCCCAGCAGCTAGCCTGGTCAGCTTTCTACACTACCATTGCCTGTCAAAGTCACACAACTAAAGATTTCTCTGTGAACCTCTTTCTTTGCACCAGGGATGTTTTTTTAGTCTATTTCAGTCTTATAACTACATGTCCTGCTTTACCGGTTCAAAGTAAACATTGGAGGGGAATTGAATTGAACAGGCCCATCCAGCAGCACACCGCTTATTCCTGACACTGTTTCTATTTCTGTCAATTTTTCTCCCTTGGTTGCCAGCCAGAGAAGAAACTGTCTTATTCAATCTTGATTCACTCTGGTGTGTGTGGGCATGGTCATATCTGTGAAGGAGAGGCTCCTTTACTAGAGACATTGGACTCTTTTTAAAATATGCAAGCTATTTATGAAAAGCAAGCGTGTTTATGTTTCTTATTGTTTGATTGATTGACATTTTATCTCCATAACTCCATAATATTTTATCTTGTCATTATTGGTATTGCCAATTTTTGCCAGTTTTGCATCGCAGGTCACTTCAAGTCTACCTGATTGGTTAATTGCTTAAGCCACAGTATAAAACAGGTGTTCAGAATGTTTGAGAGCCATGTCATGTGAGAGGTTGTTTTTAGCACCTTTGAACTGCCAATGAGTATTTCCATCAAAGATGGTCTTTTATATTGACAAGACACTTTACTCAGGACTTTGTTGAATCACCTTTGGCAGCGATAACGGCCTCGAGTCTTCTTGGGTATGACACTACCAGCTTGTGTAACAGTGTGATGTTGTTCCCCTAGATTATGCACCAAGTTGCACACAAGGACCAGTTCAAATAGGCCAGGTCAAGAGGGGATGATGATGATGATAATAATAATAATTCAGTGTGTTTTTAAATTTAATTACAGCTGCATAGCTAATGTTATTATTTGTTTACAGCTGCATAGCTAATGTTATTATTTGTTTACAGCTGCATAGCTAATGTTATTTTGGTGTACAAACACTTTCATATCTATATTGTAAATGCACTTGATTGTAAAAGTTTTGTATATTTTGGTTTGGTCCATCGAGGGTTGTGTGTATTTCTGTACCCTCCTATTGTTCTCTCTTGCCTGACCTTCAGCTAGCGAGGTGCCTGAGAGCTGTGACTGCGCCAAGGGCTAACATATTGTGCGTTGTCTCTTCGTGCACAGGGCAAGTAAAAATCCAACAAGCAGACCTCCAGTTGTGCCAGTGTCCTCATTTAAATTACACAATACAGAACGAACCACGCTACAAACTGATGCCGACCACTGGAGCTGTGCATGTGGATGAAGTGCGCAATCTGCGCATGCACACTTGTTGATGGTTTGCTATAGGTGAATATATACTGTAAATGGTGAAGGTGAATGTAGCATATTCACTAGATAAGGGTATTTGTGTTTGTTTTGGAGGAATTTGTTATTTGCAATTTTTGAATGCAGTAAATTACATTGTATTTTAGTGCTCTGTTGAGCCATGTCAAGCCACTCGAGTCCATAAAATGAGTTATGCTGGGGATTTTAGTGCGGGTAGAGGTTGGGGTGCCCTTGCATTTACACCATTTGTACAGTCAGTCAGAGTGTTTGCTAGTCCTGAGTTTGGGAGGGGTAGGCTGTTTACTTCACCTGACCAGGGTATCCCGCCTCTGTCTTTTGATGTACCATCATCCCCAGTCCTCAGTAATAATGGGACACCTCTGAGTCAGCTTAGTGACCTTATTAAGCAGATAGGAGAATCTATCTCTGAACCAATCAGAGCGAGTTTACTGCAGCCTGGGACTTTGAGTCTTTCTCCTGCCCATTCCCCTCACCAACCCCAGCAGTTTCCCCTGCCTGAGCAATGTTTTATTGATGTGTCCAAGCTGAATCTGGTTGTGATGTCAGATAAGTACTCTGTCCTGGAGTGGGAGGAGCTGATGGGAGTCTACCTAGAGAAGAGGGGTTACACTGGGTCTGAGCATGTTGGGGAGGTGATGTCTAGGCTCATGGGGAGGGCACGGGATGTGACCAAAGTCTGGATGCGTAACAACCCTGTTGTCACAGATGTTAAGGCAGTGTTCTCAAGCAACACTTTGGGGGTACCGTCTGCTCAGACATGCCATTAGCTGATTTCTATTCAATCAACCATATGCTAATGAGGGCGAGTGCGCTGTCTGTGGAAGCACTAATCACTGGACTAAAGCTCACTGTCAGATGCACCAGCTGTGTTTTCAAGTGCTTCTCTCTGGGCCAGATGAGCTTTGAGTGTAGTGAGACAGTGACAGAGCTCTGGATGTGAACAGACCGACAGGTCTCAGGAAAACTACAAAGCCTCCATTCTGAGGAGGGCAATGTGGGGCAGTCTAATTTTTCCTCCACTGATGATGATATCCAATCTGTTTATTCTTATTTTTGTGAGTCAGTACCCAAGAACAACACAGTCATTTTTCAGAACACAATGAGAATTACTCAGAATGACAGTTTGTTTTACACCACCGTGCTAGTACAGGATATAGTTAAGCTGAAGGGGTTGTTGTATAGTGGGTCCATGGCTACTACTCTGCACGCCGATATTGTACCTCGGTTGAGGGAGGCGGGAGTGGTAGAGGGGAACTTTCTAGCTCCTTCAGACATCGTTGTGGGACGCAAACTAGCCCATTGGGCGTGTGTGACATAAAAATTCAGCTTTATGGCTTCAGTTATGTGGTCCCTGTCTCTGATTTAGACAGTTCAAATCAAATGACAGCTACTGCCCGGTGGTGGGTACGCCAGGTCCTTCTGGCCAGTGTGATGACAGCCACTTTCTGTGTCTCCTATCAAATCTGGAGAGATGGAGATGAGACTCCATCCCAGATAAAGTGGGCACCATTAAGTTGAAGACCAAACCTTTCTTAGTCTCCTTTGCTGTTTGGATGATCTGATGGTTTTTGCTAAGACGGAGGAAGAGAGTCTGCAGAGACTTGAGATGGTTTTTCAGCACAATCTTAAACTGTCTCTGTCTAAGTGCAAGTTTTTGAGGAGGTCTGTTAAGTGTTTGGGTCACATCATTTCTCAGGTGGGTGTAGCCACCGACCCTGCGAAGGTTCAAACCATTTTAAATGTGACTGAGATTGGGATGATGGAAGCTGATGGTGTCATTCCGTCTCCTAGCAAAATCTGTTCTTTCCTTGGTATGGTAGTATACTATCAACACGACATTGAGAATTGTTCCATGGTTGCTAGGCCATTGTTTCAGTTGACTACAGGTCAGAAGAAGCGTAGGAGAGGCAAGGGCAGAAAGAGGCCTGGTCCCTCTCGCAGGATCACTGCTGCAGACTGGGCTGCCGAATGCCAACTCGCTTTCGAAGCTTTGAAAGCAGCACTAGTTGACCAGGCACTGCTGGCTCATCCAGAGTTTTCTCAGCCATTTTTACTTTCTATTGATGCATCTACTAGTGGTTTGGGCGCTGTACTATCCCAAGTGCAAGATAGGAAGGCCATAGCCAGGCCAATAGCTTTTGCTGGTAAATCTCTTAATCATGCACAATCCAAGTATCCTTCTCACAACTGGAATTTCTAGCCATGAATGGGTCATTCATGATAAATTCAGCCATTGGCTGCGAGGCCATAAGTTTACTGTGTGGACCGACAACAATCCACTCAAGTATAGTCTTACAAGACTTGACAAGCCGAGACTTGATGCACGCAAGCAGAGATGGGTGGCAAAGCTGGCACCCTTTGATTTTGATATCCAGTACATACCAGGGCCCAAGAATGTTTTTGCTGATGCTTTGAGCAGAGAGCCATTTGTCCGCTCCAAAGTTCTGCACCGACTGACAAGAATGCCATATGATGTCCTGCTGGTGGAAGCCAGAGGTCTTCGAGTTCAAGACCTGTTCCGCCTCTCCTGTGAGCAGCCCGAGGCCGCCTGTAGAACGTCTATGGCTCCTGGGAGTGAGTTGAGTAGAGCTGGAGACTATGTCAGTGGGTTGGTTTCCTGTGAAGAGGTGTCTGCTGTCCTCCATGCCCACCGCCGATGGGATGATGGTGTCACTGTGAGGGCCGTTTCACATGTGCAGCACCTTGAGAAATTGATGTCCATGGGTCAGAGCCCATTACCTCTCCTTAGACACAAGGAGCTGTATGATAACCAACCACTGGATCCTGTCATCAGCAGAGTCATGTTCTTTGTAGATAGAGGCCGACGCCCATCTAGGAGAGAGCTTTAAACTAAAGAAACAGTTAACACTCTAAGACAGTGGGGAAAACTCACCACGCGGTTAGAGATTCTGTATCATGTCTCAAAACACCCAGTGAGTAAGAAGAAAATATTCCATTCTTTGAGAGGCCTCATGTTGAAGAGAGTTCATGATGATGCTGGTCATCAGGGTCAGCAGCGCACATTGTGGCTCACGAGACAGCGGTTTTACTGGGAATCTATGGAAAAGGATGTCAATGAATGTGGCCCACTGTAAGAGATGTGTGTTGAGTAAAGCACCTGAGCCTGAAGCAAGAGCTCCACTTGTCTCCATTGTGACCACGGCACCTTTAGAACTTGTGTGTATTGATTTCTGGACTGCAGAAGATTCAAACAACAAGTCTATTGATGTGTTAGTAGTGACTGATCACTTTACTAAGCTGGCTTGTGTGTATCCATGTCCAAACCAGTCTGCCAAGACTGTTGCTCATGTTCTCCGGAATAATTTCTTCTGCATTAATGGGTCCGCTGATTGTATCCATTCTGACAGGGGTGCTAACTTTAAGAGTTCACTTTCTGCAGAATTACTTCAGTTATCTGGCGTAGAAAAGTCCCACACCACACCTTACCATCCCATGGGTAAAGGTCAAGCAGAATGTCTCAATCGCATACTGGTCGTATGATTAGAGCTCTGCCAGCTCGGTCCAAGGCTAAATGGCCTCAGATGTTGAACACATTGACATTCTCCTATAACTACACTGTTCACGAGACTACTGGGTTTCCGCCCTTCTTCTTGATGTTTGGACGCACCCCTAGCTTGCCGGTAGATGTTATGTTTGAAAGTGTGCTGTTGGATGGGGACACAGTAGATGTGGATAAGTATGTCCAGTCTCTGGGTGAGGATCTGAGAGAGGCCATGACATTGGCCTAGCAGCATGCCAGTAAGCAACAAAAGAGCCAAGCCGAGGTCTACAACAGACGGTCTAAGGGTCATTCAGTAGAGAAGGGAGACAGAGTTCTACTTAGTAACAAGGGAGAGCGGGGCAAGAAGAAACTGGCTGATCACTGGGACAGTGTGGTGTACATAGTTGTTGCGAAGAACAGTTCACTGAACACATCGTATCCAATACCCTGCCACTGGACGCATCAAAACTGTGCATAGGAACCTGAACTTTCTGCCTTTGCCTTCTTGGGAGGAACCTGAGGGTCACGGATCTCTATCGAGTGGTGACGTGATCTCTGAGATGTCTGCAGAGTCCAGCCAAATGGAGGCCTTCCTGAGTCTTCTGGGAGGATACTCCAAGAGAATGGTGAAGTTCCAGCTGATGGAAGTGAAGTGGAACAACCGTACGAAGTCCCCTTGAGTGAGGTTTTCTCAGCAGAAGTGTACCAGAGAGATATCCCCGAAGCCTACAAGAGTTCTGATAGAAAAACTCCATGCAGTGTGGATGATGCCGTGACTGATGATGTTAACTTGGTTGAGATGCTTCGTCAGTGTGGTCAACAACAATCTACCAGGATTCTGATCAGTCGTCTGAGATTACTGGTGTTGGATCTGTAACTGAAAGTGTGCTGGCTCTGGATATGCCGATCTGTAATACTCCCCATCCTGAGGTTCGACCTCTGAGCACAGTTATTGCTGTCCGTGAACACTGTCCTGGTTTTGGGTGAGGGTGTCCGGACTAGACTAGGTAGACTTATTAAGCCAGTGGTTCAGCTAATCCAAACTATGTCTACACAGGAAATGAAACAGTTCATGGTGTCTCGGTGATGGTAGGATATTGCATACCTTTTTTTATATATATGTAGTAATTTAAGTCTGTTTTAGAATAATTTGTGGGTTTGTCTAAAATACTCAACAATTCATGTAACTTTGTGTAGTCCATCAGCATAACATGTATATGGCATTTTCGTATACGGTTGAATAAGGGATTAGCTACCCCTTATTTTTTCTAATCCTTCGCGGGATAGCTTTTCAGCTGATCGACCATTTGTGGGTCTAGAATTAAGGGTCTACACTGGGTTACTCTGACGCCCTGCGGGTGTGAAATGTTTTTTTTTTCTTTCTTTGCTTTGTTACCTTCGAGATAATGCGTTTTGTGCCTATAATCTAGTGTAAAACAGTGGGGTTGAATGTAGCAGTGTGATGTTGTTCCCCTAGATTATGCACCAAGTTGCACACAAGGACCAATTCGAATAGGCCAGGTCAAGAGGGGATGTTAATAATTTGTTAATGAATAATAATTCAGTGTTTTTTTTATTTTTAATTACAGCTGCTAAGCTAATGTTATTTTTTGTGTACAAACACTTTGTCATATCTATATTGTAAATACAAGATTGTACAAGTTTTGTATATTTTGGTTTGGTCCATCGTGGGTTATCTGTATTTCTGTACCCTCCTATTGTTCTCTCTTGTCTGACCTTCAGCTAGCGAGGTGCCTGAGAGCTGTGACTGCACCAAGGGCTAACATATTGTGTGCTGTCTCTTCGTGTGCAGGGAAAGTAAAAATCCAACAAGGAGACCTCCAGTTGTGCTAGTGTCCTCATTAAATTACACAATGCAGAATGAACCACGCTACACATATTAGCTTAGAACCCCTCCCTCCTTTCCCCAGGCTTAGACTTGAGGGTTTTAAGAGGAACTAATATTCGCTTCCAAAGACTGACTAAATATCTTTTTGAGGGGACTTGAAATATCATGCAATACGAATCGTCTTGATCATATATAGAGAACGCCATTGACCATTTTAGCCAATTTATTGAAGGATAGCCAATGTTACAGGTGACTCGCCTAACCAGCTAATACTGTAAATACCAATGTGCCTTATCACGACTCACGACACGGGAGACGGATAGTACAGTTCTCAGATGATTTATTAGAAACATGGGGCAGGCATATACGGGGAGACAGGCAGGTTCGGGGTCAGGGCAGGCAGAGTTTTGTGATCAGGTCAGAGTCAGGCAGGTACAGGACGGCAGGCAGGCTCGGGGTCAGGGCAGGCAGAGGTTTGTGATCAGGTCAGAGTCAGGCAGGTACAGGACGGCAGGCAGGCTCGGGGTCAGGGCAGGCAGAGGTTTGTGATCAGGTCAGAGTCAGGCAGGTACAGGACGGCAGGCAGGCTCGGGGTCAGGGCAGGCAGAGGTTTGTGATCAGGTCAGAGTCAGGCAGGTACAGGACGGCAGGCAGGCTCGGGGTCAGGGCAGGCAGAGGTTTGTGATCAGGTCAGAGTCAGGCAGGTACAGGACGACAGGCAGGCTCGGGGTCAGGGCAGGCAGAGGTTTGTGATCTGGTCAGAGTCAGGCAGGTACAGGACGGCAGGCAGGTTCGGGGTCAGGGCAGGCAGAGGTTTGTGATCAGGTCAGAGTCAGGCAGGTACAGGACGGCAGGCAGGCTCGGGGTCAGGGCAGGCAGAATGGTCAGAACCAGAAAAAACTAGGAAACCAAACTAGAGCAACAGGATGGTGGGAGAGACCGCTGGTAAGACGAGGTGAACTGGATTATTCTACAATGTAGAAAATAGTAAAAATAAAGAAAAACCCTGGAATGAGCAGGTGTGTCCAAACTTTTGACTGGTGCTGTACTTAATTCCGTTTTTTGGGGAGACAAAACAATTTCACTCACATTGTAAATCATTTTTGGTAATTTTTCATAAATATCTGGAAACACTGGACAGTTACTATAAAGGTCGACTTTGGTCAATAACGGCTTTAAACAATATAACTGATCAATTCATCACCCTACCAGGTCATTTACAGTGCATTTGGAAAGTTTTCAGACCCCTTGACTCTTTCCACATTTTGTTACATTACATCCTTATTCTAAAATGGTTTCAATTGTTTCCGCCCCCCATCAATCTACACACAATAACCCACAATGACAAAGCAAAAACTGTTCTTTATTTAATTTGTGCAAAAAAAAATAATTAAATAACACAAGTATTCAGACCCTTTACTCAGTACTTTGTATAAGCACCTTTGGCAGTGAATACAGCCTCAAGTCTTCTTGGGTATGACACAAGTTTGGCACACCTGTGTTTGGGGAGGTTCTCCCATTCTTTGCAGATCCTCACAAGCTCTGTCAGGTTGGATGGGGAGTGTTGCTGCTCAGCTACTTTCATGTCTCTCCAGAGATGTTGGCTGTGTGCTTATGGTTGTTGTCCTGTTGGAAGGTGACCCTAGTCGGAGGTCCTGAATGCACTGGAGCAGGTTTTCATCAAGGATCATTCTGTACTTTGCTCCATTCATCTTTGTCTCCCAGTCCATGCCACCGAAAAACATCCCAAAAGCATGATTCTGCCACCACCATGCTTGACCGTAGGGATGGTGCCAGGTTTCCTCCAGATGTGCCACTTGGCATTCAGGCCAAAAAGTTCAATGTTGTTTTTTAAGACCAGAGAATCTTGTTTCTCACGGTTAGAGTCCTTTAGATGCCTTTTGGCAAACTCCAAGCTGGCTGACATGTGCCTTTTACTGAGGAGTGGCTTCTGTCTGGCCACTCTACCGTAAAGGCCTGATTGGTGGAGTGCTGCAGAGATGGTTGTCCATCTGGAAGGTTATCCCAAACCAAGCTCTGTCAGAGTGACCATCAGGTTCTTGGTCACCTCCCTGACCAAGACTCTTCTCCACTGATTGCTCTGTTTGGCTGGGCAGCCAGCTCTAGGAATAGTCTTGTTGGTTCCAAACTTCTTCAATTTGAAAATGATGGGGACCTTCAATGCTGCATAACATTTTTGGTACCCTTCCCCAGATCTGTGCCTCGACACAATCCTGTCTCGGAGCTCTACAAGCTCGACAATTCCTTCGACCTCATGGCTTGGTTTTTGCTCTGACATGCACTGTCAACTGTGGGCCCTTACACAGACAGGTGGGAACCTTTCCAAATCATGTCCAATCAGTTGAATTTACCACAGGTGGACTCCAATCAAGTTGCAGAAACATCTCAAGGATGATCAATGGAAACAGGATGCACGTGATCTAAAATTCGAGTCTCATAGAAAAGGGTCTGAATACTTGTGTAAATATATTTGTTTTTTATTTGTAATACATTTGCAAACATTTCTAAATACCTATTTTCACTTTGTCATTATGGGTGTCATTGTGTGTGTAGATTGATGAGGAAAAATATTAATTTAATACATTTTTGAATATTGTTGTTACGTAACACAATGTGAAAAAGTCAAGGGGTCTGAATACTTTCCGAACGCACTGTAATGCTTAAAAACAAAACAAAAATGGATGAATAAGATATTTGGCTACAGAAGTTTCTTACCGATCTCTACAGCTTCATTCCAAAAATGACGTCAACACATACTGGCTAGTTACAGTGGCTAGCTTAGCTAACAACTAGCTTTGTCGGTTGCAGCGTGCATGACCAGAATGACACACAGATGAACCACTAAAGACACACCCCATTTCTGTTTAAAATTGAGAAAGAGGAACAGTTAGACCATTTTTGTGCCCAAAGTCGACCATTTAAGCTAATCTCCTGTGCAAAGCTGTCATCAAGGCAAAGGGTGGATACTTTGAAGAATTTCTTTTACACTTTTTTGGTTACCACATGATTCCATATGTTATTTCATAGTTTTTGTGTCTTCACTATTATTCTACAATGTAGAAAAATGTAAAATGTAAAGAAAAACCCTATTTCGTCCTGTTATGATTTTAGGTATCTAAATATAGTGTAACCTACCAATCAATGTATATCAAGTGCCGGGAGGGCACAATCTTACTATGTTGCAGTCCAGAAATGAGGCTTTACCATCTATGCCAAAAGCCTGGGCCTTGTACAGAGACTGTAGAATTGGTGCATGCTTCAGTATTCACCCTTCTCTATATGACCATTCGTGTGACCAGGCCCCATAGGGATATCGAAAGGATCCCACCCTGGTTACCAATGTAGCTGACCGATGTAGAGTGAGACAAGTGTTTTAGCTTGTGATGTAATTACATTACTGTAAATCTGTTGCTGGTTGTAAATCCACTTCACTTACTAGAGTTCAAGAACCATTTTATATCATAGATGACACCCCAGTCTTTCTGCAGATATCTTTGTGTTTAAATTTGGAGCAGGTATTTAAGAGTTTTTGGAAAATGTAGTCACACAAAAATCGTAGGAAGATTGTACCAAAATTCTGTTACCCAACTTTGCATCTGCGCAGATCTTCCAGTAAGTGTTTTTGCTACATTTTCTGTGTAAATTGTTAAAAGTAGTCATTGTGCATAGTTTTTTTGGTTTGTTAGACTCTGAAACCAATGTTTTTGGTTTGGCATACACTTTAAAGTGAAAAATCGGATTCTTACTTATTTCGCACAATAAATTTAAGTATTATATACAGTTTTATACTCAGTATACCTTTTAAGCCTTTAAATGCACAAGGTGTCGGCTGGCCTTGTCACAATATCTCTGAGCTGGGCTAAAATGTGAAGTATATCGTGTTTAGGCTACTCTTACACCTATTTTCTTCATGCTTTTCCCAGGTTGCATCATCAAATTGCCTGGTAGTCTACAGCCATATTGTATTGGAGCTAACTTGAGTTCCCACCATTGACAGTAAAAGGTATAGAGTATACACCCTTTTCATATCACAGCTATGTTGAATATGTGGCAGACAGGATATAGTTACTGTCTGAGGCCACGCCCCTGAGAACCAAACTTGAGATCACTTACAACTCATTAACGAGACATTAACAATACAGTAGATACACAAGGGAATAACCCTATCTATTTTCCATTACAGCGATTACTGGATCTGTCACATCGACTAATGCTCCCCCGCACCAGAGCTCGATGTCGCTGGTCTACTTAACCACCAATCCTGGCAACCCATCATTCAGCACACCTGGACTTCATCACTCCCTGATTACTTCCCCTTTATCTGGCACTCCATTGTATCACCCATTAGATAGTATTGTTTCCTGTTTTCATGTTTAGATGCTACTCCTGTTTTTGTTTTTACTCCTGTTAAACTCACCGACGACACCTGCTTCCTGACTCGCCGTTACAGAATACTACCTATTCATAAAATGGAAGCAGCGGCCAACCGAGACATCTTCCAGATGGACTACGAACAGAGAGACCTACTTGGCCAACGCCACGACCAGCTGGCGCAACTGGGGACGGCGATGGATGAGATGTTTCAATGTCTAGATCTTCTTCAAGGAGCGTCAATGCCAATGAGCGGAGAATTCTCTACCATGAGTCAACCCAGCGAGCTAGCACCACAGCCCATTCAGCAGTCCACCCAGGTCAGCGATGCCCATTTTCCCCTCCCAGACAAATGCCGTTGCTTCCTCCTCCAGTGCTCCCTCTATTTTACTCATCAGATGGGTGCCCCCACCACCAAGAGGTCCAAGGTTGCCACAGTTATTTCTCTGCTGACCGGGTTGGCGTTGGAATGGGCAACGGCCATCTGGGAGAGGGGAGGAGCTGGGTTCCTATGGTAGGTTCATGGCTCTGTTCAGAGGAGTCTTCGATCATCCTCTGTAGGGCAGAGCGGGGGTTGAGCGCCTACTTCAACTAAGGCAGGAGGACCAGACCGCTGCTGAATACACCCTCACCTTCCGTACAGTGGCAGCATCCAGCGGTGTCCACTATGTCCCAACCCAGGAGCCACTAGAGCAGGGGGAAGGCAGCATGATCATCCATCTCCTGGGTTAGGTGTGAGTATTCCATCACTCTACACCAAACCCTTTTTAGAACCGATTTCACTTGCTGGCTGTCCGTTATAACTCTAGTGGACTCTTCTCACCATTTCTGGTTCAAGTGCTGGACAACCGACCACTGGGATCTGGGACAATCACACACACGCATCACAGCACCAAGAAAGCCTTCCCTTCCTCATCATCCAGGCACCTGTACACAAAGTCATCCTCGGCCTCCCGTGGCACCAACACCATGACACCACCATCTGCTGGTCAAGGATAGACATCACTGACTGGGCACCCGGATGTCGGAACACCGACTTTCCCTTACCTTGTGGTTCCACATTGGGTGAGAGTCCTGTGGTTTCCCTCCAGGCCGGCATCCCGGAGGATTACCAGAATCTCCGGGAGGTTTTCTCCAAGACACACGCGCCACCAGTCTCCCTCCTCATCACCCCTGGGACTGTGACATCGACCTGCTTACAGAGTCGGCGCCTCCGTGCGGCCGCATCTATCCCCTGTCAGTGGCTATGGAGGAGTACATCCAGGAGGCTCTCCAACAGGGTTTTATCTGCCCAACCACCTCCCATGTGTCGGCAGGTTTCTTCTTCATGGCCAAGAAGGAGGGGGGTCTTTGTCTGTGTATTGACAACAGAGGTCTCAATGCCATCATCACTGTGTACCGCTACACCCTCCCGTTGGTGCCGGCAGCCATCGAACAGTTCCGTGGGGCATGTTTTTATTTTAAACTAAGATGGACCTGTGGAGTGCCTACAATTTGATCCGGAGGGGAGGTGAATAGAACACGGCCTTCACCACGATGTCTGGTCACTACGAGTCCTTGGGGATGCCTTTTGGATTAGCCAGTGCCTCGTCGGTGTTCCAGGTACTCACGAATGAGGTGATCCAGGATATGCGTGGGCGTCAGGTGGTCGTGTATTAACTCGCCACATCCGGGTAATCCTGGGACGCCTCCTGGAGAACAATCTATATGTGCTCCATCAGGCCACCTTCTCCTTCTTGGGATATCGGATCAGCCCGCAGGGAGTGGTTATGGAGGATAGGAAGGTAGATGCAGTCAGGTCATGGCCAGTCCCAACCACCGTAAAGGGACTACTTTTTGGTGTTTGCCAACTTCTACCTCCGCTTCATCAAGAACTTAATCACCATTGCCTTTCCCCTCACCTCTCTCCTCAAATGTGGTCCATGTAAGTTAGTGAGGAGTCCTGTAGCCGATGAGGCCTTCCACCTACTGAAGGGGCGTTTCACTTCCGCCCCATTGCTGAAACACCCAGATCCTACGCTGCCCTTCGTGGTGGAGGTGGATGCCCCAGAAGTGGGCGTGGGGGCCGTCCTGTCACAATGTCATGATAAATTGTATCCATGTCCATACTACTCTAAAAAAACTGTCTGGAGGAAGACCGGTGTCTCCACGAATCGGGAGAGGTTCCCGACCGCCATACCGCCCTCCTGAATCGTTGCCTCCGTGCTTTGGGACATAGACGTGGACATCAGAGTAGCCGGGGCGGCAGGGTATCCTAGTGGTTAGAGCGTTGGACTAGTAACCGAAAATTTGCAAGTTCAAATCCCCAAGCTAACAAGGTACAAATCTGTCATTCTGCCCCTGAACAGGCAGTTAACCCACTGTTCCTAGGCCGTCATTGAAAATAAGAATTTGTTCTTAACTGACTTGCCTAGTAAAATAAAGGTAAAATGAAAAAAATAAAAATCTGCTAGGCTCTGGAGAGGAAACCCATGCCTGCTACCTGTCTTCTCGAGTGCACCTACCTTCCCACGGATTTTAGGGATTGGCTATTAACCTGGGCTCTCACATCCCTTGATGCTGGACACCCAGGTATCACCCACACCACTCAATCCATTTCCATTAAGTACTGGTGGCCCACCATGGCACAGGAGGTCGCACGCTACGTCAATTCCTGCTCTATTTGTGCCCAAACCAAATCTTCCTGGCACGCTCCAGCAGGGAAACTCCTTCCCCTTCCCGTGCCTCAGCAGCCTTGGTCCCAACTGTCCATAGATTTTGTTACTGATCTTTCCGTCTGAACGTTTTACCGCTGTTATGGTTGTTGTGGACAGATTCTCCAAATCCTGCCATTTTATCCCTCTCACTGGTCTCTCTACTGCTCTCCAGGTCACTGAGGCACTGTTCCAGCAGATCTTCCGGGAACGATGGTCTTCTGAAGGACATCGTCTCCGACCCAATTCACGTCCCGGTTATGGAGAAGCTGGGGGTCATGGTCAGCCTCACATCTGGTACCGGCTTCAGTCCAACGGGCAGGTGGAGAGGACCAACCAGGAGCTGGGGAGGTTTCTGAGGAGTCACTGTCAACGCCGGCAGGAAGTAAGCGGAGTACGCCCAGAATTCACTTCATCTCTCCTCCACCGGGCTGTCTCCCTTCCAGTGTGTCTTGGGGTACCAGCCGGCCCTGGCCCCGTGGACCTCGAGTCAGACCGAAGCCCATGCGGTGGATGAGTGGTTCCGGCACGCAGAGGAGGTTTGGAATGTTGCCCACATGAGGCTCCAATGTGCTGTCCGCCGCCAGGGAGGCTCCTGTGTTCCATCCTGGTGATCGCATCTGGCTCTCCACCAGGAATCTTCCGCTCCGCCTGTCCTGCCGAAATCTGAGCCCCCGGTTTGTGGGGCCATTCAAAGTCCTCCGGGGGGGTCAATGTGATAACATACTGATTGCAGCTTCCCACTAACTACAGGATCTCACCCCATTTACAAGTTTCCATCCTCAGGCCGGTGGTTCCTGGCTGATGTTGTCCCCCACGACACACCTTCAACTCCCCTGGACATTGAGGGAAGCCTATGCTGTCAGTTCCCTGGGGGGGTTACTGTCACGTCTACTGGCGCTCGACGTGGCCGGTCTACTAACCACCAATCCTGGCAATCATCATTACACACACCTGTGTCCCATCATGAGGCACACCTGGACTTCATCACTCCCTGATTACTTCCCCTTTATCTAGCTCTCCATTGTATAACCCATTTAGGTCGTGTTGTTTTCACGTTTAGACGCTACTCTTGTTTTTTGTATTTACTCCATGTTTGTTCCTTTAAAACTCACCAACTGCACCTGCTTCCTGACTCCCTGCATCTCCATTACAGGATTGAGTAATACATTGTCTAACTACCAGTGTCATTTACTAATTTGGCACATTATATAAATGTAATTGTGTATATACATATCAGTAGTTTCCCTGGCTGTATTATACTGCACTACACTTAAACAGTGCTAATGGTTTGAACATGAGAAGAGTTTCCCTCTGGGATTTACTGGGAGGAACAGTGCTAATGGTTTGACCATGAGAAGAGTTTCCCTCTGAGATTTACTGGGAGGAACAGTGCTAATGGTTTGAACATGAGAAGAGTTTCCCTCTGGGATTTACTGGGAGGAACAGTGCTAATGGTTTGAACATGAGAAGAGTTTCCCTCTGGGATTTACTGGGAGGAACAGTGCTCAGTCTTCTGGTTGCATCATTGACCTTGTGTCACATTTGATAGCTAATGACTACAGCTGGCCTGAAATGATTGCTCTGTCACTACGCACTGGGGTGTCCTCCAATGACTAAACTTGTCACTCACCCAGCTATTAAAGTGTCATTTTCTGAAAGTCTTTTCAGAGTTCTATTTTTCTATCGTCACAATGTTGCGTTACTGCCTTTTCCCCAACCAGCATTTTTGTTTTTCCAAGCTATACGGAGGGTGCTCTAGCAAACAAACAGCAGAGACCTGAGGACACCATCCAACCTGGAACTGAGTGAGTAGTGTTTGGTCTGATGCAATTTTGAAAGCCAAGAAAAAAATACAAAAATAAAAATAAAGTACATTACAATGATTTATTTTATGGGGACTGAATGCTTAGTTAAGGCTCCCAGGCCTGCAAGGACAGACCAGATACAAATTCTATTAGCACTAAGGTGTAGAGTAATGTGTCGAGGCCTTTGGGCACAACAAGTGGCAGGAGTCTTTGAAGCCCCCTCCTTCTGTTCAAAGACCACCCACTGGCATTTTCTACAAGAAATCTGCCTCCAGAAATAAAAGCTTCTCCCAAGTGGGTGTGACACCTACTCCCATTGCCTGCTTGCAGTGCTGCTTGGATTCCACCTGACCATCTGTTCGCCATCTGCCCTGGTCTGTCTCCCCTGTCTGGTACAGGTACCCCCACCACACTCACCCCTCTCTCCCGAGCTTTCGCTCACCTCCAGCACACATGCACTGTTGGGACGAGGCACTCTGAACTTACAATGGCGAGCCCCAAGTCATTATATGTAAAAAAAATTCTGGTGCATTTTGCTATTTGCCTCATGACTCCTGCATATTTTGTTGACTACAAACATTCTTTACCCAACCGTTGGGACAGACTGTTTGTTCCCACACTCCTGACTCTGACTCTCTATTGGTTACACAGACTTTTGGCCTCCCATCCTATTCTAACCACCTCTTGCCGGCTTTGTATTCATGTTACCTGATGAAATTGCTGTACAATACGATCTTGTTGCCATCTGATGCACATTCAGATGTCATAAATCAGCACAGCACTGTCCTATGCCGTGCCCTGATTGTATTACTGCTAATGATATCTGGAAATGTGCATGTACACCCTGGCCTGCCTACTGTTGCTAGCCCCAATTCTTTGCTGGTTTTAAGCATTAAACTTTCAAATAGCTTTTTGTTGACTGTTGCTGGGTGTTATCGTCCTCCATCAGCACCGGCCTGTACCCTACCTGTCCTCGGCTCTCTCCTGGACCCTTACACTAAGTCTGAATTTGTCCTGCTAGGTGATCTAAACTGGGACATGCAATGGGACTCCCTAAATCTTTCTCAGATTATTACCAATCCCACAAGGTTTGACTCCAAACACCTAGAAAAGACTGAAAGGTATCAGTCTGGTGTTTTCTGTAATGACCTTGGGCTGTAAAACAGTGATCACTGTGTTCGTAATGGCTGCTCAGTGAAACGACCCGTCCTGATTTGTCAAGGATGCTTGCAAAAAAAACTTTAATGAGCAAGCCTTCCTTCTTGAACTGGCCTCTGTAAAGTGGTATAGAATCAGCTTGATCCCCTCTGTCGAAGACATTTGGACCTTATTTTTTAATATTTTCAGTGGTATTATTAATAAACAATCAAGAAAGTGAGAATTAAAAACCGGTTCAGCCCCTGGTTCGACCGTGATCTTGCAGAGTTACTCCACCTCAAGAATTGCATTTGGCAAAAGGCTCGGTACACGCATACTCAGGCTGACTGGCTCTCGTTCAGGCAAATGAGAAATAAGTGCACTCAGGCTATCCGGAACGCCAAAGTTAGTTACTTTAAGGAGCAGTACTCTCTCTGTGGGTCTAACCCCAAGCAGTTCTGGAAAACGGTTAAAGACCTGGAGAATAAACCCTCCTCCTCACAGCTGCGGATGTCCCTTAAAGTTGATGATATGGTTGTTACTGACAAGAAGCACATGGCTGAGCTCTTTAATCACCACTTCATTAAGTCAGGATTCCTATTTGACTCAGCCATGGCTCCGTACCCATCCAACATTTCCTCATCTCCAACCCCTTCTAATGAGACTATCCCCAATGCTCCTCCCTCTTTTTCCCCTGCCCCGCTATAAAGTTTCTCCCTGCAGGTGGTCACTGAGTTGGAGGTGCTAAAGGAGCTCCTTAAACTTGACCCCCCAAAAAACATCTGGGTCAGTTGGTTCAGATCCTTTCTTCTTTAAGGTTGCTGCCCCTATCATCACCAAGCCTGTCTCTCGTCTCTGGGGAGGTTCCCATTGCTTGGAAGGCAGCCACGGTTCACCCTTTATTTAAAGGGGGAGATCAAGCTGATCCTAACTGTTATAGGCCTATTTATATTTTGCCCTGTTTATCAAAAGTGTTGGAATAACTTGTCAATAATCAACTGACTGGCTTTCTTGATGTCTATAGTATTCTCTTCGGTATGCAATATGGTTTTCGCTCAGGTTAAGGATGTGTCACTGCAACCTTAAAGGTCCTCAATGATGTCACCAATGCCCTTGATTTTAAGCAATATTGTACAGCTATTTTTATTGACATGGCCAAAGCTTTTGATACAGTAGACCATTCCATTCTTGTGGGCCGGATAGGCAGTATTGGTGTCTGAGGGGTCTTTGGGCTGGTTTGCTAACTATTTCTATCAAAGAGTGCAGTGTATCCGAACATCTGCTATCTCCGCCACTGCCTGCCACCAAGGGAGTACACCAAAGCTCGATCCTAGGCCCCACCACTCGAACCGATGATTGGCATTGCGCTTGGTGATCTTAGGCTTGTGTGGCTGCTCGGCCATGGAAACCCATTTCATGAAGCTCCCGACTAACCGTTCTTGTGCGGACGTTGCTTCCAGAGGCAGTTTGGAACTTGGTAGTGAGTGTTGAAACCGAGGACAGATTTTTACGCGCTATGCATTTCAGCACTCTGCGGTCCTGTTCTGTGAGCTTGTGTGGCCTACCACTTCGCGGCTGAGACGTTGTTGCTCCGATACTTTTCCATTTCACAACAGCAGCACTTACAGTTGACTGGGGCAGCTCTTGCAGGGCAGAAATTTGAAGCGCTGACTTGTTGGAAAGGTGGCCTCCTATGATGGTGACACGTCGAACGTCACTGAGCTCTTCAGTAAGGCCATTCTACTGCCAATGTTTGTCTATGGAGATTGCATGGCTGTGTGCTCTATTTTATACCCCTGTCAGCAACGGCTGTGGCTGAAATAGCCAAATTCACTAATTTGAAGGGGTGTCCACATACTTTTGTAAATATAATGTTCACCCTCACTGATTTGTATGCAGTGTCTTTTGGAAAATGTTCAATGAGATCAATAAAAAATGGGTATATGGATATGCGTCGGTATTCCAGAATCTGACATATTGCAATGATTAACAGCAAATGTGTATCGTTCAATGACTTTAACCCAGGCTTAGATATGTTCGATATAGAACTCAAAGTTTGTTCATCTAGTGCTGTGTATACATTTATATACTCTAAAGTGTTTCAGGAAGTTCCCATGCTAATCTGAACCAGAACAACATAAAGGATGGGACAGACAACAACAGGATTCCCCCTCTGAGCCCCAATAAGAACAGTGGGGATGACAAGATCATTTTGCTTGTGTGTAATAGAGCTTGCGCTGGACAGCAGGGACATAGGTACACGAAACAACTCCTCAAGATTTCAATATTCAACATTCAAAATAGCACCAGGATGATAAGATCTCCGGAGCATGTTCATATAGTGTAGATTAAAACTAATTTGATATAGTTATGTTAAATGTGGAAAATTATGTTCTTTACCTTGTCTATGACTATTCCAGGTTTGGTCATCCAATTGTGCTGTATCTTGAGAGGACGGTCACCTGGGACGTTTTGCAGAAGGAGATCCTGGAGAAGATGCTCCACCTTTTGCATCCTGAGGTCTTTGTCCAGGTACAGTGAGGGGAAAAAAGTATTTGATCCCCTGCTGATTCTGTACGTTTGCCCACTGACAAAGAAATGATCAGTCTATAATTTGAATGGTAGATTTATTTGAACAGTGAGAGACAGAATAACAACAACAAAATCCAGAAAAACGCATGTCAAAAATGATATAAATTGATTTGCATTTTAATGAGGGAAATAAGTATTTGACCCCCACTCAGTCAGAAAGATTTCTGGCTCCCAGGTGTCTTTTATACAGGTAACGAGCTGAGATTAGAAGCACACTCTTAAATTAAAGGGAGTGCTCCTAATCTCAGTTTGTTACCTGTATAAAAGACACCTGTCCACAGAAGCAATCAATCAATCAGATTCCAAACTCTTAGTGGTTAGAGCGTTGGACTAGTAACCGGAAGGTTGCAAGTTCAAATCCCCGAGCTGACAAGGTACAAATCTGTCGTCCTGCCCCTGAACAGGCAGTTAACCCACTGTTCCTAGGCCGTCATTGAAAATAAGAATTTGTTCTTAACTGACTTGCCTAGTTAAATAAAAGTTAAATTAAAAAAATGCAAATCAATATATAACATTTGTCTGACTGAGAGGGGGTCAAATACTTATTTCACTCATTAAAATGAAAATCAATTTATAACATTTTTGACATGTGTTTTTCTGGATTTTTTTGTTGTTATTCTGTCTCTGACTGTTCAAATAAACCTAACATTAAAATTATAGACTGATCATTTCTTTGTCAGTGGGTAAATGTACAAAATCAGCAGAGGATCAAATACTTTTTTCCCTCACTGTAGGTGCAGGCTATCCACACAGACACTCATTCGACACACACAGACATAACAAAACACACACATGTAAAGGTGTAACTAAACTTATTGCCATCCTTCAGGTTGGGCCCTTCAGCTTGCGTGTAGTGGGGGTGGTTGGAATAACTTATCTCTTACCTCAAGAGGAGCAACCACTATGCCACCCCTCTGTGGAGAGGTAATGTCACCCAATGCCACCAGAGGGACCTTGTCTCTCACAGATAGAGGACTATTAGCAAATGTTACCATTAGCCTGGTGGTCAAACATTCAATGACGTGTTCAATCTTTCAGTGTGTTTATGCTTTTGTTCAAACCTTCCATGGTTTTTGAAATGTTCTAAACCTTCTGGGTTGTTGTTCAATATGTTGCATGCCCTGTTTTCCACATTGAGCTGTCATAGGGCTCAAAGATAATGTTGCATTTACTTCCTATTGATCCACTGTTCGTCTGCAGAGCGTACAAATCTTGCGGTCCGGGAGGCCCCCCACATGTCAAGATTGTGGTGGAGTGGGACAAAGAGACAAAAGACTAGTAAGTGTAATGGGGAAAAAAACAGGTTGGAACCAAAATAATTTCCCACTCGTTTTGTTCTGAACAGAACCCCCCCCCCAAAATATGTTCCATTCAACTGTTCCGACCATCAAAATAAAGTTAGATTTTTTTAACCTGTGAAAGCATTTGTATTTATGTTTTACATTTAGCTCAGTTAATGACTTCACTAGTCAGTGTGAATAGAGCAGCTTGCTATGCAGAGGGCTAATTGTTTACTCGTGTGATGGATAGACAAGTGTAGCTAGGGCGAGAGTGACAGACATTTTGCGGGTGGGGAGAGAGCGAGAGAGGGTGCCGGAGGACAGTTGGCTTGAAGCGCAGTGCGTCTTATGACATGCATTATCTGAATTAGGCCCACAGAATTATATGCTCCCTACGGAGGAGTGGCTTCTATGGAGGAACTTTGAATGTTTGTGCTGCACCGAATTAAAAATACTTCTTACCAGGGCCTCCCGGGTGCCGCAGTGGTCAAAGGCTTTGCATTGCAGTGCTAGAGGCATCACTACAGTCCCTGGTTCGATCCCGGGCTGTATCACAACCGGCTGTGATCGGGAGGCCCATTGGGCAGCGCACAATTGGCCCAGCATCATCTGGGTTATGGGAGGGTTGGGCCGGGAGGGCTTTACTTGGCTCATTGCGCTCTTGCAACTCCTTATGGCAGGCCAGGCGCCTGCAGGCTGACCTCGGTCGTCAGGTGAACGGTGTTTCCTCCAACACATTGGTGCGGCTGCCTTCCGGGTTAAGCAGGCGGATATTAAGACGTGTGGTTTGGCGGGTCATGTTTCGGAAGACGCATGACTCGACCTTCGCCTCCCGAGCCTGTTGGGGAGTTGCAGCGATGAGGCAAGTTCGAAATTGGGGAGAAAAAGGGGGTAAAATACAAAACCATTTAAAATACTTCTTACCTTTTTGTAGTTAATAAATCCAATGTGAAATGTGATACTTAGTATCTTTAACTAGCATTGGAAAAGTTCATCCATTCTTCTCTGCTCTGGAACAGTATAGATCACTTTCATTCCTGTTTCTGTTCTTCTAAAAATGTCTATTTTTCGGTTCTCAGTTCTCTTCCCTGAACCGGTTACAACCCCTGGGCAAAACCCACTATGCTGAGAGGGAAAGATGCTCACCTCTGTCATCTTGATACAGTGCACACATTGAGCAATGACTAGCAGACATTCATACTCATAGAAAAAATATTTTGCTGTTTGACAAGAATATAAATTCAAAGCCATCAAGTTGTGACTCAGGTCTCAGAAGTTTTCCTTGTTTCTGTTTGTCAACACAATTGAATGACTTTCATGGTTTTCCTTTGAAGCTTGTTGTGTGACCTCTGTGGTGACTTGTGCTGTTTACTTGCTGTGTCTGACTGCAGTCTGTTCAAGCGCACCGAGAACGAGTACATCCCAGATGCTGAGAGCTTACGCCAACAGAAAGACGGACACCTGCAGCCTCAGTCGTGCTCCCTCGCCCAGTGCTTTCAGCTCTACACCAGAGAGGAACAGGTGTGTGTGTGTGTGTGTGTGTGTGTGTGCACATTAATTTATGTGTGTGTGTGTTTGAGAGCTCTGCTCTGTGTTTTTTCAGCTAGCTCCAGATGATGCCTGGCGCTGTCCACACTGCAAGCAGCTTACAGCAGGGCAGCATCAAGTTGAGCCTCTGCCTGACCTCATACTCCACCTCAAACGCTTCAGACAGGTACAGGGCACTGCACTATACATCAACATCATTCATACAACTACTGCTTGTATTTTCCCTATAAACAATGGCTTGACTTACTTTGGATAGTACACTAATTAGGTTTAGAAACGTTTGGTATGGTATGACCGTTATTAAGCTTTAGCTACTGCAGGCCTATGACATGAAGGCAGTGATCCACGGCTCTCCAACTGACTCCGACAGTTGAACTTGAGAATGGAAGAATGTTTCAGGCCTACCAGAGTTATGCCTGTAGTCTAACAATATAATGCTTGTCTTTATTCTAAATATTAGAGTCAAATGTACGAATAACCCTACTTTTTGTACGTCTAATGATGTGATAATGCCAGAAAAGCTGGGTGTTGTCAAACGGTGCCAATATATCCTCCAAACACCGGCTTCGAGGGCATTATTGCTTTTATACAACAGGTTACCAAAATATTCAAATATTGATTTACATATTTTTATTTAAAACGTTATTTTGATTAATTTATTCATACTAATTCATTCTTCCACAAAAATGGTCATTAGTTCTATTGGTTGAGTTGCCAGAGATCCTGTCGTTCAGTCTTTTTGTTCTGTATCTATGGACACGACCCAGTCGTTCATTCTAAACGTTCCATAGAATATAGTCCCGACACTGGCTGGAAACGTTCTTATCCCACGCTTGCTAGCTAGCCAACTACGGCTAACTTACAGTCACGTCAACCAGTGCAGCTGCGTTTGCGTTTGTTTAAGTTGTTTTCTAGGGACATTTATTTGAATACACCCATAACAATGAGCTAATGATGAGCGATTTGGTCTGGTCTAGAAAAATGTGCTCTCTCATCAGGACACTGTTTCAGAGGAAATAGCCAACAACACAGCTAACACAATCACTTTAAATTGAAGCTGGAAAGACTGCAAACTAGCTGCACTTTGTTTTGTTTTACCTGTTTTCTATTGATAGTTCTTTGTATATATCCATACAAATTATGCTGATTCATGATTTCGACTGGCTGGGAAAAGCCCCGAGACATTCATTACTATTGGACATCTGGAGATCAAATTTGAATATTGAAACAATGTTGCAAATGTTGGCGAGATAGACAGCAAGGTTTATACAATATCCGCTGAAAATTAAATTAAATGTTAGTCTAAAAGAAATATGCGATAATGTCGAGACACTTTTTATAGTGTAGATCAAGTTTATAAATTGCCTGGCTGGGCTGATGAGACAGTGGATTGCACAGTCAGATGGAACAGAGTAAATAGGCATTTTAACATCATAGATTTAGCCAGTGGTAACTTGTGGAATATACACTGCTGGAATGCAGTTTAAACCAATTATCATTCAGGATTAGACTCACCTGTTGTATAAACCTCTGTAGCAGACGCAGTAGATCTCTAACAAGGAAATGCATGTTGGTGTCGTAGCATGCCACCATCATACAGTGCCTTGCGAAAGTATTCGGCCCCCTTGAACTTTGCGACCTTTTGCCACATTTCAGGCTTCAAACATAAAGATATAAAACTGTATTTTTTTGTGAAGAATCAACAACAAGTGGGACACAATCATGAAGTGGAATGACATTTATTGGATATTTCAAACTTTTTTAACAAATCAAAAACGGAAAAATTGGGCGTGCAAAATTATTATGCCTTACAGCTGATGACAGCTTTGCATTCTCTCAACAGGCTTCACCTGGAATGCTTTTCTAATCGACTTGAATGAGGCTTTTCGTATAATGGCCCTGGAGGGGATGGCTGACGTTTTACTTGCTCCTAACCAACTGCTATTTTGTTCATTCTTTCGCGTTGTTTGTAACTTACTGTTTTACTTATTTTGTACATAATGTTGCATCTACCGTCTCTTATGACTGAAAGTAACTTCTGGACATCAGAACAGTGATTACTTACCTCAACCTGGAAGAATAGTTTTTCTTTAATGAGTCTAACGGGAAGGATATACTGCTTTCCCAGTAACCGGCCCAAATCCCCATCATTTGCGTGATGAAAATATGTAGAAAAAGGGTGTGGAGGTCGGCTGCCTTCTGAGAATTCGTAGGCATCCACTGCCATCCGTTCTATTGGCTAACGTGCAATCATTGGAAAATAAAATCTATGACCTACGATCAAGATTATCCTACCAACAGGACATTAAAAACTGTAATATCTTATGTTTCACCGAGTTATGGCTAAACAACGACACAGATAATACAGAGGTGGCGGGAGTTTCCATGCACTGGCAGAACAGAGAAGCTACGTCTGGTAAGATGAGGGGTGGGGGTGTGTGTGTATTTGTCAATATCAGCTGGTGCACAATGTCTGATATTAAAGAAGTCTCAAGGTATTGCTCACCTGAGGTATTGTACTTTATGATAAGCTATAGACCACACTACCTACCAAGAGGGTTCTCATCTATATTGTTCATAGCCATCTATTTACCACCACAGACTAATGCTGGCACGAAGAGCTCACTCAACCAACTCTATAAGGCCATAAGCAAAGAAGAAAATGCTCATCCAGAAGCGGCGCTCCTAGTGGCCGGGGGCGTTAATGCAGGCAAACTTAAATTCAGTTTTACCCAATTTTTACCAGCATGTCACATATGCAACCAGAGGGAAAAAAAGCTCTAGACCACCTTTACTCCACACACATCCCAGATTCGAGCTGCCCAGTGACGTGAGTCTACCAGACAAGCTAAATGCCATTTAATGCTCGCTTCGAGGCAAGCAACACTGAAGCATGCACGAGACTACCAGTTGTTCTGGACGACTTTGTGATAACGCTCTTGGTAGCCGATGTGAGCAAGACCTTTTAAACAGGTCAACATTCACAAAGCTGCAGGGCCAGACAGCTTACCATGACGTGCAGTCAAGGCATGCGCATACCAAATGGCAAGTGTCTACACTGACATTTTCAACCTCTCCCTGACCTGTAATACCTGTCTGTAATACCTACATGTTTCAAGCAGACCACCATAGTCCCTGTGCCCAAGGAAGCGAAAGTAACCTGCCTAGAATTATTACCGCCCCGTAGCACTCACGTCGGTAGCCATGAAGTGCTTTGAAAGGCTGGTCATGGCTCACATCAACAGCATCCTCGCGGATATCCTAGACCCACTCCAACTTGCATACTGTCCCAACAGATCCACAGATGATGCAATCTCAATCACATTCCACACTGCCCTTTCCCACCTGAACAAAAGGAACACCTATGTGAGAATTCTGTTCATTGACTACAGCTCAGCGTTCAACACCATAGTGCTCACCAAGTTCATCAATAAGCTAAGGACCCTGGGACTAAACACCTCCCTCTGAAACTGGATCCTGGACTTCCTGAAGGGCCACCCCCAGGTGGTAAGGGTACGTAACCACACGTCTGCCACGCTCATCCTCAACGCTTGGGCCCCTCAGGGGTGTGTACTTAGTCACCTACTGTACTCCCTGTTCACCCACGACTGCATGGCAAAACACGACTCCAACACCGTCATTAAGTTTCCTAATGACACAACTTACAAAGGAGGAGCCTACAGGGAGGAGGTCAGAGACCTGGCAGTGTGGGTCCAGGACAACAACCTCTCCCTCAATGTGAGCAAGACAAAGGAGCTGAGCGTGGACTACAGGAAAAGGCAGGCCGAACATCGACACTGCTGTAGTGGAGCGGGTTGAGAGTTTCAAGTTGACATGTGTCCACATCACCAATGAATTATCGTGGTCCAAACTCACCAAGACAGCCGTGAAGAAGACACGACAACACCTTTTCACCCTCAGGAGACTGAAAAGATTTTGCATGGGTCCTCAGATCCTCAAAAAGTTCTATAGCTGCAACATCCTGACCGGTTGCATCACCGCCTGGTATGGCAACTGCTCGGCATCTGACCGTAAGTCACTACAGAGGGTAGTGCATATAGCCCAGTACTTCACTGGGGCCAAGCTTTCTGCCATCCAGGACCTATATAATAGGCGGTGTCAGAGGAAAGGTCCAAAAATGGTCAGACACTCCAGTCACCCAAGTCAGACTGTTCTCTCTGCTACCACACGGCAAGCGGTACCAGAGCGCCAAGACTAGGACCAAAAGGCTCCTTAACAGCTTCTACCCCCAAGCCATAAGACTGCTGAACAATTATTCAAATGGCTACCTGACTATTTACAATGACCCCTCCCCCCCTCCCTCATTTGTTTTTTACACTGTTGCTACTCGCTGTTTACTATCTATGCATGGTCACACTTCACCCTTACCTACATGTAGAAATTACCTTCACTAGCCTGTACCTCTGCACATTGACTCGGTACTGGTACCTCCTGTATATAGCCTCGTTATTGTTATTTTATTGTGCTATTTTTATTATTTTTTACTTTAGTTTATTTGGTAAATATTTTCAAAACTTCTTGAACTGCACTGTTGGTTAAGTATGTAAGCATTTCACGGTAAGGCGCATGTGACGACTATTTGATTTTGATTTGACATAGGCTGAGCTCTTGTTGGCTGCTTTTCCTTCGCTCTGCAGTCCGACTCATCCCAAACCATCTCAATTGGGTTTAGGTCGGGGATTGTGGAGGCCAGGTCATCTGATGCAGCACTCCATCACTCTCCTTCTTGGTCAAACAGCCCTTACACAGCCTGGAGGTGTGTTGGGTCATAGCCCTGTTGAAAAACAAATAATAGTCCCACTAAGCCCAAACCAGATGGGATGGTGTATCGCTGCAGAATGCTGGTTAAGTGTGCCTTGGATTCTAAATAAATCCCAGACAGTGTTACCAGCAAAGCACCATCACACCTCCTCCTCCATAATTTACGGTGGAAACCACACATGTGGAGATCATCTGTTCACCCACGTCTCACAAAGACATGGTGGTTGTAACCAAAAATCTCAATTTGGACTCCAGACCAAAGGACAAATTTCCACCGGTCCATTGTTCGTATTTCTTGGCCAAAGCAAGTCTCTTCTTTTTTTTGGTGTCCTTTTGTAGTGGTTTCTTTGCAGCAATATGACCATGAAGGCCTGATTCACACAATCTCCTCTGAACAGTTGATGCTGAGATGTGTCTGTTACGTGAAGCCTGTGAAGCATTTATTTGGTCTGCAATTTCTGAGGCTGGTAATTCTAATGAACGTATCCTCTGCAGCAGAGGTAACTCTGGGTCTTCCTTTCCTGTTGACGGTCCTCATGAGAGCCAGTTTCATCATAGCGCTTGATGGTTTTTGCGACTGCACTTGAAGAACTTTCAAAGTTCTTGAAATGTTCCATATAGACTGACCTTCATGTCTTAAAGGAGTGATGGGCTGTCGTTTCTCATTGCTTATTTGAGCTGTTCTTGCCATAATATGAACTTGGTATTTTACCAAATAGGGCTATCTTCTGTATACCACCCCTACCTTGTCACAACACAACTGATTTGCTCAAATGCATTAAGAAGGAAAGAAATTCCACAAATTAACTTTTAAGAAGGCACACCTGTTAATTGAAATGCATTCCAGGTGACTATCTCATGAAGCTGGTTGAGAGAATGCCAAGAGTGTGCAAAGCTGTCATCAAGGCAAAGAGTGGCTATTTGAAGAATCTCAAATATAAAATATATTTTTTTTGGTTACTACATAATTTCATATGTGTTATTTCATAGTTTTGATGTCTTCACTTTTATTCTTCAGTACAATGTAGAAAATAGTAAAATAACTAAAAATCCTTGAATGAGTAGGTGTTCTAAAACTTTTGACTGGTAATGTATATTTATTAAAATATGAATATCATACGGTGGACACCTAACTCTAAAAACCTTTTTAAAATTGTAATCTTCCCTGTCATTGTGTCTGGTGAAATGGCTTAATGTTTTCATGAACATTTTAGAATTTTCACATGAAAATCTGTCGCCAATTGGATGGAAACCTAGCTATAGACACCTTAAAGACTCTGGCAAGTGCACTAGTCCAGTGTCACTTTGATTATGCTGCACATGATGGTTCACCATCAGCCCCAAACATCTAAAGAATAAACTACCAGCCAAACAAGCTTGTAAGAATTGTACTTAAACTCTCTCCTCATAGGCATCTGGAGGTTGAGAAAACATTTTATCTCTCTGTAATGTATCTATGTAATTGTGTATTTATGTAAAAAAATAAAATAAATAGGGACAACAATTGAAATAAGTCCTTGACTATAGTGTGCAACCCCACCACTTAACAAAAATATTTGTGTGTGTATATATGTTATTTTTTTAACTGAAAATCAATCTATCCAAACTGTGCAGCGGCCAATTGATGAATGGAAAGAGATATGTTACAAAAAAGTTTAATGACGTTCAGAGATTGCCTTCGTTACTGGGTAAGCCTACAAGGTAGGGAGGGATGTATTTTCTATTTATTGTGGTGTTGAAAACGCAAACCATGATATTGAAGTGCCCGAAGTCGGTATGCTTTTTTTTATTGGTTTTGTGGTGCTTTGACACAAACCTCTTGTTGGAAAATTCATTGCATGTATTTTATAGAATCATAAATACGGCATCAAAATGTTGAAAATCAGATTTCCCACTAGCTGATCATTGTCTGCAGCCGGCTCTGATCGTTGTATAATGAAACAGGCAGGGGGTGTGAGCTTGTCTGTGAACCCTCAACCTTCTGGCCCATAGCCCTGCGTGGTATCGACTGTGCCACAAAAGCCAAGTGGCAAAGTCAATATCCACATTTATAAACACAGGGTTGCTACAGCTATTGTTATTTGTTGTCATAAAAATTATTTTGAGTTCATTCTATGAGGGGGGAGGGTGTTCAATTTATTTTACAGAACAAAGGGAGGGTCATGTGTAAATATTTGTAACTTTGTGGAGGGGGGCACCTTGAGTTGGACCAGCTCCTACCCCCTAGTAAATGTCAATCTGCCCTAATCAAAGTGTATAGTACAAGTGCAGTTAGCATTTAAAAGCAGTTAGCAAGTAAAAACAGTTTTTAATTCAAAGTAGTAGTACACTTGTACACTTGTATAAATCCTATTACTAGTGTATGTCAACACTATTTGTTCATTCAATTTGTTATGTGTGTGTGTGTGTGTGTGTGTGTGTGTGTGTATGGTGTCCTCAGGATGGGGAGCGAAGGATGAAGATGCAGAACATGGTGAAGTTCCCTGTGATTGGGATGGACATGGCGCCCCATATGGTCAAGTGGAGCCAGAGCAGCTGGAGCCTGCCCTCGCACTGGTCGCCATGGAGACGACCTTACGGGATGGGCCGCGACCCGGAGGACTACCTGTATGACCTGTATGCTGTGTGTAACCACCACGGGACAATGGTGGGAGGTCATTACACAGGTTAGCAAACAACACACACATATGCACACACACTCTAATATGTTCCGGCAGCAGTAGGGATAGCAGTTCACAGGGTTGCTGACTCAAATCCCAATGGGATTAGGGGAGCCAGCAGCATACCACCCTGCATCCCACTACTGGCTTGCCTCTGGTCCTGGTTGGTCCCTGGATGGGAGACCAGATGCTGCTGGCCATGGTATTGGAGGGTCAGTTGGAGGCACTCTTCTCTGGTCCCCCAAACAATAATGATATCCCAATTCCACAGGGCAGTGATTGGGGACATTTCCCTGTGTATGGCGCTGTGTTTCGGATGGGATGTTAATGAATGGGTGTCCTGACTCTCTGTGGTCGCTAAAGATCCCATGGCACTTATTGTCAGCATAGTGTTAACCCTGGTGTTCTGGCTAAATTCCAGCATACCATCACGGCCACCTAATCATCCCCAGCTTCCAGTTGGCTCATTCACATCCCCTGTATCTATTCCCCAGGTTGTTGCTGTAAATGAGAATGTGTTCTCAGTCAACTTACATTGTAAAATAAAAACATTGTGATGGGGAAAAAAATGTATACAGTTACACATCGCAATATAATTTTTGACAATGTTATTTAAAATAAAATAAAAATTCACCTTTATTTAACCAGGTAGGCCGGTTGTGAACAAGTTCTCATATACAACTGCGACCTGGCCAAGATAAAGCAAAGCAGTGCGACAAAAACAACAACACATGGGATAAACAAACGTACAGTCAATAGCACAATACAGTTATATCGATCTGTAATCATCCTATAGCTTGTTCTCCATTTTCTTTTTAAATAGTGAGCTGACATGTTTTCAGCACTTTTCTTTCCCTGACTGATCAAAAGTCATTTTCTCCTGCTCTCTCATCTCTCTCTGCAGCAGGCCTATAGTGAGTGTTTGGAACATCAAATTGTATTGATTCGCAATACATTTAGAATTGTGAGAATCACAATACATATCGTATCGGCACCTAAGTATCCTGATAATATCATACCGTGTGGTCCATGTCAATTCCTAGCCCTAGTTACAATGCTGTTGTGCCCTTGAGGAAGTCACTTTCTCCACATATTGCTAAATATACAGTCCACCATACATAAAAAAATGGAAGCAATGCGTGTGCTTTTCTATTTAAAAAAAAACGCATTAGGGAGGTGATTGGAATCCATATCCCCTGCTCTTTTTAGAAACTCAAATAATTCAAATCCACTGAATTATCTAGGTGACATGATCAATGACCTCTTTATCCCATCCTTATTCTGCAGCTCACTGTAAAAACTCCATCGATGGAATGTGGTACTGCTTTGACGACAGCGATGTCCAAGGCGTATCTGACGATGACGTCTGCAAGCAGAACGCCTACATACTGTTTTATCAAAGACGGTCCACCATCCCTTCATGGTCTGCTAACAGCTCTGTTGCAGGTAAGAATATGCATTTGTTAAAAAACAATTGAATTCACAATTCTATTGATTGCAAAGTTTTACAAACAACAAGATGCAACATTGTCATAGATTGTACATGGCCCCAGACTAACTTTTGCCCTGGTGGCAACAGCCCATGATATGGTCGAACCCTCCCAAAAATAAGCCTTAGCCCCTCCCATCTCTTTAAGGATTCACATGTGAGGCCATGTGCTAAACACACGCTATATCAAATTATATCTACGTTTATTTGTCACATGCACAGGATACAGAAGGTGTTAACGGTACACTGAAATGGTTACTTGCATAGTAGCAATTTCAAAAACAGGAAGTGTCCAAATAAAAATATTGTTTAAATATTTTATAATTATTAGATGCTTACCAGACACACTTGTCTAAATTCATGGGTCATGTGAAGGAAATGCTATAACCACCCACCAGCCACATCTAGCAAAGTGGATGCGTCTCTATTGTTGAGACATGTACACATGTTCATGTAATCATCTGTCAAAGTGGAGTCTATTGTTTAGACATTTAGCTAGTTAGTTAAACAATGAACCGGCATAATCACAACTCCTACTACTACCAATACAAACATTGTCCGCTGTAGTATGAATCTGCAGGAAGCTTAAGCTAACAAACTAGGTTCAATGTTAACTAGCAGTGCAAATGGATTTCTGATTCGAATAATATCTTACATGTAACGTTAGCTAGCGAGCCAGCAAGCTAACATTCGCTAGCTAACTAACAGTATGCTTTAACTTGCAATAAAAATGACTTTCTGACCAAATTAGACTTATATCTGAAAATGTAGCTAGACTCTTACCCGTATACTTGGATGAACGCTTCACGGCAGACTGGAACCATTTAACTCCATTTTGTTTGTAGCTACATCTTGTTTGGACAGCGTTGTGTCAAGTTACTCTAGTTCACACTGACCGTGGCGTATGCAGAAAGTAGCCCATCACTTTTTCCAACTGCTAAATTCAGGGCATCAATGTTGTTGAGAAAAGTTGCAAAACTTTTGTAGTTTTTTAATTTATTTTTATTTCACCTTTATTTAACCAGGCAGGCTAGTTGAGAACAAGTTCTCATTTGCAACTGCGACCTGGCCAAGATAAAGCATAGCAGTGTGAACAGACAACACAGAGTTACACATGGAGTAAACAATTAACAAGTCAATAACACAGTAGAAAAAAGAGTCTATATACAGTGCCTTGCGAAAGTATCCGGCCCCCTTGAACTTTGCGACCTTTTGCCAGATTTCAGGCTTCAAACATAAAGATATAAAACTGTATTTTTTTGTGAAGAATCAACAACAAGTGGGACACAATCATGAAGTGGAACGACATTTATTGGATATTTCAAACTTTTTTAACAAATCAAAAACTGAAAAATTGGGCTTGCAAAATTATTCCGCCCCTTTACTTTCAGTGCAGCAAACTCTCTCCAGAAGTTCAGTGAGGATCTCTGAATGATCCAATGTTGACCTAAATGACCACATATTCAAGGTCGGAACCATTCAGGGTGGTGATACTAGTCGGGCGTGTGGGTGCAGGCAGCGAATGGTTGAAAAGCATTCATTTGGTTTTACTAGCGTTTAAGAGCAGTTGGAGGCCACGGAAGGAGTGTTGTATGGCATTGAAGCTCGTTTGGAGGTTAGATAGCACAGTGTCCAAGGACGGGACAGAAGTATACAGAATGGTGTCGTCTGCGTAGAGATGGATCAGGGAATCACCCGCAGCAAGAGCAACATCATTGATATATACAGAGAAAAGAGTCGGCCCGGGAATTGAACCCTGTGGCACCCCCATAGAGACTGCCAGAGGACCGGACAGCATGCCCTCCGATTTGACACACTGAACTCTGTCTGCAAAGTAGTTGGTGAACCAGGCAAGGCAGTCATCAGAAAAACCGAGGCTACTGAGTCTGCCGATTAAGAATATGGTGATTGACAGAGTCGAAAGCCTTGTTAAGGTCGATGAAGACGGCTGCACAGTACTGTCTTTTATCGATGGCGGTTATGATATCGTTTAGTACCTTGAGCGTGGCTGAGGTGCACCCGTGACCGGCTCGGAAACCAGATTGCACAGCGGAGAAGGTATGGTGGGATTCGAGATGGTCAGTGACCTGTTTGTTGACTTGGCTTTCGAAGACCTTAGATAGGCAGGGCAGGATGGATATAGGTCTGTAACAGTTTGGGTCCAGGGTGTCTCCCCCTTTGAAGAGGGGGATGACTGCGGCAGCTTTCCAATCCTTGGGGATCTCAGACGATATGAAAGAGAGGTTGAACAGGCTGGTAATAGGGGTTGCGACAATTGCGGCTGATAGTTTCAGAAATAGAGGGTCCAGATTGTCAAGCCCAGCTGATTTGTACGGGTCCAGGTTTTGCAGCTCTTTCAGAACATCTGCTATTTGGATTTGGGTAAAGGAGAACCTGGAGAGGCTTGGGCGAGTAGCTGCGGGGGGTGGGGGAGCTGTTGGCCAAGGTTGGAGTAGCCAGGCAGAAGGCATGGCCAGCCATTGAGAAATGCTTGTTGAAGTTTTCGATAATCATGGATTTATCGGTGGTGACCGTGTTACCTAGTCTCAGTGCAGTTGGCAGCTGGGAGGAGGTGCTCTTGTTCTCCATGGACTTCACAGTGTCTCAGAACTTTTTGGAGTTGGAGCTACAGGATGCAAATTTCTGCCTGAAGAGGCTGGCCTTAGCTTTCCTGACTGACTGCGTGTATTGGTTCCTGACTTCCCTGAACAGTTGCATATCGCGGGGACTATTCGATGCTATTGCAGTCCGCCACAGGATGTTTTTGTGCTGGTCGAGGGCAGTCAGGTCTGGAGTGAACCAAGGGCTATATCTGTTCTTAGTTCTGCATTTTTTGAATGGAGCATGTTATCTAAAATGGTGAGGAAGTTACTTTTAAAGAATGACCAGGCATCCTCAACTGACGGGATGAGGTCAATGTCCTTCCAGGATACCCGGGCCAGGTCGATTAGAAAGGCCATTATCTACTGCGTTACCTTAAGACCTGATTTTTGGGGGTCTTAAAACTTCCCCTTAGCGCTGCATGAAATTGACACTTTTCCACCTCATCGCAAACTAGCCGATGTTAGACAGGTAAACCTTGCGTTAGGGTTGGAAAATGCCAGTCTGCCAGTTTTTACGTGACGAAATTGCAAACTAACGTGCGTTTGACACTTGTCTAGCGCCAGCCGAAAATAGAGCCTTATATGCATCCAGGATTAGAGGTGTGTGTGTGTGTGTGTGTGTGTATATCTGCCAATAGCATTAAAGGGACCCATTAGAAATATACAAGAAATTAAGTGACATCGCCCAGTGATTTTGGAAGGTTGGGACTGTGATTCTCCGCTCTCCCTCTGGTTGTACTGATTTTGGAAGAGTAGTGATAGCATAGTGTGACGACATAGCCCCCAGATTGTCCTAACAACCCCTCTCACCTCATCTCCGGCTGGTGACCACTGTCACTGTGGGTGGTCAAGGCATTACGGGGGACCACATTCAGACTGCCAAACATCTCTAAACATTCCTATAGACGAACACAGGGTCGATGTGAAAAGCTACACATCAAAGACATGAATAAAGACTACATGGGGACGTCTTTATAGGAGCACCAAAAATGGTGTTTTGATCTGCCCTATAATCTTCTGTTTTTCTCTGTGACATCACAGCTTGTGCCTGTGCATATTTTGACTTATGCTCTACCAAGCAGATTTCTTCGTTGAACCCGCTGACGTAGATTCAGAAAATTGATCACCATGATGACATGTATAGCAGTCGTCTTTGCATGCAATTGCTTATGCGTGCACTAAATTATGCAAGCAACTCTTGCTAATGTCCACACTGAGTAAGTCATACTGCTACTTTTAGATGTATATATATTTCTAACTGTATATTTTCCCAGCATCAGAGAGCATGATTAAGCTTTCTTTAATGCTTTGTTTGCACATTTTCTTCAGAGTATAAGAATAGTTTTTTTTAATGAATGTTAATTATTGCTCATTCACCTTGCACATGAATGATTTCTGTATTGTATTCATTTGTCTCATTTTTGATTCAAAACTATTTTTAAGGGACAATCTACCCCATAGACCTCTGCAGCCTAACGTCTAATAACTACATCTAAGAAATCAATTGGTATTATAACGAAATATTACTTTGTCATCTTTTGAGAGTAGGTACAGATGGTTTTAGTGACTGTATCCCCAATTCGTTTATTTGATTCATTCATTGAAAAATACTATTTCTTACTGGTCCAAAGACAATATACAATATTTTTGTCAGTGGAATACTTTATTAGCATGTTATCTAAATACTTGGTCTAGCTATAATCTCCCAGATGTTTTTGTGACATGATACAGTAAATGGTGATCTTTTTAGGGATGATACAGGGATGCCCTTTATCGATCCTTACCTTTCAATCAGCACCTCTGCAACCACACTGCCTTCTGTTGCCTTGTTCAAAATCTCCCTTTCCAAGGACTAACTGTTAAAATATATGATATATGTGATAGATTATATTAAATTGAATCTCTGATGATTTCAACTATTGGAAGATGTATCTTTTTCACATTACAGTATGTTACAAATAGAATACCCACTTCAATGTGAAAGCACATTAGTGAATGAAAACCCAATGAGTCATAGCACACATTTTAACATTATGGAGGGGGTTCATAGTTGTTGTATTGAGATTTCAAAGAGACCTGAGACGCAAAGGCATTATTGATATAGTCCAAGATATTGGTCCCAATGTAAAATATATATTGATCACATGGCTAGTTTGTTAATATGGCTCTATAATATTGAATAGTCATGGGTACACGTTGATGAATTGTATATGTCAATACACTAATAATAATACACTGCATTTGGAAAGTATTCAGACCCCTTGAATCCTTTCCACATTTTGTTACGTTACAGCCTTATTATAAAAAGGGATTGTTTTTTCCCCTCATCAATCTACACACAATACCCCATAATGACAAAGCAAAAACAGCAACATAACATTTACATAAGTATTCAGACCCTTTACTCAGTACTTTGTTAAAGCACATTTGGCAGCGATTACAGCCTCAAGTCTTCTTGGGTATGATGCTACAAACTTGGCACACCTGTTTTTGGGGGGTTTCTCCCATTTTCTGCAGATCGTCTCAAACACTTGTCAAGTTTGATTGGGAGCGTTGCTGCACAGCTATTTTTATGTCTCTCCAGAAATGTTCAATCGGGTTCAAGTCCGGGCTCTGGCTGGGCCACTCAAGGACATTCAGAGACTTGTCCCGAAGACACTCCTGCGTTGTCTTGGCTGCGTGCTGTTGGAAGGGGAACATTCACCCTAGTCTGAGGTCCTGAGCACTCTGGAGCAGGTTTTCAACAAGGATATCTCTGTACTTTGCTCTGTTCACCTTCATCGCTGAAAAACATCCCACAGCATGATGCTGCCTCCACCCATGCTTCACCGTAGGGATGGTGCAAGGTTTCCTCCAGAAGTGATGCTTGGCATTCAGGCCATAGAGTTCAATCTTGGTTTCATGAGACCAAAGAATCTTGTTTCTCATGGTCTGAGACTCATCTAGGTGGCTTTTGGCAAACTCCAAGTGGGCTGTCATGTGTCTTCTACAGAGGAGTGGATTCCGTCTGGCCGCTCTACCATAAAGGCCTGATTGATGGAGTGCTGCAGAGATGGTTGTCCTTCCTCTGGTGCTTTGTCAGAGTGACCATCGGGTTCTTGGTCACCTCCCTGACAGAGGCTCTTTTCCCCCGATTGCTCAGTTTGGCCGGGCGGACAGCTCTAGGAAGTGTCTTGGTGGTTCCAAACTTCTTCCATTTAAGAATGTTTTCTTGGGGACCTTCAATGCTGCAGACATTGATTGGTACCCTTCTCCAGATCTGTGCCTTGACACAATCCTGTCTCGGAGCTCTACGGGAAATTCCTTCATCCTCAGGGCTTGTTTTTTGCTCTTACATGTGCTGTCAATTGTGACCTGATATATAGTACCAGTCAAAAGTTTGGACACACCTACTCATTCAAGGGTTTTTCTTTATTGTTACTATTTTCTACATTTTAGAATAGTGAAGACGTCAAAGCTATGAAATAACACGCATATAATCATGAAGTGACAAAGAAAGTGTTACACAAATGAAAATAGATTTTACATTTGAGATTCTTCAAAGTAGCCACGGTACTGTTGCCAAATTAATGATCAGTGCCCAACAGTAGCCAAGTTCTTCTGATGCTGAATTCATAATCTGTTATCAGATCTAAGTGAACCCTAATAACAGACCTTAAGAGGAAGAGTTGCCAACTCTTTTCTTGATGTAACACCTGAACAACCCCATACTCTCTTCGGGAACATATGTTTAGTGTGTCTAAGGTCTACTGTAGGGCTTTGCTTTCCTGGGTTATTGGCCCGTCAATTCTAGGCAGGCAATCTAATTGTATTGATCAATCTTCTGCAGGTGTCTCCTAGGGCTGACTTTAATCCTTGATACTGCTGCTGAGTTACGCTATTTTAAAACACTCGATGAACATAACTCCTGAAATGTTAATATGGTGGGGAATAAAGAATGCTAGTGCTGGGAGAGGCTCTTGATTAGTGCCTAGGCACTTGTACCAAGATGCGTTTCACACACTGGTGAGAAGGGCATGAGATTTGAAGGAGGCTGCTTGGATGCTGGTGAATTTGTAGTTTGGGTGAAGGTTTATTTGGTCCTATGTATCCCGGAAGCCTTCTATCTTCCTATTTCTCCTCAGGCCTCTTCCTCTAGTCTAGGTCATTGATCAAGCTTAAAATGTACATCTGCTGCCAACAGGATATTGTGCATAACAGTGTAGCAGTATATGATACAGCACACACATACTATATATCAAATGTTACTCTTAATGAAGTGACAGAGGGAAACTAAGATCAAATGTACTTTTGAGAAAATGAAAGTCTTATCAGAGTATTTTGTTTCGGTACATCTGCAGTTCTGTGCTAGTAAGTATCAATCCTTATATCACAGGGACGTGGGCCACGGCAGCTCACGTCAACATGCTGAAGCAGCCTTGCATCAGGTACAATAGGACCTTTTCTAAGATGGAAATGGAAGCTTTGGACTACAAATCATTTTCTGTAAATGCTTCCTTTTTCTTAGTCCTTCTTCATTGTTCTTTTCTTTATCCCTCTTCCCGAGTGCAGACCTGCTTGAGTGGCTTTTTAGCTGACGCAATATGAATGACGGAAAACAACTTCAGCACCTGAAGAAGCTGCAGTAGTATATCAGGATTAGGACCAAGGATAGCTCCTAACAATGTTCAGTGAATTCCCAGTTAAGTTCAGCACATGCAACATCTCCTTATTCTTTCATCCCATATAGGCCTTAGTGACAAGTCAACTGGCCTGGCATTGCCCATCTATTCTAATTTCTGACTAACCAGTGACTTGCGGAAGTTTGTTAAATACATATTATTAGGTTTGCTGATACATACTGTATCTGGAGCCGTCTTGGATTGTTACCATGTGCCAAATAATTTAGATATTTAGAGTACCAGCCAGGACAGTCTGGTTTTCCCACTTACTGTACACCAATTTGTCATCTTTCTACATCTTGAGTACATCAATGTTGTCTACTGTGTCACTACCTGTTTGAACCCTATCATATGGATTACTCATAGCTCTGCTGCAACCCCCAGAGTCCACCACAAATGGTGGAGCATGTTAAAAACCGTTGCTAACTTATACCTACACAAGATGGGTAGCCACGCTTAACTACATAATGCACAAGACCTCTGTTTTGTTGTGCAGTGTCCAATGAATCCCAACCCACTCACTGAATTACATTTCCTTGTCAATAAGCAACTCCGTGTGATGTGATGAAGTGAGAAGGCAGTGAAGTGTTTCTGTCCAAGATACAGCCAACACGTGTCTATCCTACTCCCACTGACACTTCTAGTCTATAGGTTGTTTGAGAAGTGATTGACAAAGAGGTTGATTATGCGTCTTCGACCCAGGTCGCTGGCAAGCAAACCAGCGCAACGCACCAGATTGCTGCATCAGCCAAAGTGTGCAAAGTGCGAGGCTATTAATTTCTGGCATCGGCATGTCTGGGCGAACATCATAGGAATAATAAAGAGATCTGGAGATGTCAATCAAAGTGAAGTGTTTATTATTAATCCTCCACTACCTTCCAAAGATAATATTTTTCTGGTCAAGTTTTTGCTCTATTTCAGCCCCTTTCTAACATGGGTCCTTTGTCCTGAGCTTGTCTACACTGATTTTGCCCATATTTACAGAAATGTGTCTACACATGGTATTTAAATGTCTGTTATTCATCCACTGTCTGCATTGTGAAAAGATTGTACGACACAAATTGATGTAATCAGTCAATGATTTTAGAGGGTGGAATAATGATGGTTCAAATGGTTTCTACGTCCAGATCTGTCTACACTTGTAAGATATCCAGACACAATGTCTGACTTCCTCCGGAGGTGGGCAGGATGTTCTGATCACAATGTGTCTTTTGATTGTCTACACCTGTCTAAAAATGTGGGCACAATCAGAAGGTGGGTTTAATCATGAGAATAAGCAGCTAAACAAAACAGGAGAAGCATAATGAACGTAAACAAAACCATTACTGACTGAGGCTACTGAGGGCTAAATAGTTATCCTTGATTGTAATCCGTGAGTCATTCTTCATGGTAAGAACTACCCATTCTGTACGGTGTAATTATCCCAGCAGGCACCATTGGATAGAATTGTTAAGAAATGGAAGCTTAAGCATCAATCCCATACTGATCTCCCTAAGCCCGAAATCAACCCCTGCCCTTTGTCTTTGTAATGATGGGAAGGAAGATATGGGAGATACTAGAGCTTGTTGTGTATATATGGGTCAACTGAGAGAAGAGTATAGTGATAGGAGAAACTATGCTAAAGGGGAATTTAGTGTATTAGACATACAGCACCAGGTGACAGGTGTAAACCTCTCCATGCAGTGACAAGGGGATACCTCACTTTACCACCTCTCCTGAATGGGGGGGGGGTGTTATTTGGGGAGAACAGAAATGTACATGTTAAGAATTCCAGTCACCGATCTTTTCAATGAGACAGGTCAAACCAAATCTGGGGAACTGAAGCTCGCCAAACGACTCATCCCAGACCATCAGGAAGCCTATGGTCATGTCCTACACCCGGGTGAGATTTTTGGTATGTCAGTCATACCCTCCTGGGGTGTGGCTGTCCTGGGAAAGTGGGTAAACAATTTAACCTACTCTTTACAAGCCCATATGAATTTAACGATCCGAGGATTTAGCCAACTCTCATTAGATGTCCAAAATCTGAAAGCAGTCGTCGGCCGCCATGAGTTGGTTTTAGATTATCTTTTGGCGAAGGAAGGAGGACACTGTAACGTACTAGGTATTGTTGATCCTGACAATTGTATTATGCTCCTCCCTGACTCCTCTGAGAATATGACTGTGATAATTGATAAGATTGCTGATCTTAGTAAAACTCTCTCAATATCTGAAAAATCTGTATTTGACACAGTTGATAACTGGTTTAATGCTAAATTTGGAAATATAATGGGGAAAGTTATGTTAATTTTGTTTTCGTTGTTTACTCATATACTTGTAGGAGGTTTGGTGATTTTGGCTACTGTTTATTTGTAAGAAAATTGTGAACTGCTCTTGAACATGCTGGAGTGATGGTGTTGGTGGAAGCTGATACAAATCATGCTGAAGGTGAGACAGGTACATTTCTGGTTTCTCTTAATCCCATTGTCTATCCAACTCGTAAGGTTCTTCCCAGGACTCAGGAGGAATGGGAATATGGACAGACTCACCCCACCAGCATTCCAGGAACCTCAGAAGTTGTTTCTCCCTTTAGCAGGCCATCCCTTCGATCAAATGGATTCTGGGAATTTGCCAAATCTGTTTGATTTCAGAGGAGAATATTATGATTTAAACTGTGAGACCAAATAGTCTCAAAGGGGGGAATGATGGGGGTCATGATAGGGGCTGCACCAAAAGATTGATTTATATTATAATAATTGATTATGTTTATGTTGTATTAATAGAAGGGGAAGGGCTATAAGACCCTCCCCCACTACATTTTGGGTCCTGGACCATAGAATAGCAATAGATGCATTATAAGGTTTAATACTGTTCCACAGTTCTTTTCTAGTCTCTTCCTCTTATAAGAAACGGTCTGAGCAGATGTGTGAGCCATTGCAGTCAAAACAGGGTGTCTGTGAGAAAGCGCCTCAAGGCAAAAATAGATACAGACCCCTGCAGGGGAGTAAATAGATGAGACAAGTCAGACACACCACTGTAAGGCACACGTGAATGGAAAATTACTGCTGAGCCCTTAGAAAACACTGGACTACTGTTTCCTCCTGCAAATTTCTATAACTGTATATGCATGGGATTGGTCTCATGAGAAGAAGGTTTTGACGTAGGCAGTTACAGCACTAGGGGTCGACTGCACGTATATTAAAGCAACTTTGACCTGTTTTATTTTGCAGAACTTACTCTGAAACATACGTGATGTTTCCGTTGTCAACTTCTGCCTGCAATTGCATTAGTAAAGGTTTGATTGATTTTCTTAAAACCCCTCTGGGATATTCGGGGCGGTAGCGTCCCACCCCGTCAACAGCCAATAAAAATGCAGGGCGCCAAATTCAAAACAACATAAATCTCATAATTAAAATTCCTCAAGCATACCTGTATTTTACACCATTCTAAAGATAAAAGTCTCGTTAATCCAGCCACAGTGTCTGATTTCAAAAAGGCTTTACAGCGAAAACACCACAAACGATTGTTAGGTCACCACCAAGTCACAGAAAAACACAGCCATTTTTCCAGCAAAAGAGAGGAGTCACAAAAAGCAGAAATATAGATAAAATTAATCACTAACCTTTGATGATCTTCATCAGATGACACTCATAGGATTTCATGTTAGACAATACATGTATGTTTTGTTTGATAAAGTGCATATTTATATCCAAAAATCTAATTTTACATTGGCGTGTTATGTTCAGTAGTTCCAAAACATGCAGTGATTTTGCAGAGAGCCACTTCAATTCACAGAAATACTCATAATAAACATTGGTGAAATATACAACTATTACACATGTAACTTTAGATAAACGTATCCTTAATGCAAACGCTGTGTCAGATTTTTTTTTTACTTTACGGAAAAAGCACACCGTGCAATAATCTGAGTACGGCGCTCAGAGTCCAAACCAGCCAAAGAAATATCTGCCATGTTGTGCAGTCAACATTAGTCAGAAATAGCATTATAAATATTCACTTACCTTTGATGATGATCATCAGAATGCACTGCCAGGAATCCCAGTTCCACAATAAATGTTTGATTTGTTCAATAGTGTCCATCATATATGTCAAATAGCTACTTTTGTTAGCGCTTTTTGTAAACAAATCCAAAGTCACAAAGCGCGTTCACTAGGATCAGAAGAAATCAAAAAGTTCCGTTACAGTCTGTAGAAACTTGTCAAACGATGTATAGAATCAATCTTTAGGATGTTTTTAACATAAATCTTCAATAATGTCCCAACCGGAGAATTCCTTTGTCTGTAGAAAAGCAATGGAACGTGAGCTAACTTTCTCATGACCGTGCGTCAAGAGCCCGTGGCACTCTGCCAGACCACTGACTCAAAGAGCCCGTATGAGCCTCTCCTTTACAGTAGAAGCCTCAAACATGTTTTTAAAGACTGTTGACATCTAGTGGAATCCTTAGGAAGTGCAACATGACCAATATCCCACTGTATCTTCAATAGGGAATGAGTTTAAAAAAATACCAACCTCCGATTTCCCACTTCCTGATTGGATTTTTTTCTCGGGTTTTCTTCTGCCATATGAGTTCTGTTATACTCACAGACATCGTTCAAACAGTTTTTTTTAGAAACGTCGGTGTTTTCTATCCAAATCTACTATTTGTATGCATATTCTAGCTTTTATGGCTGAGTAGCAGGCAGTTTACACTGGGAACCTTATTCATCCAAGCTACTCAATACTGTCACCAAGAAGTTATTGTTTGATTGCTGATTTCACCAATAAGCCAATGAATGACAAGGAACCTACCCCGACAATAGTATAGGTTATTTTTATTTAGTTTAGTCACATAATTTCTAATTTGCAGTACGTTTACCAATCAATTGGGCTGCCTCATCCCTCTCAACCATACAATTGTTCAATTCCTCATCAATCCAAGGGGATTTAACAGTTTTTAGTCATTTTCTTAATGGGTGCATACTTATTAGTAACGGGAAAAAGCAATTTCCTAAATGTGTGAAGTGCAGCATTTGGTTGCTCCTCATTACACACGACAGATAAGCACATATTCTTTGCATATTCAACATGGGAATCACTACAAAACTTATTTTATGGCCTCTTGTACAATATATTTGGCCCAGCCTTTGGAACTTAGATTTTCCTAGATTTTTGTACCTTTATTTAACTAGGCAAGTCAGTTAAGAACTAATTCTTATTTTCAATGACGGCCTACGAACAGTGGCTTAACTGCCAGGGGCAGAATGACAGATTTTAACCTTGTTGGCTTGGGGATTCAATCTGAAAACCTTTCGGTTACTAGGCCAACGCTCTAACCACTAGGCTACCTGCCGACCAATAGATATGGCTGTTATTTTGTGATCACGACATGGATGTGGTTACTTCTTTAAAGCACATTTCTGCAGCGTTAGTAAAGATGTGATCAATACATGTTGATGATTTAATTCCTGTGCTGTTTGTAACTACCCTGGTAGTTTGACTGACATCCGGAACCAGGTTGCAAGCACTGGTTATAGTTTGGAGTTTTTTCTTGAGTGGGCAGCTTGATGAGAGCCAGTCAATATTTAAATCACCCATAAAATATACTTCTCTGTTGATATCACATACATTATCAAGCATTTCACACATATTATCCAGATACTGACTGTTTTAGAACACCTCTCGACTCTCGGTTTTACCGCCTCCAGTTCCCTCCCTCCATCTTGCCCTCGTACAGGTTCCTAAACATCCTGTGGAGCCTACACATGAGTAAGCCACAGCAAGACGTAGAGAAGGATCAGAAGAAAGGTACCCCTGCCTACGACTGGATCTTCAAGATCAAAACCATCCTTCACCAGCTCATTTGGGGTGGCAGGTTAGCCTAGTGGTTAGAGCGTTGGGCTAGTAACCGAAAGGTTGCAAGTTTGACGAGCTGACAAGGTACAAATCTGTCGTTCTGCCCCTGAACAAGGTAGTTAACCCACTGTTCCTAGGCTGTCATTGAAAATAAGAATTTGTTCTTAAGGTAAAAAAATAAAATAAATCACTGCATGCCAGGCTTACTATCAGCCATCACAGAAGATTTGCATTGATGAGCATATGGTGGCATCCAAGGCCAGGACCAGCTTGAAACAGTATATCAAAGACAACCTGACCAAGTGGGGCTACAAGCTGTTTCTCCTGGCTGATTCCTGCAGTGCATACACCTGGAATTCTTTGTGTATGAGGGGAAGGCCTCCACGCTATCGGGCAATGGCCTCAGCTTTGTTTTTGGTGATGCACTGGGTTTAACAGTCACTCTGTTCAGGGCCTTGCTGGCAAATACGATCTAGGGCTGCAGCACTGTAAGGCAGAACATAGTGAGGCTCCCTAAGGTCAAAGCAAACAACCTGCCTAGGAGGACGGCAAGGGGCACTATTCGATAGATCCGTCCGGGGGACCGTCTCTTCATCAATTGGATGATCACCAGGCAGGCCTTCACTGAGGACCACGTCCAACGGAGGGTCAAGGACATGGGTTCAGAGCATGGGTCCAGAAGAAGAGCTGCTCATTGGGTACTACAACATGCTCAAGAAAACAATTAAGTGGTATGAAACCCACTTTTACCACTTAGTGAACATCGCGGTCGTCAATACCTTCATCCTGAACTAGCATCAAGATAGAGCAAAGGGTTAGGGTTAGGGGAGGGTTTGGTTGGCAGGGATGTCCTTGTCCCATCGCACTCTAGCGACTCCTGTGGCGGGAGCATGCATGCTGACACGGGTGCCAGGTGTACTGTGTTTCATCTGACATATTGGTTTGGCTGGCTTCTGGGTTAAGCGGGCATTGTGTCAAGAAGCAGTGGGGTTTGGTTGGGTAGTGTTTCTGAGGATTCATGGCCCACGACCTTCGCCTCTCCCGAGTCCGTATAGGAGTTGCAGCGATGAGACAAGACTGTACCTACCAATTGGATACCATGAAATTGGGGAGAAAAGAAATATGATAATAATAAAAAGACAGAGCAAAATGGCTGATAACCCTCACCCAGTTCAAATTCAGGGAGAGGCTCGTTGAGGCTGACTTGGGGGCAGAAGCCACATCAGGACCCTCCAGTCCCCGTCCCTCTGGGCTTGATGACTCCACCCCTCAACTCTCGACCTCCAGGTCCACTTCATTCTCCTTCATCCCTCGGCTCTTGACCTCCAAGTCCTGATCGTCAACCCCAGTCCCCTCCTTCGGCCCTCAACCACCAGGCCCACTTCATCCACCCCTGCTTTGGTGTACGGTTGCCATACTTTCTAATACTACTTTGCTAGTATGGATGTCTCAAAGGGGAAGAAGGCATCCGACGGCTGAAAGTTGGGTCACCACGTACAGTTGAAGTTAGAAGTTTACATACGCCTTAGGCAAATGACATTTAAACTCAGTTTTTCACAATTCCTGACATTTAATCCTAGTAAAAGTTCCCTGTCCTAGGTCAGTTAAGATCACCACTTTATTTTAAGAATGTGAAATGTCAGAATAATAGTAGAAAGAATGATTTATTTCAGCTTTTATTTCTTTCATCACATTCCCAGTGGGTCAGAAGTTTACACTCTGTTAGTATTTGGTAGCATTGCCTTTAAATTGTTTAACTTGGGTCAAACGTTTCGGGTAGCCTTCCACAAGCTTCCCACCATAAGTTTGGTGAATTTTGGCCCATTCCTCCTGACAGAGCTGGTGTAACTGAGTCAGGTTTGTAAGCCTCCTTGCTGGAACACACTTTTTCAGTTCTGCCCAAATATTTTCTATAGAATTGAGGTCAGGGCTTGTGATGGCCACTCTGATCCCTTGACCTTGTTGTTCTTAAGCCATTTTGCACCAATTTTGGAAGTATGCTTGGGGTCATTGTCCATTTGGAAGACCCTTTTGCGACCAAGCTTTAACTTCCTGACTGTCTTGAGATTTTTCTTCAATAAATCCACAAAATTCTCTTCCCTCGTGATGCAATCTATTTTGTGAAGTGCACCAGTCCCTCCTGCAGCAAAGCACCCCCACCACCTGATTCTGCTTCGTGCTTCATGGTTGAAATGGTGTTCTTCGGCTTGCAAGTCTCTCCCTTTTTCCTCCAAACATAATGGCCAAACAGTCCTATTTGTGTTTCATCAGACCAGAGGATATTTCTCCAAAAAGTACGATCTTTGTCCCCATGTGCAATTGCAAACCATAGTCTGGCTTTTTTATGGTGGTTTTGGAGCAGTGACTTCTTCGTTGCTGAGCGGCCATTCAGGTTATGTTGATATAGGACTGGTTTTACTGTGGTATCTTCACAGGGTCCTTTGCTGCTGTTCTGGGATTGATTTGCACTTTTCGCACCAAAGTACTTTCATCTCTAGGAGACAGAATGTGTCTCCTTCCTGAGCGGTATGACGGCTGCGTGGTCCCATGGTGTTTATACTTGTGTACTATTGTTAGTACAGATGAACGTGGTACCTTCAGGCATTTGCAAATTGCTCCCAAGGATGAACCAGACTTGTGGAGGTCTACCATTCTTTGTTTCTGAGGTCTTGGCTGATTTCCTTTGATTTTCCCATGATTTCAAGCAAAGGGGCACTGAGTTTGAAGGTAGGCCTTGAAATACATTCACAGGTACACCTCCAATTGACTCAAATGATGTCAATTAGCCTATCAGAAGCTTCTAAAGCCATGACATAATTTTCTGGAATTTTCCAAGCTGTATAATATGACATTTAGTAATTTAGTAGACACTTTTATCCAAAGCGACATACACTGCATTCGGAAAGTATTCACAGTATTTACATTAAAGCCTGTTCATAAAATTGATTAAATCATTTCCCCCCCTCATCAGTCTACACACAATACACCATAATAAAGCGAAAACAGGTTTTTAGAAATGTTTTCAAAAAATATGTAAAATAATAATTATTAGCTTATTCACGTAAGTATTCAGACCCTTTGCTATGAGACTTGAAATTGAGCTGACGTGCATCCTGTTTTCGTTGATCATCCTTGGTTTCTACAACTTGATTGGAGTCCATCTGTGGTAAATTCAATTGATTTTACATGATTTTGAAAGGCACACACCTGTCTATATAAGGTCCCACAGTTGACAGTGTATGTGAGAACAAAAACCAAGCCATGAGGTCGAAGGAATTGTCCATAGAGCACAGAGACAGGATTGTGTCAAGGCACAGATTTGGGGACGGGCACAAAAGCCTTTCTGCAGCATTGAAGGTCCCCAAGAACACAGTGACCATCATTCTTAAATGGAAGAAGTTTGGAACCACCAAGACTCTTCCTAGAGCTAGCCTCCCGGCCAAACTGAGCAATCAGGGGAGAAGGGCCTTGGTCAGGGAAGTGACCAAGAACCCGATGGTCACTCTGACAGAGCTCCATAGTTCCTCTGTGGAGATGGGAGAACCTTCCAGAAGGACAACCATCTCTGCAGCACACCACCAATCAGGCCATTATGGTAGAGTATGGCCAGACAGAAGCCACTCCTTAGTAAAAGGCACATGACAACCCACTTGGAGTTTGCCAAAAGGCACCTAAAGGACTCTGACTCTGACCATGAGAAACAAGATTCTCTGATCTGATGAAACCAAGATTGAATTCTTTGGCCTGAATGCCAAGCGTCGCATCTGGAGGAAACCTGGCACCATCCCTACGCTGAAGCATGGTGGTGGCAGCATCAGGCTGTGGGGATGTTTTTCAGCAGCAAGGACTGGGAGACTAGTCAGGATCAAAGGAAAGATGAACAGAGAAAAGTACAGGGAGATCCTTGATGAAAACCTGTTCCAGAGCGCTCAGGACCTCAGACTGGGGCGACAATCCTATGCACACAGCCAAGATAACGCAGGAGTGGCTTCAGGAAAGGTCTCTGAATGTCCTTGAGTGGCACAGCTAGAGACTGGACTTGATTCCGATCTAACATCTCTGGAGAGACCTGAAAATAGCTGTTCAGTGACACTCCCCATCCAACCTGACAGAGCTTGAGAGGATCTGCAGAGAAGAATGGGAGAAACTCTCCAAATACAGGTGTGCCAAGCATGTAGTGTTTTCGCTTTGTCATTATGAGGTATTGTAGGCTGTCATTGTAAATAAGAATTTGCACTTAACTGACTTGTCTAGTTAAATAATAAAAAATAAAAAAATGTGTGTAGATTGATCAATGAAAAACAATTTATCTATTTTAGAATTAGGCTGTAAAGTAACAAAATGTGGAAAAGGTCAAGGGGTCTGAATGCTTTCCGGATGCACTGTATTTTACTAAGAACTTGACATGGCTTATTCATTACATTTATAATGAAGTTTACCAAATTTGCTACCACAGATATCTATGTTTCTCAGATACCAAAAATCTGGGACCATAAATACAATTTATTTGAAAACAAAGCATGAGACTTGACTTTGTTCATATTATTTATAATGATCTTGTGCTAATTTTGTATTTTTATTTCACTATTAACGGTTAATATACTGTATACATTTGATGGTTTACACAGTAAGAGTGTCTGCCACTTTACTCCCCTGAACAACCAGTGTTCTTTGCTGCCATCTAGTGAACAAAGGAGAAAACTACAACAATACTGAGTTTCACTTACACTTAAATGAATCTTATGAAAAGAATATCTGTCTGGGAACATTTAGATGTTTTGAATGAGTGACCTTCTAAAAGTGCAGTAAATCGCCAGTATAGGAGTGTCCCACAGCACTTAGGTACTGCAATGCTCCTGGTCAGGAGAAATATGGTTAGACTACTCTGCAGTTTCCAGTCAACAAGAAGAAGACAATCACTGTGTGCTTGTTTAAAATCAAATAAAAAGATACACTATGCATTTTATGGATGACAGAGATATACAAAAAAAAATATATTCACTGTATATTATTCACCTGTCTGTTACTAAAAGCCGTTAAAGATCGAGAGACAGGAGAGGAGAGCTTCATTGGTTATCGTTAATCCATGATGTGCTCTTTGATCAATGGGATGAAGTACTATAGAACAAAACTAAGTTGATGCGGCATAGTGAACAATGGCAAAAAAGCCTTTGTGCAACCAAAATTAAAGAAGTACTGTACTTTGTTGTTTATGCAAAGTAAGAATAAAAAACCCACAACGTCTTGCGGATATAACAGCCTTCAACCAGCTGACAGTTACAGATGGGATAAAATATGATTGTTAACATTAGTTGGATGAAATAATACATCATAATAATTATAACTCTTATGATTGTCCCACCCAACTATTCATATACAGTAAGTGCCATTTTAACTACCGCTGTACATTGAATCTCTACAATAGAGTGACTCTGAACTAATACATGTCATTCTTACATACAGTGCCTTCAGAATATATTCAACCCCTGTTACTTTTTCCACATGTTGTTGTGTTACCGCCTGAATTTAAATGGATTATATTGAGATGTCACTGATCTTCACAGAAATGAATAACAAATGAAGAGCTGAAATGTCTTGAATCAATAAGTATTCAACGGTTTGTTTCGGCAAACGCTAAACACGTTTAGGAGTACAATATTGTTTTTTTTAATGACTACCACATCTCTGTACCCTACACATACAATTATCTGTAAGGTCCCTCAGTTGAGTAGTACATTTCAAGGTTTTCCAATGCCTCGAAAAAGCAGACACTGAATATCTTTTCAGCATGTTAAAGTTATTAGTCACTACAAAGAGTCAAGAAACCCCTCAGAATGGAAACAGTTACAGAGTTGAATTGCTGTGATAAGAGAGAACTGAACATAGATACACAACATTGTACTTACTCCACAAAACTAACATACATGAGAGTGAAAAGAAGGAAGCATGTGCGGAATAGAAATATGCATCCTATTTGGAATAAGGCACAAAAATACAAGACTGCAGGGATGTCATGCATCCCCAAAATCTGAGGGGGCACAAAGTATGTAAACATGGCCGGGGGGATGGTCCAGACGGGGGCTAGGATAGAATTTTGTATTTTTCAAACACCTGAAATGGCTTTTCCTGCAATCTAGAGCCAGAATCATTATGCTTAATTCCATGTCAAAAATACGTACGCTGCATTAGGAAAGTTTTCAGACCCCTTGACTGTTCCCACATTTTGTTACGTTACAGCCTTATTCTAAGATGGATTCAACTGATTTTCCCCTCTTATCAATCTACGAACAATATCCTATAATGACAAAGCTAATTTTTGAATTGTTTTGCAAATGTATTAAAAATAAAAAACTGGAATATCACATTTACATAAGTATTCAGACCCTTTACTCAGTACTTTGTTGAAGCACCTTTTGCAGCGATTACAGCCTTGCGTCTTCTTGGGTACGATGCTACACGCTTGGCACACCTGTATTTGGAAAGTTTCTCCTATTCTTCTCTGCAAATCCACTTAAGCTGGGCTGTCACATGCCTTTTACTGAAGAGTGTCTTCCTCCTGGCCACTCTACCATAAAGGCCTGATTGGTGGAGTGCTGCAGAGATGGTTGTCCTTCTGGAAAGTTCTCCCATCTCCCCAGAGGAACTATGGAGCTCCGTCACCATCGCGTTCTGGGTCACCTCCCTGACCAAGGCACTTCTCCCCCGATTGCTCAGTTTGGCCTGGCGGCCGCCAGCTCTAAGGAGAGTCTTGGTGGTTGCAAACTTCTTCCATTTAAGAATGATGGAGGCCACTGTGTTCTTGGGGACCTTCAATGCTGCAGAAATGTTTTGGTACCCTTCCCCAGATCTGTACCTCGACACAATCCTGTCTCGGAGCTCTACGGACAATTCCTTCGACCTCATGGCTTGGTTTTTGCTCTAACATGTGCTGTGAACTGTGGGGCCTTATATAGACAGGTGTGTGCCTTTCCAAATCATGTCCAATAAATTGGATTTACCACAGGTGGACTCCAATCAAGTAGTAGAAACATCTCAAGGATGATCAATGGAAACAGGAAGCACATCAGCTCAATTTCGAGTCTCATAGCAAATGATCTGAAAACTTATGTAAATAAGTTATTTATGTTTTTTATTCGTCTTATTATACTGTTTTCGCTTTGTCATTATGGGCTATTGTGTGTAGATTTGTGAGAAGAAATAATATTAGAATAAGACTGTAACCTAACAAAATGTGGAAAAGTCAAGGGGTCTGAATACTTTTAATGTGCATTTTAAATTATCAGAATTATGCAAACAAGTACAAGAAATCCCGCTACTGTGAGGGTGTTGGTGAATGGAGAAAGGTAGAGTCAGGCACAGGACACAGAGATGAGTATAGTCCCACAGTTTACTCTAAAATGAAGAGAAATATTCCAACACGGAAAACACAAAAATCCAAAGCACAAGAACACGAACCCACATGACAAACAATAACGCACAAAACAGAGAGGGAGGCCAGGGGGTTAAATAAGGAACATAATGAATGTAATAGAAATTAGGTGTGTATAATGAAGACAAAACCAAACGAAAATGAAACATGGATCGGTAACAACTAGAAAGCCTGTGACGTCGACCGCCGAATGTCGCCCGAACAAGGAGAGACCAACTTCGGCGGAAGTCGTGACAACTACGACAATATAGGAACAAGGTGGAATCCTATAACACAGGCTCCGATGCCCGATATATGTGGCAGGGGCTACAAAGGAAAACCCAGCCGTGATCTACCCTACGATGCCTCTCTACCATACGAACTCGATGCATTTTATGCACGCTTCGACAAAAATAACATAGAACGTGCACGAGGCCCCCGCCAAACCAGGGGACTGGGTGATTTCGCTCTCCGAGGCCGTCGTGAGTAGGGTTTTTAACCAGGTCAACACTCTTAAGGCCACGGGCCGGACGGTATTCCAGGTCACGTAATCCCCACATGTTTCAAGCTGACCACCATCATTCATGTTCCCAAAAACTCTAAGACTTCATGCCACAATGACTATCGCCCTGTAGCACTCACTTCTGTAATCATGAAGTGAGGCAGGTTATGGCACGCATTAACGCCATCATCCCAGACACCCTAGACCCATTCTAATTTGCATATCACCCCAACAGATACATAGACGATGCAATCTCAATTGCACTCCAGACTGACCTCACCCACCTAGATAAGAGGAATACCTACAGCATGTGAGAATGCTGTTCATTGACTACAGTTCAGCGTTCAACAGCATAGTCCCGTCCAATCTCATCACCAAGCTTGGGATCCTGGGACTGAACAACTCCCTCTGCAACTGGATCCTGGATTTCCTGACGGGCTGACCGCCGGTGAGCGTAGGAAACATTACTTCTGCCAGGCTGACCTTCACCACGGGGGCCCCAGAGGGATTTGTGCTTAGTCCCTTCCTGTACTACCTGTTCACCCATGACTGCGTGACCACGCATGACACCAACACCATCATCAATTTTGCTGACAACATGACGGTGGTAGGCCTGATCGCCGGTGACGATGACGGTCAGTGACCTGGCGGTCAGTGACCAACCTTTCCCTCAATATCAGTAAAACCAAGGAGCTGATCCTGGACTACACGTCGTCGGGGCTGCATTGGAGCGGGTCCAGAGCTTTAAGTTCCTCGACGTCCAAATCACTAATGACTTCAGATGGTCAACACACAAACAGTCATGAAAAGAGTTACCAGAGCATCAAGTCTGTCACCAACAGGCTCCTGAACAGCTTCTATCCCCAAGCCATAAGACTGCTAAATAGCTAAAATCAAAATGGCTACATGGACTATCTGCATTGACCCTTCTATTTTTTTTTTGCACTGTCTTTATGCACACACACCCCCCATACACACACACATTATGCCCATTCTACACACACACTCACACTGATACTCCAAGACACACACAACACACACACTTAATTTTCTCATATATCCATAACACTCAAACACATCCATACTGACTCTACACACACACGCATACAGACACTGACATACAATCATCATATACACTTTTTATCATATATCCTGATTTCTAGTCACCTTACCCCTTTACGGTATCTAACCCTACCACTCCAGTATCCCTGCACATTGTAAATATGGTAATGGAACTGACCCTGAAACTGACCCTGTATATAACAGTGCCTTCAGAATGTGTTCATATCCATAGACTTATTACACATTTGTTTGTGTTACAGCCTGAATTCAAAATGGATTGTATTTATTTATTTTCTCATCCAACGACACACAATACCTGGTGTACATAATGACAAAGTGAAAACATGTTTTTAGAAATGTTTGCAAATATATTGAAAACTAAGTACAGAAATATCTAATTGATGTAAGTATTCACACCCCTATGTCAATACTTTGTAGAAGCTCCTTTAGCAACGATTACAGCTGTGAGTCTTTCTGGGTAAGTCTCTAAGAGCTTTCCACAGATGGAGTGTGCACCATTATTGTCTTCAAAATTCTTCAAGTTCTGTCAAATTGGTTGTTGATCACTGCTAGACAATCATTTGCAGCTGGTGCCATATATATCAAGCAGATTTAAGTCAAACCTGTAGCTTGGCCACTCAGGGACATTCACTGTCTTCTTGGTAAGCATATCCAGTGTCGATTTGGCCTTGTGTTTTATGTTATTGTCCTGATGAAAGGTGAATTAATCTCCCAGTGTCTGGTGGAAATTAGACTGAACCAGGTTTTCGTCTGTGACTTTAGCTCCATTCTGTTTCTTTTTTTTCCTGAAAAACTCCCCAGTCCTTAATTAACAGTTACAAGCATATCCATAAACCCTGTGCTTGGAAATATGGAGAGTGGTACACGGTAATGTGTTATGTTTTTATTGCAAATCCAATACAACACTTTGTATTCAGGACAAAAAGTGAATTGCTTTGCCACATTTTGGTAGTATTACTTTACATTAAACGTATTTAGACTTGCAATAACAAAGAGGTTGAATACTTATTGACTTCTTAGGGCTAGGTCCCTTTTTTCTAAATTTCTACCTGAATGACGTGCCCAAAGTAATCTGCCTGTTGCTCAGGCCCTGAAGCCAGGATATGCATACAATGGGTATCATTGGAAAGAAAACACTTTGAAGTTTATAGAAATGTTAAAATCATGTAGGAGAATATAACACAATAGATATGGTAGGAGAAAATGCAAAGAAAAACCAACCAGAGTTTGTTTTGGAGAGAGACCATGCTCTTACAATAGAATGTATTAGGGCATACTGAAACTTAGCTCCCTGAATGCCATTCCTATGGCTTACACGGGGTGTCAGTAGTCTATGTTCAAGGTTTCAGGCTCATAACTTCAAAACGAAGAAGAAATATCAATTTTTATACAGGGACACAGTCTTGGAAATTCGTGTTTGCTCGTGCAATAAAGACAGAACACACCTACTAGTCCGTGTCTCCTATTGAACATACTTCTTTCCGTAATAAATATTATAGTTTGACTACATTTTAGGGTATCTGAGGAGTAAATAGAAACGTATTTTGACTTTCTCTGCATGTTGAACGAGTGGATTATTCAAATCGATGACGCCAACTAAACTGACTTTTTGGGATATAAAGAAGGATTTTATCTAACAAAAAAACACTACATGTTATAGCTGGGACCCTTTAGATGACATATCAGAGGAAGATTTTCAAAATGTAAGTGAATATTTAATTGCTATTTGTGAATTTATGAAACCTGTGCCGGTGGAAAAATATTTTGATGTGGGGCGCCGTCCTCAAACAATCGCATGGAATACTTTCGCTGTAATAGCTACTGTACATTGGACAGTGCAGTTAGATGAACAAGAATTTAAGCTTTCAACCGATATAAGACACTTGTATGTACCTAAATGTTTAAAATTAATCATTTTTATGATTATTTATTTGAATTGCGCGCCCTCCAGTTTCACAGGAAGTTGTCCTAGCTAGCGGGATGACTAGGCTTAAGAATTATTGACTCAAGACATTTCAGCATTCGGTCACTAGACACCCTAGTTCGAATCCAGGCTGTATCACAACTGGCCGTGATTGGGAGTCCCATAGGGTGGTGCACAATTGGACCAGCGTCGTTCATGTTAGGCTGTTGTAGGTCATCATTGTAAATAAGAATTTGTTCTTAACGGACTTGCCTAGTTCAATAAAGGTTACATTTTTTTTAAATAACTGTAAGGGATTTCCTCTGGTGAAAAATGCAGCGTGGTGGTTATTCATGTTCTTTAATAAACGGAACTAGACATGAAAATGAAATGAAATAACTAACAAAACAATAAATGAACGAAAACCTAAACAGTCCTATCTGGTGTAGACACAGAGACAGGAACAATCACCCACAAACACACAGTGAAACCCAGGCTACCTAAATATGGTTCCCAATCAGAGACAATGACTAACACCTGCCTCTGATTGAGAACCATATCAGGCCAGACATAGAAATAGACAAACAAGACATCCAACATAGAATGCCCACTCAGATCACACCCTGACCAACCAAAACATAGAAACATACAAAGCAAACTATGTTCAGGGTGTGACAATAACATTTTATTCATTTGTAAAAATGTTGAAAAACACAATTCCACTTTGACATTATTATTTTTCATTTACCAGGCAAGTTAGTTAAGAACAAATTCTTATTTTCAATAACTGCCTGGGAACAGTGGGTTAACTGCCTGTTCAGGGGCAGAACGACAGGGGGTTTGAACTCGCAACCTTCCGGTTACTAGTCCAACGCTCTAACTACTAGGCTACCCTGCCGCCCTGCTGCTACCCTGGGGTATTGTGTGTAGGCCAGTGACACAAAATCTCAATTAAATCCATTTTAAATTCAGGGGTGTGAATATTTTCTGAATGGGCTGTTGCTTCTATTTCTCATGTTTTTGTTCTACTTATATTGATTACTGCGCTGTTGGGAAAGAGCAAGAAAGACATTTCATTGTACTAGTGCATGTGACAAAAAAAATTGAAACTTGAAAACTTGTAATTGCTTATAAACGCTAATACATTTTTATAAAGCTATGAAATACATATTTATTGATATTTTATTTCAAGTTTTAAGAAATGTTTAATATTGACAGCTTTTATAAAGTTACATTTACATTACATTTAAGTCATTTAGCAGACGCTCTTATCCAGAGCGACTTACAAAGCGACTTACAAATTGGATGAACCCAAATTAGAAAATAATATTTTATCTCTTAGTATTTTTTGTTGATTGGGAAAAATAATAAACTGTACAGAAACATTTTCTGTTTTATTTTTCCCTGTAATAAATATGTTTATGTTAATTAACTTGATAGAAATAATTCATAATATTACTTTCAGGTTAGGCATTTTTGGTAACATTTGTCATAATATATTGTTTTAACAGACTCTTTTTAAACTCTTTTCTGAAAGTAATTATTTAATATACCCATATTGCCTTGGAATGCATCACCACCCCATCACTGCACATACTGCTCGCAATCACAACATGCCCATATCTGCACAAAAACATGAGTGTTTGCACACACACACACACGCACGCACACACACACACACACACACACACACACACACACACACACACACACACACACACACACACACACACACACACACACACACACACACACACACACACACACACACACACACACAGTGTACAAACCAAAGTGATTTTTCACAAACGGGAAATAATGTCAGGTCTTGTCTCCAAGGAGATGGAGGCAGTTGCTAAGATACTGTGACACTAGGATCTCTCCTCTTGCTCTCTCTCTCTCCCTCCCTTACACAGCACACAGTGTTGTCGCCATGAATAGCACTAAATTATCTCAGTATCTTTCTTTCTCTATTACAGATGACGTTGAACAGTGTTCTGTCTTTTCAGTCACAGTTCTATAAATAGAACAGATCCAGAAGTCTAAAGTACCAAAATGTCATTTCATTAACAACTCACATCAGATGCTTATCAAGCAGACTGTTATTTTGTTTAGTAGAATCTCAAAGTATATTAAATCACTCGCATTGTCAAACAATGCATGTAAACTAATGTTCACTACAATAGGATTGCATGCAACTAGTGTGGCTATATCTGAAAAGACAGGGCATAGACAGCTATCCAACATCCTTGATCCAAAGTGTCATGGAAATGATGATTATGTACCAGCACCTTCCTGTGCGTCTCCACAGTCCTAGCTGCACCTTTCCAGAGCTATCAGCATGCTACATGTGTCTTGCAATGGCATGTCACTGCCAAATCTCCACCCCCCTCTATCTTTCTATCTCTCTACCATGTGGATCCTAACACACCATTAAGAGTTCATGTGTTTGGCTGTATTGGAGATGGCGCTCATACACACCTCTCTCTCAATAGCAGAATTAGTCTCCTCAACTGTATTTCTGTCAGAGAGCCTCTCTGCACTGATGACACAAGCAATACAGCGATGAGTGTTTGTTCATTCAACATGCACACACACTCACACACGCGCAAATGCGCAAACAAACAAACTCACACACACACTGCCACACATGCAATGACACAGTGAGGATAGAGTGTAGCGAGAGGGGGGCAAGAGGGTAGGCAGGGAGTGGGGTGGGCTGGGCTTTGGTGTGTGTTGAATCATTTTAAATGGCGCTAGGATTGTAAGGGGAAAAAGATGTACGGAGGAAGAGGAGAGCGAGAAGGGATTGAAAGAGAGCCAGAGAGAGAGAGGACTAAGATTTCAAAAGAAGCATGGGGGAATGCAAGGGAGCACGGGAAGAGGGAGAAATAATGAAAAGGAGGAATATCCTCTGCACCACTGTGTGACTGGAAATTTAATAGAGAGAGAGAGGTAGAGGGGGAGAGAGAGAGAGAGATGGAGAGAGGGGGAGGGAGAGAGATGGAGAGAGGGGGAGGGAGAGAGGACGAGAGAGGCAAAAGGCACAGAGACCGCATTGCTGTGCGGCTCTTAGCGAAAGCTATCAATTGTGAACTATGCTCACTACGGCATTCAGGGAGAGGAAGGGGAGGAGTCAAAAAGTGAGGGAGAGGGTGAACGAATGAGAGAGAGAGAGGTACATATCTGAGGGGTTCTTCATTTGAATATTCACCTCCACAGCCTGTACTGTGGAGATAGATGGGGGATGGAGGTGAGGGGAAGTGGTGCTGGGGGTGTGTTTGTATAAGCTACGACATTTGAACTTAACATGCGTTAATGTGGGTGCAGCTTGAACATTGATTGAGAGCAAATTCCACATGCAGTTTATTGCTGAGAATAGCTATAGTATTGTGTTTTATAATTCAACATAAATCTTAATGGTATGCATGGAAACAGAGTGACAGGATCCAGTGCATTTTACAACCGGTTGCTAAAGTTGAGTGACGTGAAGGGCCATAACAACAGTCAAGGAGCAGAGTATACACCAGGTGGAGTAGTGTCACTAAGTAACTCCATTACTTTTAGATTAGGAGCCAAAGTATGAGAAAGACAGGACAAAGAACATACTAATGGGACCACATGCCACACATGGCATCCCGATATACATAATTGCTGTCCAAGGCTGCTATGTCCCCATAAAACCATTTGCTGTTATGTCTTTTCAGATGGTCCATGTTTTTTTTTATCAATTTGTTGTCCATCTGTCATAATAGGCCGTATGCCATGATGCCACAACCTTAGATAAAGTACCAAACTTTAAAACCCTCATTGAAAAGACAATGTGTTGTATGTCTAGGAAACTTTCATACTGCATTAAACCAATGTTGATTGGTCTGATATGTAAGGTTTATGCCACAATAGTACAACTGAAAATGTCCAGGGGGTAGTGAAATAGCATTCTTTGCCAAAAGGCCCAGTGGCAATATGCTCACTAACTGTGAGATGCAATTGTGAACCAGCAATATCCTGATCTGAAGACCACCACACTGCAGAGAAATCCGGTGCAACTTTTCCTGAAATGTGCAGAATCAATCAATGAATCGATCAATAGAGTGCTTAGTCACATCAAACACTTTACACTCTGTGACTACAGTTCGTGGCCGGCCATAGATGTATGTAGGTTCCCTCAAATCCACTGGACCTGAGTAGAGCCCACTCACCCGGCATTGCAGACCATAATGACATTAGTGCATCACAGCCATTTGTCGTGGAATATATATATATATATATTCCAAGACAAATTTGTTCTTAACTGACTTGCTTAGTTAAATGAAGGTAAATTATATATATATATATATATATATATATATATATATATATATATATATAATTTACCTTCATTTAAATGAAGGTAAATTATATTTATATATATATATATATATATATATATATATATAATTTACCTTCATTTAACTAAGCAAGTCAGTTAAGAACAAATTTGTCTTGGAATATATATATATATATATATCAACCTTCATTTAACTAAGCAAGTCAGTTTAATAACAAATTGTTATTTACAATGAGTTTCTTGATCATGGCCGTTCATAATCAATGGTTGGTTGGTCTTCTGTGGTCCATGTTGAGGTCTACGCTGACTTCGTGGCATTCAGCTGCAGACCAACGGAATGTGCGTAAACTGTCGCTTATGCTGGAGTGCGAAAATACTATGCCAAACGGGCGCCGTCTCGTTTGCTGCCTGCGCGCGTCTCCAAGGATGAGAAGATGCTTGGATGCATCCATTACGGATTTCGTTCTTATTTGAACTGACTAACGATTTAACTATGTTAATGTATACGTTTCTGCACCCTGTTCGTGTAGTTTGTGGGTTCTGCTTATGTTGAACGTGCTATCGGTGTATGAAGTCCCTTCGTTGCGTTGGTGCTGCGGAATACAAGAGAGCCGAGCTAACATCCGTGGAAGAGAGCTTATCAATTTAGAGAAGAGAAAAAGAGGGATAGTTAAGGGGTTGGGGAACTGACGAGAAGAGAGGGAACGAAAGGAGAGAGAACGTCGACCTCACACCCCAGAAATTGAAACAGAAAGGTATGAGTCTATTGGATGTAGGTGAAATGGCCGTCGTTGTCAACCTATTTGTTATTTTGGTATGATTCTGCGTATATCAGGTGGAGACATTACCGTTTTATTTGCTCAAATTGCTTAGTATAAATTAATATCGGGGGAAATCATCGGGTTACAATTTAAAATGTTGGAAATCAAATCTAATGTGTTGTAAGCCATTCTTAAGATAATTTCAAATAGAAAAGGTGCTGGAATCATACATCAGATTATTTTGTAACATACCTGCCTAATATTAAATAACATTATTTTTGTTGCATTTGTTTAGTTTAGTCAAGGAGAGTCGATGCAAGCCATTTTGTAATGCAGAATTAGGCCTATTCTTATTTCCATTGCGTTCCAAAGGTGCGCCGTAGCGCGAGGCTAGCTGCATTATTGGAATTATATGATAATTTATAGTCACCAGGGTTTATTGTGCTTTGGCCATACACTGAGGACAGATTACAACTATTTTTAATTTGAATGATATGGGAATGATCTAATTCGACTTTTATTCCAATGATTTAGACTCTCCATTTTATGCTGTAAAATGACCAAATTAAGATTTAAAAAAAATCCCCTGCAAATGAAGTTTACCACCATTTTAACCGTAACATAATTTCCCCTATAAAACACTGATTTCAACTATTGTTTAAATAGTCTCATCCTGACCGGATTCCCACCTTCAACAACTCGGGAATCCATTTAGTGTTGTCATAGTTACAGGAGATGATGTTAGCCTGCTGCACCTGTGTGGCTTTGTGTTAATCTCAGACCAGCTGTAAATATTAGGCCTAATTGAGCCTGACATACAGGATCTCTCTTAATGCTCAGGTAGCCTTTAGCCTAAGAATATTCCAAGCCACTAACACTTAAAGACTGCTTGTGTAATGCTTTATAACTTGTTATACCCATATAGGCTATTAACCTTTATACTGTCTCATTATAAGCCGTATAACAGGCTATATTAGGCCTATGTCTCTGTTATGTATCAACATTTCAACTGACTCAAAATGGCTGTTATTTAGTCAAGACTATTATAATCATCTACATTATACATTATACAATGCATTATAACTGCATAATAATGCACATAATAGTTGCAGGCTTTTGAAGTAAATTATAACCAAAGGCTATTTATGTAAAGTGTCACCCCACAATAATCACCTCAACATGTGACCAGATCCAAAGAATAAAGCATTGGTAGAATATAGGGATTACACAATAATCATGTGTTTGTATAACATTTGGTCAGCAGGTTGCAGATCATTTGTTTCTTCACGATTGAATGCTTTCTTCTCCCACGACTGATTGTGTGTAGTAGTACATGGGTGCCACCATGTAGAGAATGTTTTTCAGCAGAATCGGCGGAATGAATACACCCCTGATCACGAGTAAACACAGTTCACTTTCATTGCAGTCACGTTGTATTCCTTCTCACATCTATGCGATCTCCTCCTCACCCCCATGTGGAGTTCAATGCACAACACATCAGCTGTATGTGACCCGGTAAAGAAAAAACTTCCAAGCCAAACCGCTACATACAGCCACAGTCACCATATTAGCTAAAGTGATGTCATAGTTATCATAGCTAATAGAACTAATGTGTTAGTAAACCCGCTACAATCATGCAGTAATGTTACAGTGTACAGTCAGTAAGCAGTTACACTGGCGGGCCCCGGTGGCAATACATTAGTCATAGTCAAACCAAAAGTATACCTTAGCTTGGAAGAGTTCCATGTGTTGTGTTGGAAAGTCATAGCTAGCTAGCTAACATAGCATCCCTTTGTTTGAGCAGGGTGTTTCAGTAGGCTAAACTAGATAGCTGCATTTGCTAGCTAAGTAAGTGAAACTGAAAGTGGAAGAAAATGGCACTCTTTCTCCTTAAGTTTGGAAGAAATTCATTTGTTCAAAACTATTCAACTACTGTCTTTCTCTCTCTTTGAGTCAACTACTCACCACGTGTTATGCACTGCAGTGCTAGCTATCATTTGATTGGGTGGACAACATGTCAGTTCATACTGTGAGAGCTCTGAAAGGTTGGAGGACATCCTTTGGAAGTTGTCATAATTACTGTGTAAGTCTATGGAAGGGTTTGAGAACCATGAGCCTCCTAGTTTGTGTATTGAAGTCAATGTACCCTGAGCTGTCCTCCAGCTACACCATGGTGCTACCCAACAGAGTGCTGTTGAGGCTACTGGAAACCTTCTTTGCAAAATCATGTGTTTTAATCAATTATTTGGTGACATGATTGTATTTAGTATAGTTTTATCTAAAAAGGATAACTTTTAAAATGTGTATTGTTATGAAATTCACCGAGGAGGATGGTCAGCCCCTTCCTCCTTTGAGGAGCCTCCACTGATATGTAACCAATTGATCCTAATAAGAGAATATGCACTATAGAATTGCACCATTGTACCATCGACAGTGCACAGAGTGTATGAAAGTGTCCTCAAAAAAAGGGATACATCTATGGACAACAATGTGTGTTCTGTTAGATGTTTTGATGGCCTCGGAATGAGTCTCAGGGCTCGATTCAGTCCATATCGCTGAAGATAGAGCAGTAAACATTTAAGGCAATGTTCCCCCTTTGTCACAGAGACTGCATTCATGGTAAACACTGCATATATCAGCTCAATCGGAAAATACCTTTACATTTAAATCACGCTATACCACGGCTCTTCCGCAGTACGGATTGAATCGAGCCCTTAGTGAAGAGCAATCTTTCCCCTATCAAGCCATGGGTCTGGCTAATTAACTTGTTTTACAATGGTTTGTCTCTCTGTCGTCTTGTAAAGCCCAACATACAGTTCTTATATAATGAAAATGGAAATTTCCTGAACAAGATCGGCACGATAAAATGGGACATTTTCACAATTATGGACAAGCCCATTGTCTCAGAGGCATCATCCTGTAGTGTAGGCCCCACTTAGATTGTGACACCACACACATTGAATATATTCCCCTTCTCCAATTCTACTGTCTGTTGCAAAGACCTGGAGGCTATGTTATGCACATTGACACAATAATAATTTGTCTCAATGTTGCAATTATAGTGGAGGATCATGGATTGAAACTGTACTTTGGTGTGTGTGTGTGCTGGTTTCAGTGGCGATTTTCGCATGTAAATCTTGGTTGGGGGAAAAAAACATGTGGGATGCATGCCACCTAAGCCACTACACAACACAACACTAAACAATACATTAATTACACTATACCACTGCTACACCTGGCTATCAGCGGAGCCTTGTCTGGCAGCGAAACAGTTTATTCAGCCTCATTTACTGCCTTTAAAAAAACATAGCTGATATGGCTGATTTGCTTAAACTAATGTGGTTTCTACTGACAATTGAGATGTACAAACTATGGCATAAGGGTGGCGACGAGCGGATAAGAGGCAATCCGGAATTTCAATTAAGACATTAATGAGCGAGCTAAGACCAACACAGTCTGATTTGATCAGCACTTTTGAAATGTACGGTGACAGAATTCAGAAAATGGGTTGTTCTTACAGTGTTCTCCCTGTACACCAAGTCAGAACTGTAGGATAAATAAAGTGGGTATATAAGCAGACAATGAAAGCTCTTGCAATATTTGATGATTACATTTCTCAAAAACAGGTTATAGGCTACATGTGCACCACCAAGTCAGAACAGTAGGCGAAATTAAGGGGCTGAAAATAGACCAAATTATGAGGGGAAGGCACATGGGCTACTAACAGCTTACTACACAAGATACACTTAGTATTACTTCATTAGCTACAGTATACATATCTCCCTGGCATATTACATAATTTATGAAGCAGCATACAATGCATTTTTGGACTCACCTTGTTGTGCTGTGCCCACTTGAACAGGAAGGATGTCCGGCGGTCCTTCGTGGGTAAATGTTGTCATAAAACTTTGTCATCAAAGTCTGTCATTCTCTGGATTTATGGTGCTTTCAAGACAACTGGGAACGTGGGGAAAAAAGCTTGAATCATGATGACGTCAGTGCTCTTCAGGTCGTAGCTCTAGAGAGTCCCAAGTTCTGGGTTCAATGAAAGTTCAAAATGTATTTTCCCAGTCGTAGCTCATTTTTCCCAACTTCCCAATTGTCTTGAACTCACTAAAGTCAGATTTTGCACTTCCGAGTTAACAGCTGTTTTGAGCGCAGCACATATCATGCTTCATTGACAGCATGGTCAATGTTGAATGTTTATTATTTTCAACTCGGAAAAGAGACCCTTAATCTTGGACTTGGGACCACACAGCCACTCCACTGAATAGCAGGCTAATGATTGCAGTTAGCCACTGATTCCTTCCAAACCACTCATTGTTGAATTTGCGATTTCCAACTTGTTGAGTAATGTTTATGTCCAATGGCCAATGAGCACCAATACGTTGTATCTATAACTTATCTTCATTATTTGTCTTCATATGACAAGGATTAAAAAGGATTTGCCAGTAGATTGTTGACTTGAGTCATGATGATGACCGCTAGGTAAGATTTTGAAAGTATAATGTTGACATGATCAGTCCAATCAAAGCTACTGTAAATATAATGTGATTTGACGTAATTTTATCTGTGTTCGATGACCTTGAGCCTTCTTGGATGGGCACTTCTAATGTAACTCTATGGCAGCACTCAAGGGGCTATAATTTTCAAGGTCCACCCTTAAACTTGGCGGTGACATAGTGTCCCTATGAGTGACGGAACACTGAGCCAATCACGGCGCAACGCTCCGTATTTTCTGCTGACTTGCCCCATCACCATAGAAAGCACTGAGCTAGGCTGAAACACCTGCATTTTGGAGCTGCGTTACCCAAGAAAACAAAAAAAGAGACCATGCTTGTATGCAGCTTTATTGACTTGTAATGATATACAGTCAGACGTTTGGGCACACCTACTCATTCAAGAGTTTTTCTTTATTTTTACTATTTCCTACATTGTAGTGTAATAGTGAAGACGTCATAACTATGAAATAACACATGGAATTATGTAGTAACCAAAAAAGTTTAAACAAATCAAAATATATTTTTGATTTTAGATTCTTCATAGCAGCCACCCTTTGCAGCCACCCTTTGCCTTGATGACAGCATGGCATTCTCTCAACCAGCTTCACCTGGAATGCTTTTCCAACAGTCTTGAAGGAATTCCAACATATGCTGAACACTTGTTGGCTGCTATTCCTTCACTCTGCAGTCCAAATCATCCAAACCATCTCAATTGGGTTGAGGTTGAGTGATTGTGGAGGCCAGGTCATCTGATGCATCATTCAATAACTCTCCTTCTTGGTCAAATAGCCCTTACACAGCCTGGAGGTGTGTTAGGTCATTGTATTGCTGAAAAGCAAATGATAGTCCAACTAAGTGCAAACCAGATGGGATGGCGAATCGCTGCAGAATGATGTGTGCCTTGAATTCTAAATAAATCACAGACAGTTTCACGAGCAAAGCAACCCCCACACCATCACATCTCCTCCTCTATGCGTCACAGTGGGTACCACACATGCGGAGATCATCCGTTCCCCTACTCTGCGTCTCACTAGGACACTGCAGTTGGAAGCAAAAATCTCAAAACAGACTAAAGGACAGAATTCCCAGTCTAATGTCCATTGCTGGTGTTTCTTGGCCCAAGCAAATCTCTTCTTCTTATTGGTGTCCTTTAGAAGTGGCTTCTTTGCAGCAAGTCATCCACAAAGGCCTGATTTACAGAGTCTCCTCTGGACAGTTGATGTTGAGTTGTGTCTTTTACTTGAACTCTGTAACGGATTTATTTGGCCTGCAATTTCTGAGGCTGGTAACTCTAATGAACTTATCATCTGCAGCAGAGGTAACTCTGGGTCTTCCTTTCCTGTGGCGATCCTCATCAGAGCCAGTTTCATCATAGCGCTTTATGGTTTTTGTGACTGCACTTGAAGAAACCTTCAAAGTTCTTGACATTTTCCGCGTTGACTGACCTTCATGTCTTAAAGTAAATATGGACAGTTGTGTCTCTTTGCTTATTTGAGCTGTTCATGCCATAATATGGACTTGGTCTTTTACCAAATAGGGCTATCTTCTGTTTACCACTCCTTCCTGGCTCATACACATTAAGAAGGTAAGAAATTCCACAATTTAACTTTTAACAAGGCACACCTGTTAATTGAAATGCATTCCCGGTGACTACCTCATGAACCTGGTTCAGAGCATGCCAGAAGTTGCAAAGCTGTCATCAAGGCAAAGGGTGGCTACTTTGAATAATCTCAAATATAAAATATATTTTGATTTGTTTAACACTTTTTGTACTTACTACATGATTCCATATGTGTTATTTCATAGTTTTGATGTCTTCACTATTATTCTACAATGTACAAAATAGTCAAAATAAAGAAATCCTGGAATGAGTAGGTGTGTCCAAACCTTTGACTGGTATTTTATTTGTTTTACATTGTTTGCAAACTGATATGTGACATCTATTAATGCCTAAATAACATGCAAAACAGGCAAGCACCCAGAATGTTTTATTTTTTATTTTCTAAAAATGTAGTGCTCAAAACAGGTGGGCCTCTGACCCACCTGCCCTGAATGACAGGTCGCCACTGGCTAGTGTGAGGGTGGGTAAATAACATTTCTGTAAACCTATAATTAGCATATTCTTAATGGCTGCTAAGACAAGAAATATTTGAAAAGCGATTGATGTTTACCTAATCTGCTGCCTATACTGTATGCAGATTAGGATTCATGAAGAGTTTATTTCCTGTTATTGTGAAAGGCAAGGTCCGGCCTTCGTGTGCAATGCATACGTTTTGAGGGATCATCACTGAACCAGATACTGTGACATGTTGGTGTATGTGCAATTGACGGTTTCTTTCTTTCCCCTGTATATATGTTACGTTTGGTATAAAAATATATTGGACTCATTGAGGCTACTCAATAATTATTACTGAGCTGTAATCCACCAGCCCAGTACTTCAGATTGGTTTGGGTGAATTCTTTGAACACTTGTAAAGCACTTTCTTAATGACCCCTTTGTCAGAGAAGGAAATATACTATGACTACTGAGCAAGTGTGTGGGCTGTTGACATGCAGTCACTCGACCATGTAGTAGCCTACGGAACCCTAAAAGCTTGTGGCTTACGTGTTAATTGAGCAAAAAGAGAGACACTGATTTGTTGAAAACGACTGAAGTACATCTGCTAGCAAACTGCTAACTGCACAGTGCTAGAGTGGAATAGGATAGTGCACTGGGCAGTAAAACACAAGATGGTGTGTGAGTCCGGTGCCGTAGCAACCAGGTTTCTAGGACCACATGAATTCATGGCACTGCATAGGAGAGAGGATGTTTTGGGCTAACTATAAACCTGGGTTCAAATCTGACTATTCACCAGAGAAGTATGATATGAATGGATATATCAATAAGTTGAGCTAAAGTAACAGCAGGGCCTTGACCTACATACATTATTTTATTGAAGGTCTCCATCTTTGTCGGTCTTAAAGGGACAGTACAGGGTAGTTTGTGTGGAGGAGGATGGAATGGGGTTCCCTTTTTTGTATATATGCTAAGATGACCATGTTAGCTATTTTACTACCCAAATTCCGGCGCACAATTGGCCCAGCGTCGTCCGGGTTAGGGTTTGGCCGGGGAAGGCCGTCATTATAAATAAGAATTTGTTCTTAACTGACTTTCCTACGTTAAAAAAGAAAGGTTAAACAAAAATTGTGGCAGCACTGTATTCTATGTGTCAGCAATCATATAATTAAATGGTACACATCAATAACCTATAAATGACTTGTTTGTGTCTACATTTTTAAAAATGCAGTATGTGTACATCCTGAGTAGCCTGATGGTATCACACTAGAGGTGCAGGGCTGAGTTGCTTCACAGAAAAACCTGTTCACTGTGTAATGGACTATTGAAATGATATTACACTCCCCTCCAATATGTATTTGGATAGTGAGTGTAAATGTTTCATTTGGCTCTTTACTCCAGCATTTTAGATTTGAGATAGAATGTTTCATATTAGCCGACGGTACAGAATGTCACCTTTATAATCTTAGGGTATTTTAATACATATCTGTTTTGCTGTTTCGAAATGAAAGCGATTTATGTATCTAAGTCCCCCCATTTGAAGAAGTTATAAGTATTTGGACATTGACTTATAGTGTAGTAGTAGTCAACTGTTTAGTATTTGGTCCCATATTACTTGCACGCAATGACTACATTAAGCTTGTGACTCTACAAACTTGTTGGATGCATTTGCGGTTTGTTTCTGTTTTGAATTATGTTTTGCCTAATAGGAACTGAATGGTAAATAATGTGCCATTTTTATATTATTATGGATAATCACGAATGAGGCACAAAGATCATACCCCCCCAAAAATGTTAACCTCCCTGTTATTGGTAACGGTGAGAGATAAGCATATTTTGTTGTAGCCTCTGAACTGCATCTCGCTCATCATTATTACATTTACATTTACATTTAAGTCATTTAGCAGACGCTCTTATCCAGAGCGACTTACAAATTGGTGAATTCACCTTCTGACATCCAGTGGAACAGCCACTTTACAATAGTGCATCTAAATCATTAAGGGGGGTGGTGAGAAGGATTACTTATCCTATCCTAGGTATTCCTTGAAGAGGTGGGGTTTCAGGTGTCTCCGGAAGGTGGTGATTGACTCCGCTGTCCTGGCGTCGTGAGGGAGTTTGTTCCACCATTGGGGGGCCAGACCATTATTCATGATTCATTCATGATTTTTCTTAATCATGGCATTATCAGGATTCATCTAGAAGTGTTCAGAAACATCTAATCTACTCACTTACAAATAACATTACTCCAGTCATCACTCACCGTTCAGTTACTATCGGGCAAAACACAACCTAATCAAATTTCAAATGCTCCCAACCAGTTTTTAGAGTCACAAGCTTGATGTAGTTACATTATGTGCAAGGAATATGGACCAAATACTAGACTAGTTACATGAAGTGCTTTCCTTTCTAAATGGTAAAACAGATCATGTGCATGAGAATACCCTCAAATAAAGGGTGGCATTCCTTATTGTTGCCTCATATTAAATATTTGATCTCAAATCCAAAATGCTAGAGTATAGAGCCAAATTAAAAATTCCTAAATACATATGAGGGGAGTGTAGAAGCAATACTAGGGGGTCCCTCAAGTTTAATTCAGGATCTTGCACCCCAGTCCAACCCCATAGGCCTATTGGAGGATGCAGACCAGTCAGGAGAGGTGCAGATGCAGACCAGTCAGGAGAAGGTGCAGATGCAGACCAGTCAGGAGAGGTGCAGATACAGACCAGTCAGGAGAAGGTGCAGATGCAGACCAGTCAGGAGAGGTGTAGATACAGACCAGTCAGGAGAGGTGTAGATACAGACCAGTCAGGAGAGGTGTAGATACAGACCAGTCAGGAGAGGTGTAGATACAGACCAGTCAGGAGAGGTGTAGATGCAGACCAGTCAGGAGAGGTGTAGATGCAGACCAGTCAGGAGAGGTGTAGATGCAGACCAGTCAGGAGAGGTGTAGATGCAGACCAGTCAGGAGAGGTGTAGATGCAGACCAGTCAGGAGAGGTGCTGGGTTACACTTTGGTGTGGCAGTACACCTCAGCAACTTTCACTGAGGACAAAGGGGACATTCTCCCCCCCCACAGTTTTATAGTTGGCATGTGATACAAAACGAGGCAACGTTGTGGTTTTGGACCATGCGGATGGATCCACATCATGTCCAATCAGTTGAATTTACCACAGGTGGACTCCAAACAAATTGTAGAAACATTTCAAAAACAGAGTGGCTTCCATCATTCTTAAATGGAAGAAGTTGGTCAGGGAGGTGACCAAGAATCCGATGGTCACTCAGACAGAGCTCTAGAGTTCCTCTGTGGAGATGGGAGAAACTTCCAGAAGGACAACCATCTCTGCAGCACTTCACCAATCAGGCCTTTACAGTAGCATGGCCAGACGGAAGCTACTCCTCAGTAAAAGGCACATCAAAGCCCGCTTGGACTTTGCCAAAAGGCACCTAAAGACTCACAGACCATGAGAAACAAAATTCTCTGGTCTGATGAAACCAAGATTGAATTCTTTGGTCTGAATGCCAAGGGTCACATATGGAGGAAACCTTGCAACATCCCTACGGTGAAGCATGATGGTGTTAGCATCCTGTTGGGATGTTTTTCAGTGACAGGGACTGGGAGACTGGTCAGGATTGAGGGAAAGATGAACGGAGAAAAGTACAGAGAGAGATCCTTGATGAAAACTTGCTCTAGAGTGCTCAGAACCTCATACTGGGGTGAAGGTTCACCTTCCAACAGGACAATGACCCTAAGTACATAGCCAAGACAATGCAGGAGTGGCTTCGGGACAAGTCTCTGAATATCCTTGAGTTGCCCAGCCAGAGCCCGGACTTGAACCCGATCGAACATCTCTGGAGAGACCAAGTACAGGTGTGCCAAGCATGTAACGTCATACACATTAAGACTCGAGGCTGTAATCACTGCCAAATGTGCTTCAACAAAGTACTGAGTAAAGGGTCTGAATACTTATGTAAATGTGATATTTCATTTCTTTATTTAAAAAAAAACTGTTTTCGATTTGTCATTATGGGGTATTGTGTGGGATTGATGGGGGGGGGAAAACAATTTAATCAATTTTAGAATAAGGCTGTAACGACAAAAATGAATACATCTCACTCAAAGTAGTAGTAACATTTTGCATAAAAGTTGTCTTACACCTTCCCCTCAGTCAGTTACAGGAAGCCCTCATTAATTGTGCAACATCGGTTGAGACTATCCAAGTGTCTAACAATAACCATTCAGTTTGGATTTGCAAACACACACTTTCAATAGGAATAATGACAAAATGTAACAAAATGTGGAAAAATTCAAGGGGTCTGAATACTTTCTGAACGCACCGTATATAAACTTATTCAAGGAGGACACAGTGTTCTTGGGGACCTTCAATGCTGATGAAATGTTTTGGTGCCCTTCCCCAGATCTCTGCCTCGACACAATCCTGTATCTGAGCTCTTCGGACAATTCCTTCGACCCCATGGCTTGGTTTTTGCTCTGGCATGCACTGTCAACTGTGGGACCTTATATGTCCAATCAGTTGAATTTACCACAGGTGGACTCCAAACAAATTGTAGAAACATCTCAAAGATGATCAATGGAAACAGGATGCACCTGAGCTCAATTTTGAGTCTCATAGCAGAGTGTCTGAATACTTATGTAAATAAGGTATTACAGTCTTATATTTGTAATATATCTGCAAAAATTTCTAAAACCTGTCTTCACTTTGTCGTTATGGGTAGTGTGTGTAGATTGCTGAGGAAATGTTTTCATTTAATCCATTTTAGAATTAGCCTGTAATGTAACATAATGTGTAAAAAGTCGAGGGGTCTAAAAACTTTCCGAAGGCACAGTATATTATGCCCCCCCCCCATATCTAAAACCGAAATTGTGCCCCTGCCCCTCAGTATCACAAAGCAGACCCCCCAGTTCTTAGTAATCAGTACAACTGATTGTGATTCAATGAATATCTGTCTTTCAGAACAATAGGGCTTGGTCACCATTTATTGGATGTGGGGAAACTTTTAGCTGGTTCCCTCATGTAGCAGTAGTTGTGTAACATTGATTTTAAAAATGGGTTATACTTCATTAAATATAATTTCAAACTGACAGTACAGTACTTGCTTGTTATTGTCTTTTAAAGTGATGTTGGTATGTGATCAAGTCTATTTATCTCTGCAAATACCTTTTCTCCACGCACATTACCGTGTGTATGATTGTGCTCATAAATACCAAAGGTGTTTCTTTTGCTCTCATCATTGAGTAATGAATCATACGCTACATTTATTTCATGACCAATATTTATTTTGCTCTAGGCCTGTGGTGCTTTGAGTTGTGACACACCTTAGCTTTCAAGTGAGCTTTTTAGAATTTTGTGATCCACCTTTTGAACAAGTATCAAGTCTCGACCAACATTTTTACCTCGACCTATGAATTAAATAGTAGGTGACACACTAGGAGGCTCTAGAGCCTAATTTGTGAGAACCAATGCTCTAGTGTAAACCTGAAAGTTTACATGCTTTCCATGCATTTTATCTATTGACCATCAATCTTGCAATTGCATACCATATGATTAAATATTTCACAGTGCTTCTACAGTTACAGAGCTATTGTGTCAGTACTTGTGCCTTGTTCAGTTGTCTGATCCCCTTTCTTTCTTTCTTTCTTTCTTTCTTTCTTTCTTTCTTTCTTTCTTTCTTTCTTTCTTTCTTTCTTTCTTTCTTTCTTTCTTTCTTTCTTTCTTTCTTTCTTTCTTTCTTTCTTTCTTTCTTTCTTTCTTTCTTTTCTTTCTTTCTTTCTTTCTTTCTTTCTTTCTCGCTCTCTCTCCCTCCTACAGTGAGGAGCATCTACCCTCCATAGAGACACCCCTTTCAAGAGCCGATTCACCAAACATCTCCTTTTTTATTGGAATAATTGTCAGGGGACAATTATTAATTCTCTAAAAAAACTATGCTGAAAAATAGACGAAATTCTATATTTAAACTGACATGAACAAAGTCAAGTGAGGAAATATAAATGATAAATCAAGAGACCATTTAATATCTAACAGTTCCTCATACTTTTTAAAACGACTTGAAAGAGAAGAATAGAATGTACTGGTAAAATGAACATCAAGAGAACCGCTTAATTGTCTTGTATCAGAGGTGATTTATCAACATAATAGAACTAAGGGTGGGTCATGACCAATTTGCCATGCATGTTGTCATGATGACCAGCCCCTCCACCCCCTCCCCCTCCTCTGGTTGGTCCAGCTTTTGCTGTGGCTTCACCACCATGGACCTCAGCTGACAGAGGCCGTGCCCCCATGTCCCAACCCCTGTAGCTGCTCCAATCAGGCAAGCCGCGTCATCTGTACAAGGAAGGGTTTAGAGGACGTACCGGACAGTATATCTGTGAACACAAGATACCTCAACTTACAAGAGAACACAATTCAGGTAAATATGCCTTCCTCTCATTACATTTACCCACGATTCATACATGTACGCATATGAACAGAGTATGCTTTGCGGCAGAGAGGTTTCATATGGCTACAATATACCAGCATGTTTTTATATCTCTCAACAGGTGATAAAGTCAGACACGTTCAAGCACCTGCGGCATTTGGAAATACTGCAGCTCTCCAAGAATCACATCCGACAGATTGAGGTGGGTGCGTTCAATGGCCTGCCAAACCTCAACACCCTTGAGCTCTTTGACAATCGCCTCACGCTGGTACCATCGCAGGCCTTTGAGTACCTCAGCAAGCTGCGGGAGCTCTGGCTACGGAACAACCCCATCGAGACACTGCCAGCGTACGCCTTTCACCGCGTTCCTTCCCTGCGCCGGCTCGACCTGGGCGAACTCAGAAAGCTGGACTACATCTCTGAGGCCGCCTTTGAGGGCCTGGTCAACTTGCGCTTCCTGAATCTGGGAATGTGTGGCCTGAAGGACATCCCCAACCTCACACCCTTGGTCAGACTGGAGGAGCTGGAGCTGTCAGGAAACCAGCTGGGGATCGTCAGGCCGGGCTCCTTCCAGGGCCTGGTGTCACTGCGCAAGCTGTGGCTCATGCACTCCAAGGTGACGGTCATTGAGCGCAATGCCTTCGACGACCTGAAGAACCTGGAGGAGCTCAACCTGTCCCACAACTCTCTGCATTCACTGCCCCACGACCTCTTCACCCCGCTGCACCAGTTGGAGCGGGTGCACCTCAACCACAACCCCTGGGTGTGCAACTGCGATGTCCTGTGGCTCAGTTGGTGGCTCAAGGAGACAGTGCCCAGTAACACCACATGCTGTGCCCGTTGCCACGCGCCCCCAGTCCTGAAGGGCCGCTACATTGGTGAGCTGGACCAGAGCCACTTCACATGCTATGCTCCCGTCATCGTAGAGCCACCCACCGACCTCAATGTCACAGAGGGTATGGCTGCGGAGCTGAAGTGTCGCACTGGCACCTCCATGACGTCTGTCAACTGGCTCACCCCAAATGGCACCCTCATGACCCATGGATCGTACCGCGTCAGGATCTCAGTCCTTCATGACGGAACCCTGAATTTCACCAACGTTACTGTGCAGGACACGGGCCAATACACCTGCATGGTGACCAACTCCGCAGGCAACACCACGGCGACTGCAGTGCTCAACGTGTCCTCCTCCGACTCCAGCAACCCCTACAGCTTCTTCACCACCGTCACTGTTGAAACCGTGGAAACAAACAATGGTGAGGATGCTGGGAGGCAGTACATCAACGAAACCTACGTACCACCAGATTACTTGGGTCCCACTTTTTCAGGAGGGGTACTGGGTAAAGGCAGGGCTGGATTCACCATATCTCCATCTCGCTCTTCTCTCCACTCTTTCTCTCCGCGTGCCACCAGAAACACTGAAAATACAGTCACAGTGTCGATAATGGATGTCACAAACATTACTGGCCTGGACGACGTGATGAAAACCACCAAGATCATCATTGGCTGCTTTGTGGCCATCACCTTCATGGCAGCCGTGATGCTTGTGGTCTTCTACAAGCTGAGGAAGCAGCACCAGCTGCACAAGCACCATGGCCCCACCCGCGCTATTGAGATCATCAACGTGGAAGACGAGATTGGTGCCGGGGTCGGGAGCGGCATCTCAGGGGGATCGACCATGCAATCTGGGTGCGGAGGAGACGGAACATTGAGGATGCATCACCCGGAAATAGTCAACCTTCCCAACATTGGGCGATCAGAGCATCTTAACCATTACTACAAGGCCAATCATTTCAACAACAACGTGATGGGTCTGAGCATCGGGACAGGGGCAGGAGTCGGTACTCTAAGCAACAAGAACAATCTGTCTCCACTTAACCAGCAAGGCCAGGATATCCCAATCTCCTGTACACAGGTTCCAATCCCCTCCGCCACTTTCCAGACCATGTCTGGAAATGGCACCAACACCAACCCTCTTTCTGTTTCCCCACCTCTGCCAATGTCCCTCCCCATGCCCCCCATGGGATTACATGGATCGATCAAGGGTTTCATGGGCCAGAACCAGAACCCACAAATGGAACCTCTTCTGTTCAAGGGAAACTCAAAGGAAAACGTTCAAGAGACTCAAATTTGAGAACAAAGAGTGAGGAAAGAGAGAGAGTGCAAGGGAACGACAGAGAGGGGATTGATGGCTGGTTTACGCACTGAATGATTAGACACTACAGTGCATTGACATTACACCAAGAGAGAGGATAGACTGACACCGCAATACACAAACGCATAGGCTGGTCAGCTAAAGTGTACTGAGCCAAGGATTACCACAATGGGCCACTTGTGTTTGTAGTAACGGTCACGGCAATGGAGTTAAATATCGAACATCGCTACAATGTAAATCTGTGCCAAAGCAAATGTTTCTTGCAGTTTCTATGAGTTGTATTCACATAGAAGGAAGTACTGTGGCTCAATTCCCTAAGTCACTGTTGGCCAGTCTGTCAAGACATGCACAGCACGTACCACATTGAAGTTTGAGTTATGAGACATAACAGGACTAGACATTTCTAGTCATTTCTCTTTTACAGAAAACACTTGTGAAAGACACTCTGGTATAAACTCAATAGTCTCCCTTGAGGCCGTAGGTAGGCATAAATGGAAGGACAAAGGGTACAGTACAGTACAAATTACTGTGAAAATTCACAAATTCTATAAGTATATTTTCATTTGAGTATGTAACATTGCAGATTCCAATGCAGAGATATTTTGGAGGATGTATGAGCTGTAATAGTTTGTTTTGTGAATTATCAGGGGTGGTGATTGTGAAGGTTGAATTATACACTACATATGTTTTGAGTTTGGCTACTCATCCAAAACAGAAGGGCTCAATTGCAACACTCATTGCGATGCTATGAATTTGGCTTCCATGAATATTGTAAAATCGTAGGAGAGGTCCCCCAGTGTTCTGTAAGACAAGCTTTTGTCTGTGATAACTGGACAATTCTGTTCTGGTTTGTTTTGAGAGTATATTCCATATATTCCAGCAGGCTACTTGATTATTCAAATGAGAGCTTCAGGTGCCTGCATGTGCCATCAGCAAATGCAGGTGAAATAACTAAACAGTGAGCTAATATCATGCAAATAATTGTATGGGCAATGGAAATGTTGACAAAGTATAAAACAACAGATCAGTGGCAAGATATTTGCTAGAAGTGGGGAATTTGTTATGAACTCCTTTCTCACGGTGACCATTTTGATGCTTCATAATGCCGTCAACAGGGTGATTAAATGCCTGTCTTTGCCAGGGCATTCAGTCGGTGGGTTCAACCACCATATTTGGTTTAGTGTAACAGAAATGAATGATAATAGTATTTGGTTGTGTGACAGTTGGACAAATCACCTTTTTACAGTGTACCTTTCATGTGTTGATACCATTTAAAGCTTTGTGCATTTAAACTGTCTTCAATTATTTTTGCTTAGTTTGATATAATGTGTACAATTGTCTAGCCATGTATCATTCACATAAATAAATAAATCATATATCAATGTCATGGAGATCAGTGGAAACCAATTGAAAACAAACAATAGTTATAAAGAGTGATACAGTAGGCTACATTTTTAAATATAGGTTGAACCTATATGGTATATGATTCACCCATTAGTCATCTTGGTAATCCTAGTATGATGTCTGTTCTTAAATATCTCGTGACAGGCTTTTAGTCATTCTAATGAGAGAGTTACATTGGCATTGAAAGGACGCTTAAAGTGGCACAGAATCCAGTTTGTCTCCTGAAAAAGCTTCCGCTTCACTTCTTCACCTCAAGAAAATCTGAACATGGTTGTTGCAATTGAGAGCAAACTGAACACGCCAACCATATTCAAGTGGAAGAGCGATTGTTGAGATTAGATGTATGTGTAACTGTAATACTACACACAGCAAGTAGTATTTTTGTATATGGAGGTGATCTTGCACCAACATGCTGCTCTGTGTGATTTGTTATCCACTCAACATTTCCTTTTGCTGCACCCCTCTCTCCTCACAGAGCTGCATACATTTTCAGAGCTGGTGCCTTGAGTGAGTGGGGATGGTTGGTTCTTCTGGTTACTCCCGTAATGAGAAACAAAGGCGCATGTTTTGGGGAAATAATGATAACATGAATAATAATATGGTCAATTCTGATAGAACTGATATCTGTTGTGTTAGACATTTACATAGGGCTTTCATTTAGTTTGATCAGGATTAGTATATGAAAACAACATGCAAAACTGTACGGGTCAGTTTATAGGTTGCCCAACCAAGGAACTATGAGGGAGTTTTTCCTTTACGTTTTACACCCAGTTTCAGTAATTATGGTACTTCTTCTGAAAAAGCGTGAAGTAGAATAATGACATAGTATTTTACTAATGTGGTCCGGCAGACACTTTTTGCGAGCAGGGTTCAACTGTTTCCCTACTGAGACGCTACTAGAATATAAATGAAGACTAAAAACTCCAACATGTGGCTGCACTGGTGATGTGCTACATTTGGTAACTGCCCTGTCAGATTTCAAAGAGCATATTAAATACCTCTGAGTGTGCTACATGAGAGTAAACCACAGAACAAGATCTTGGAATTATAATATTTGGCCCAATGTTTGATGATCAACATCACTATTGTAGACATGTCACTTTCATATACCATTGGAGAAACTGTCTATTATTAAGCTATATTATTATTTATACATTTTGTATTATTGTTATTATTATCATTATGATCATTATTATTATCAGGACCCTGTTACACCCTGAAAGGAATGGTGTAGTAAATGTCTACCCAACTGGAATATGATGGAAGAAATGCACAACAGGAACTACTATACAGTCACTACTAAACCATGCCCGAGTAACAACACCAGTAAAGAACACATGAACTTTGACAACTATGTCATCTTTACTCTACTTTACAAAAGAAGATGATGATGCCCCCCCCCCCACAGTAATGGAATACTGTATTGTAAACCACAAACTGACCTTTTGGTACGAGATTCCGTTTGATAAACAGAACGAGAAACTGAACTATGTTGTTTTCTGGAAAGCTTTTTAATGACGTGAAAGAAATGAAGTTAAGCTATAGCAAACATATAGATTTCTTTAAATGCAAAATAATAAAAGCATCATTTTTGTGTTCATTTGTTTAAAAGAATTCCGCAAGTGTTGGTTGTATCTAAAGTGTAATATTATTGATATGGTCATTATCAATGTATTGTCATCTGATGTCACTTATAAATCATAAACCCAGGGATACAAAATGGTGTAGTAGGAGGTTTGAAACATTGTACTACTTTTCTATTCAACTTTGGCCACATCAATACATAGGGTATTTACACTTCTATGATTGTCTTACAATGACTGAGAGGTACGTTGCCAGTTTGGCTTAACTTTCTGCCAGCTGTAAAGAATATTTCTCATTAAGAACTGTTCAACACACACAGTTCCAATTTAGTTTTGTTGTTTTCCCATCTTGAGCACCACATACTACAAAACACTTGAGTTTATCAGTTAAGCCAGGTAATATTCTGATGACATGATAATACATTAAGTTACGGCGTGGATTTTATAACACAAAAATGAAATGAATTCTGAACAGTATCACTTCTTCTGTGTGTTTTGTCATTTTTAGTTTTCCGACCTCTTATGAAGAGAAGGGAGTTAGTACTTCATTGGCCACTAGCACGGTGCCCATGTTAGGTCAGAGTCACATCAATGGAAATTGTGTCAGAGTCAATTAATTAAAAAATGTTTGTTGGACATGACTGTAAAAACACCAGCAAATCAGCTCCAAGTGATTTTAATTTAGGAAATCGGTTACAAAGTATTTCCACTCAAGGTTTGAAATGAGTATATTTTAGTCAACTGTTATATCTGTTTGGGCTTCTTGCGGTCAATTTGCAGTTTAACAATTATTTATAATTACAGTGCCTTGCGAAAGTATTCGGCCCCCTTGAACTTTGCGACCTTTTTCCACATTTCAGGCTTCAAACATAAAGATATAAAACTGTATTTTTTGTGAAGAATCAACAACAAGTGGGACACAATCATGAAGTGGAACGACTTTTATTGGATATTTCAAACTTTTTTAACAAATCAAAAACTGAAAAATTGGGCGTGCAAAATTATTCAGCCCCCTTAATACTTTGTAGCGCCACCTTTTGCTGCGATTACAGCTGTAAGTCGCTTGGGGTATGTCTCTATCAGTTTTGCACATCGAGAGACTGAAATATTTTCCCATTCCTCCTTGCAAGACAGCTCGAGCTCTGTGAGGTTGGATGGAGAGCATTTGTGAACAGCAGTTTTCAGTTCTTTCCACAGATTCTCGATTGGATTCAGGTCTGGACTTTGACTTGGCCATTCTAACACCTGGATATTTATTTTTGAACCATTCCATTGTAGATTTTGCTTTATGCTTTGGATCATTGTCTTGTTGGAAGACAAATCTCCGTCCCAGTCTCAGGTCTTTTGCAGACTCCATCAGGTTTTCTTCCAGAATGGTCCTGTATTTGGCTCCATCCATCTTCCCATCAATTTTAACCATCTTCCCTGTCCTGCTGAAGAAAAGCGGGCCCAAACCATGATGCTGCCACCACCATGTTTGACAGTGGGTATGGTGTGTTCAGGGTGATGAGCTGTGTTGCTTTTACGCCAAACATAACGTTTTGCATTGTTGCCAAAAAAGTTCAATTTTGGTTTCATCTGACCAGAGCACCTTCTTCCACATGTTTGGTGTGTCTCCCAGGTGGCTTGTGGCAAACTTTAAACGACACTTTTTATGGATATCTTTAAGAAATGGCTTTCTTCTTGCCACTCTTCCATAAAGGCCAGATTTGTGCACAATATGACTGATTGTTGTCCTATGGACAGAGTCTCCCACCTCAGCTGTAGATCTCTGCAGTTCATCCAGAGTGATCATGGGCCTCTTGGCTGCATCTCTGATCAGTCTTCTCCTTGTATGAGCTGAAAGTTTAGAGGGACGGCCAGGTCTTGGTAGATTTGCAGTGGTCTGATACTCCTTCCATTTCAATATTATCACTTGCACAGTGCTCCTTGGGATGTTTAAAGCTTGGGAAATCTTTTTGTATCCAAATCCGGCTTTAAACTTCTTCACAACAGTATCTCAGACCTGCCTGGTGTGTTCCTTGTTCTTCATGATGCTCTCTGCGCTTTTAATGGACCTCTGACACTATCACAGTGCAGGTGCATTTATACGGAGACTTGATTACACACAGGTGGATTGTATTTATCATCATTAGTCATTTAGGTCAACATTGGATCATTCAAAGATCCTCACTGAACTTCTGGAGAGAGTTTGCTGCACTGAAAGTAAAGGGGCTGAATAATTTTGCAATTTACTGTTGCGAGTTAGAATAGTATAATATCATTTAGCAATTTCGCAATTTGGTTGTGCATCAGCATTTTTCTCTTGTTATGTCAGTCACTGGCTGTCACTCAATTAGCCATGTCAGGAAAAAAAGATATTGGTAAGTTAGTCTAGTGGCCAGCTTGTAGTATTAATGGTTGATTTACCCCATTGGTTTTGTTAGTCACCCTCAATCAGATATCATATTAAGATAAGCTGAATAGAATTGTGGAGAATTGCATTAAATGTATTATAAAATGACTAAATTTTCTCTCTGCCCCATGGCTAAATGTGAAGAATTGCAGCAATCTTACATTAAAACCGCAACATTTTATTTTTGTCACCGTGGCAAAATGTGTAGATTTTTAGCAATCGTACATTAAAACTGCAACATTTTCTCTCTGCCCCATGGCAAAATGTGAAGAATTGCAGCAATTGTACATTAAACCTGCAACATTTTCTCTCTGCCCTGTGGCTAAATGTGTAGATTTGTAGCAATCGTACATTAAAACTGCAACATTTTCTCTCTGCCCCATGGCAAAATGGGAAGAATTGCAGCAATCATACATTAAACTGCAACATTTTCTCTTTCCCCCATGGCAAAATGTGTAGAACTGCAGCAAACGTACATTAAAACTGCAACATTTTCTCTCTGCCCCATGGCAAAATTTGAAGGATTGCAGCTATTGTACATTAAAACTGCAAAATTTTATCTCTGCCCCATGGCTAAATGTCTAGATTTGTAGCAATCGTACATTAAAACTGCAACATTTTCTCTCTGCCCCATGGCAAAATGTGTAGAATTGCAGCAATCGTACATTAAAACTGCAAAATTTTCTCTCTAACCCATGGCAAAATTTGAAGAATTGCAGCAATCGTACATTACAACTGCAACATTTTCTCTCTGCTCCATGGCCAAATGTGAAGAATTACAGCAATCTTATATTAAAACCGCAACATTTTATTTTTGTCACCGTGGCAAAATGTGTAGATTTTTAGCAATCGTACATTAAAACTGCAACATTTTCTCTCTGCCCCATGGCAAAATGTGAAGAATTGCAGCAAATGTACATTAAACCTGCAACATTTTCTCTCGACCCTGTGGCTAAATGTGTAGATTTGTAGCAATCGTACATTAAAACTGCAACATTTTCTCTCTGCCCCATGGCAAAATGTGAAGAATTGCAGCAATCATACATTAAAACTGCAACATTTTCTCTCTGCCCCATGGCAAAATGTGTAGAATTGCAGCAATCGTACATTAAAACTGCAACATTTTCTCTCTGCCCCAAGGCAAAATGTGTAGAATTGCAGCAATCGTACATTAAAACTGCAACATTTTCTCTCTGCCCCATGGCAAAATGTGTAGAATTGCAGCAATCGTACATTAAAACTGCAAAATTTTACCTCTGCCCCATGGCTAAATGTCTAGATTTGTAGCAATCGTACATTAAAACTGCAACATTTTCTCTCTGCCCCATGGCAAAATGTGTAGAATTGCAGCAATCGTACATTAAAACTGCAACATTTTCTCTCTGCCCCATGGCAAAATTTGAAGAATTGCAGCAATCATACATTACAACTGCAACATTTTCTCTCTGCTCCATGGCCAAATGTGAAGAATTACAGCAATCTTACATTAAAACCGCAACATTTTCTCTCTGCCCCATGGCAAAATGTGTAGAATTGCAGCAATCGTACATTACAACTGCAACATTTTCTCTCTTCCACATGGCAAAATGTGTAGAATTGCAGCAATCGTACATTACAACTGCAACATTTTATCTCTGCTCCATGGCCAAATGTGAAGAATTACAGCAATCTTACATTAAAACCGCAACATTTTATTTTTGTCACCGTGGCAAAATGTGTAGATTATTAGCAATCGTACATTAAAACTGCAACATTTTCTCTCTGCCCCATGTCAAAATGTGGAGAATTGCAGCAATTGTACATTAAATCTTCAACATTTTCTCTCTGCCCTGTGGCTAAATGTGTAGATTTGTAGCAATCGTACATTAAAACTGCAACATTTTCTCTCTGCCCCATGGCAAAATGTGAAGAATTGCAGCAATCATACATTAAACTGCAACATTTTCTCTTTCCCCAATGGCAAAATGTGTAGAACTGCAGCAAACGTACATTAAAACTGCAACATTTTCTCTCTCGCCCATGGCAAAATGTGAAGGATTGCAGCAATCGTACATTAAAACTGCAAAATTTTATCTCTGCCCCATGGATAAATGTCTAGATTTTTAGCAATCATACATTAAAACTGCAACATTTTCTCTCTGCCCCATGGCAAAATGTGAAGAATTGCAGCAATTGTACATTAAACCTGCAACATTTTCTCTCTGCCCTGTGGCTAAATGTGTAGATTTGTAGGAATCGTACATTAAAACTGCAACATTTTCTCTCTGCCCCATTGCAAAATGTGAAGAATTGCAGCAATCATACATTAAACTGCAACATTTTCTCTTTCCCCCATGGCAAAATGTGTAGAACTGCAGCAAACGTACATTAAAACTGCAACATTTTCTCTCTGCTCCATGGCAAAATGTGAAGGATTGCAGCAATCGTACATTAAAACTGCAAAATTTTATCTCTGCCCCATGGCTAAATGTGTAGATTTTTAGCAATCGTACATTAAAACTGCAACATTTTCTCTCTGCCCCATGGCAAAATGTGAAGAATTGCAGCAATTGTACATTAAACCTGCAACATTTTCTATCTGCCCTGTGTCTAAATGTGTAGATTTGTAGCAATCGTACATTAAAACTGCAACATTTTCTCTCTGCCCCATGGCAAAATGTGAAGAATTGCAGCAATCATACATTAAACTGCAACATTTTCTCTTTCCCCCATGGCAAAATGTGTAGAACTGCAGCAAACGTACATTAAAACTGCAACATTGTCTCTCTGCCCCATGGCAAAATTTGAAGGATTGCAGCTATTGTACATTAAAACTGCAAAATTTTATCTCTGCCACATGGCAAAATGTGTAGAATTGCAGCAATCGTACATTAAAACTGCAACATTTTCTCTCTGCCCCATGGCAAAATTTGAAGAATTGCAGCAATCGTACATTAGAACTGCAACATTTTCTTTCTGCTCCATGGCCAAATGTGAAGAATTACAGCAATCTTACATTAAAACTGCAACATTTACTATCTGCCCCGTGGCTAAATGTCTATATATGTAGCAATCGTACATTAAAGGTGCAACATTTTCTCTCTGACTCGTGGCTAAATGTGTATATTTGTAGCAATCGTACATTAAAGGTGCAACATTTTCTCTCTGCTCCATGGCCAAATGTGAAGAATTGCAGCAATCTTACATTAAAACTGCAACATTTTCTCTCTGCCCCATGGCAAAATGTGAAGAATTGCAGCAATCGTACATTAAAACTGCAACATTTTATCTCTGCCCCATGGCTAAATGTCTAGATTTGTAGCAATCGTACATTCAAACTGCAACATTTTCTCTCTGCCCCATGGCTAAATGTGAAGAATTGTAGCAATCGTACATTAAAACCGCAACATTTTCTTTTTGCCCCTGGGCAAAATGTGTAGATCTGTTGCAATCGTACATTAAAACTGCAACATTTTCTCTCTGCCCCATGGCAAAATGTGAAGAATTGCAGCAATTGTACATTAAAACTGCAACACTTTCTCTCTGTCCCATGGCAAAATGTGTAGATTTGAAGCAATCGTACATTAAAACTGCAACATTTTCTCTCTGCTCCATGGCAAAATGTGAAGAATTGCAGCAATCTTACATTAAAACCGCAACATTTTCTCTCTGCCCCATGGCAAAATGTGAAGAATTGCAGCAATCGTACATTAAAACTGCAACATTTTCTCTCTGTCCCATGGCAAAATGTGTAGATTTGTTGCACTCGTACATTAAAACTGCAACATTTTCTCTAAGCCCCATGGCAAAAGGTGTAGATTTGTAGCAATCGTACATTAAAACTGCAACATTTTCTCTTTCCCCCATGGCAAAATCTGTAGAACTGCAGCAAACGTACATTAAAACTGCAACAGTTTCTCTCTGCCCCATGGCAAAATTTGAAGGATTGCAGCTATTGTACATTAAAACTGCAAAATTTTATATCTGCCCCGTGGCTAAATGTCTAGATTTTTAGCAATCGTACATTAAAACTGCAACATTTTCTCTCTGCCACATGGCAAAATGTGTAGAATTGCAGCAATCGTACATTAAAACTGTAACATTTTCTCTCTGCCCCATGGCAAAAATTGAAGAATTGCAGCAATCGTACATTAGAACTGCAACATTTTCTCTCTGCTCCATGGCCAAATGTGAAGAATTACAGCAATCTTACATTAAAACCGCAACATTTTATTTTTTTCACCGTGGCAAAATGTGAAGGATTGCAGCAATCGTACATTAAAACTGCAAAATTTTATCTCTGCCCCATGGATAAATGTCTAGATTTTTAGCAATCATACATTAAAACTGCAACATTTTCTCTCTGCCCCATGGCAAAATGTGAAGAATTGCAGCAATTGTACATTAAACCTGCAACATTTTCTCTCTGCCCTGTGGCTAAATGTGTAGATTTGTAGGAATCGTACATTAAAACTGCAACATTTTCTCTCTGCCCCATGGCAAAATGTGAAGAATTGCAGCAATCATACATTAAACTGCAACATTTTCTCTTTCCCCCATGGCAAAATGTGTAGAACTGCAGCAAACGTACATTAAAACTGCAACATTTTCTCTCTGCTCCATGGCAAAATGTGAAGGATTGCAGCAATCGTACATTAAAACTGCAAAATTTTATCTCTGCCCCATGGCTAAATGTGTAGATTTTTAGCAATCGTACATTAAAACTGCAACATTTTCTCTCTGCCCCATGGCAAAATGTGAAGAATTGCAGCAATTGTACATTAAACCTGCAACATTTTCTCTCTGCCCTGTGGCTAAATGTGTAGATTTGTAGCAATCGTACATTAAAACTGCAACATTTTCTCTCTGCCACATGGCAAAATGTGAAGAATTGCAGCAATCATACATTAAACTGCAACATTTTCTCTTTCCCCCATGGCAAAATGTGTAGAACTGCAGCAAACGTACATTAAAACTGCAACATTGTCTCTCTGCCCCATGGCAAAATTTGAAGGATTGCAGCTATTGTACATTAAAACTGCAAAATTTTATCTCTGCCACATGGCAAAATGTGTAGAATTGCAGCAATCGTACATTAAAACTGCAACATTTTCTCTCTGCCCCATGGCAAAATTTGAAGAATTGCAGCAATCGTACATTAGAACTGCAACATTTTCTCTCTGCTCCATGGCCAAATGTGAAGAATTACAGCAATCTTACATTAAAACTGCAACATTTACTATCTGCCCCGTGGCTAAATGTCTATATATGTAGCAATCGTACATTAAAGGTGCAACATTTTCTCTCTGACTCGTGGCTAAATGTGTATATTTGTAGCAATCGTACATTAAAGGTGCAACATTTTCTCTCTGCTCCATGGCCAAATGTGAAGAATTGCAGCAATCTTACATTAAAACTGCAACATTTTCTCTCTGCCCCATGGCAAAATGTGAAGAATTGCAGCAATCGTACATTAAAACTGCAACATTTTATCTCTGCCCCATGGCTAAATGTCTAGATTTGTAGCAATCGTACATTCAAACTGCAACATTTTCTCTCTGCCCCATGGCTAAATGTGAAGAATTGTAGCAATCGTACATTAAAACCGCAACATTTTCTTTTTGCCCCTGGGCAAAATGTGTAGATCTGTTGCAATCGTACATTAAAACTGCAACATTTTCTCTCTGCCCCATGGCAAAATGTGAAGAATTGCAGCAATTGTACATTAAAACTGCAACACTTTCTCTCTGTCCCATGGCAAAATGTGTAGATTTGAAGCAATCGTACATTAAAACTGCAACATTTTCTCTCTGCTCCATGGCAAAATGTGAAGAATTGCAGCAATCTTACATTAAAACCGCAACATTTTCTCTCTGCCCCATGGCAAAATGTGAAGAATTGCAGCAATCGTACATTAAAACTGCAACATTTTCTCTCTGTCCCATGGCAAAATGTGTAGATTTGTTGCACTCGTACATTAAAACTGCAACATTTTCTCTAAGCCCCATGGCAAAAGGTGTAGATTTGTAGCAATCGTACATTAAAACTGCAACATTTTCTCTTTCCCCCATGGCAAAATCTGTAGAACTGCAGCAAACGTACATTAAAACTGCAACAGTTTCTCTCTGCCCCATGGCAAAATTTGAAGGATTGCAGCTATTGTACATTAAAACTGCAAAATTTTATATCTGCCCCGTGGCTAAATGTCTAGATTTTTAGCAATCGTACATTAAAACTGCAACATTTTCTCTCTGCCACATGGCAAAATGTGTAGAATTGCAGCAATCGTACATTAAAACTGTAACATTTTCTCTCTGCCCCATGGCAAAAATTGAAGAATTGCAGCAATCGTACATTAGAACTGCAACATTTTCTCTCTGCTCCATGGCAAAATGTGAAGAATTGCAGCAATTGTACATTAAACCTGCAACATTTTCTCTCTGCCCTGAGGCTAAATGTGTAGATTTGTAGGAATCGTACATTAAAACTGCAACATTTTCTCTCTGCCCCATGGCAAAATGTGAAGAATTGCAGCAATCATACATTAAACTGCAACATTTTCTCTTTCCCCCATGGCAAAATGTGTAGAACTGCAGCAAACGTACATTAAAACTGCAACATTTTCTCTAAGCTCCATGGAAAAATGTGAAGGATTGCAGCAATCGTACATTAAAACTGCAAAATTTTATCTCTGCCCCATGGCTAAATGTGTAGATTTTTAGCAATCGTACATTAAAACTGCAACATTTTCTCTCTGCCCCATGGCAAAATGTGAAGAATTGCAGCAATTGTACATTAAACCTGCAACATTTTCTCTCTGCCCTGTGGCTAAATGTGTAGATTTGTAGCAATCGTACATTAAAACTGCAACATTTTCTCTCTGCCCCATGGCAAAATGTGAAGAATTGCAGCAATCATACATTAAACTGCAACATTTTCTCTTTCCCCCATGGCAAAATGTGTAGAACTGCAGCAAACGTACATTAAAACTGCAACATTGTCTCTCTGCCCCATGGCAAAATTTGAAGGATTGCAGCTATTGTACATTAAAACTGCAAAATTTTATCTCTGCCCCATTGCTAAATGTCTAGATTTGTAGCAATCGTACATTAAAACTGCAACATTTTCTCTCTGCCACATGGCAAAATGTGTAGAATTGCAGCAATCGTACATTAAAACTGCAACATTTTCTCTCTGCCCCATGGCAAAATTTGAAGAATTGCAGCAATCGTACATTAGAACTGCAACATTTTCTCTCTGCTCCATGGCCAAATGTGAAGAATTACAGCAATCTTACATTAAAACTGCAACATTTACTATCTGCCCCGTGGCTAAATGTCTATATATGTAGCAATCGTACATTAAAGGTGCAACATTTTCTCTCTGACTCGTGGCTAAATGTGTATATTTGTAGCAATCGTACATTAAAGGTGCAACATTTTCTCTCTGCTCCATGGCCAAATGTGAAGAATTGCAGCAATCTTACATTAAAACTGCAACATTTTCTCTCTGCCCCATGGCAAAATGTGAAGAATTGCAGCAATCGTACATTAAAACTGCAACATTTTATCTCTGCCCCATGGCTAAATGTCTAGATTTGTAGCAATCGTACATTCAAACTGCAACATTTTCTCTCTGCCCCATGGCTAAATGTGAAGAATTGTAGCAATCGTACATTAAAACCGCAACATTTTCTTTTTGCCCCTGGGCAAAATGTGTAGATCTGTTGCAATCGTACATTAAAACTGCAACATTTTCTCTCTGCCCCATGGCAAAATGTGAAGAATTGCAGCAATTGTACATTAAAACTGCAACACTTTCTCTCTGTCCCATGGCAAAATGTGTAGATTTGAAGCAATCGTACATTAAAACTGCAACATTTTCTCTCTGCTCCATGGCAAAATGTGAAGAATTGCAGCAATCTTACATTAAAACCGCAACATTTTCTCTCTGCCCCATGGCAAAATGTGAAGAATTGCAGCAATCGTACATTAAAACTGCAACATTTTCTCTCTGTCCCATGGCAAAATGTGTAGATTTGTTGCACTCGTACATTAAAACTGCAACATTTTCTCTAAGCCCCATGGCAAAAGGTGTAGATTTGTAGCAATCGTACATTAAAACTGCAACATTTTCTCTTTCCCCCATGGCAAAATCTGTAGAACTGCAGCAAACGTACATTAAAACTGCAACAGTTTCTCTCTGCCCCATGGCAAAATTTGAAGGATTGCAGCTATTGTACATTAAAACTGCAAAATTGTATCTCTGCCCCGTGGCTAAATGTCTAGATTTTTAGCAATCGTACATTAAAACTGCAACATTTTCTCTCTGCCACATGGCAAAATGTGTAGAATTGCAGCAATCGTACATTAAAACTGTAACATTTTCTCTCTGCCCCATGGCAAAAATTGAAGAATTGCAGCAATCGTACATTAGAACTGCAACATTTTCTCTCTGCTCCATGGCCAAATGTGAAGAATTACAGCAATCTTACATTAAAACCGCAACATTTTTTTTTTTCACCGTGGCAAAATGTGTAGATTTTTAGCAATCGTACATTAAAACTGCAACATTTTCTCTCTGCCCCATGGCAAAATGTGAAGAATTGCAGCAATTGTACATTAAACCTGCAACATTTTCTCTCTGCCCTGAGGCTAAATGTGTAGATTTGTAGGAATCGTACATTAAAACTGCAACATTTTCTCTCTGCCCCATGGCAAAATGTGAAGAATTGCAGCAATCATACATTAAACTGCAACATTTTCTCTTTCCCCCATGGCAAAATGTGTAGAACTGCAGCAAACGTACATTAAAATTGCAACATTTTCTCTCTGCTCCATGGCAAAATGTGAAGGATTGCAGCAATCGTACATTAAAACTGCAAAATTTTATCTCTGCCCCATGGCTAAATGTGTAGATTTTTAGCAATCGTACATTAAAACTGCAACATTTTCTCTCTGCCCCATGGCAAAATGTGAAGAATTGCAGCAATTGTACATTAAACCTGCAACATTTTCTCTCTGCCCTGTGGCTAAATGTGTAGATTTGTAGCAATCGTACATTAAAACTGCAACATTTTCTCTCTGCTCCATGGCCAAATGTGAAGAATTACAGCAATCTTACATTAAAACCGCAACATTTTATTTTTTTCACCGTGGCAAAATGTGTAGATTTTTAGCAATCGTACATTAAAACTGCAACATTTTCTCTCTGCCCCATGGCAAAATGTGAAGAATTGCAGCAATTGTACATTCAACCTGCAACATTTTCTCTCTGCCCTGAGGCTAAATGTGTAGATTTGTAGGAATCGTACATTAAAACTGCAACATTTTCTCTCTGCCCCATGGCAAAATGTGAAGAATTGCAGCAATCATACATTAAACTGCAACATTTTCTCTTTCCCCCATGGCAAAATGTGTAGAACTGCAGCAAACGTACATTAAAACTGCAACATTTTCTCTCTGCTCCATGGCAAAATGTGAAGGATTGCAGCAATCGTACATTAAAACTGCAAAATTTTATCTCTGCCCCATGGCTAAATGTGTAGATTTTTAGCAATCGTACATTAAAACTGCAACATTTTCTCTCTGCCCCATGGCAAAATGTGAAGAATTGCAGCAATTGTACATTAAACCTGCAACATTTTCTCTCTGCCCTGTGGCTAAATGTGTAGATTTGTAGCAATCGTACATTAAAACTGCAACATTTTCTCTCTGCCCCATGGCAAAATGTGAAGAATTGCAGCAATCATACATTAAACTGCAACATTTTCTCTTTCCCCCATGGCAAAATGTGTAGAACTGCAGCAAACGTACATTAAAACTGCAACATTTTCTCTCTGCCCCATGGCAAAATTTGAAGGATTGCAGCTATTGTACATTAAAACTGCAAAATTTTATCTCTGCCCCATTGCTAAATGTCTAGATTTGTAGCAATCGTACATTAAAACTGCAACATTTTATCTCTGCCCCATGGCTAAATGTCTAGATTTGTAGCAATCGTACATTCAAACTGCAACATTTTCTCTCTGCCCCATGGCTAAATGTGAAGAATTGTAGCAATCGTACATTAAAACCGCAACATTTTCTTTTTGCCCCTGGGCAAAATGTGTAGATCTGTTGCAATCGTACATTAAAACTGCAACATTTTCTCTCTGCCCCATGGCAAAATGTGAAGAATTGCAGCAATTGTACATTAAAACTGCAACACTTTCTCTCTGTCCCATGGCAAAATGTGTAGATTTGAAGCAATCGTACATTAAAACTGCAACATTTTCTCTCTGCTCCATGGCAAAATGTGAAGAATTGCAGCAATCTTACATTAAAACCGCAACATTTTCTCTCTGCCCCATGGCAAAATGTGAAGAATTGCAGCAATCGTACATTAAAACTGCAACATTTTCTCTCTGTCCCATGGCAAAATGTGTAGATTTGTTGCACTCGTACATTAAAACTGCAACATTTTCTCTAAGCCCCATGGCAAAAGGTGTAGATTTGTAGCAATCGTACATGAAAACTGCAACATTTTCTCTTTCCCCCATGGCAAAATGTGTAGAACTGCAGCAAACGTACATTAAAACTGCAACAGTTTCTCTCTGCCCCATGGCAAAATTTGAAGGATTGCAGCTATTGTACATTAAAACTGCAAAATTTTATCTCTGCCCCGTGGCTAAATGTCTAGATTTTTAGCAATCGTACATTAAAACTGCAACATTTCCTCTCTGCCACATGGCAAAATGTGTAGAATTGCAGCAATCGTACATTAAAACTGTAACATTTTCTCTCTGCCCCATGGCAAAAATTGAAGAATTGCAGCAATCGTACATTAGAACTGCAACATTTTCTCTCTGCTCCATGGCCAAATGTGAAGAATTACAGCAATCTTACATTAAAACCGCAACATTTTATTTTTTTCACCGTGGCAAAATGTGTAGATTTTTAGCAATCGTACATTAAAACTGCAACATTTTCTCTCTGCCCCATGGCAAAATGTGAAGAATTGCAGCAATTGTACATTAAACCTGCAACATTTTCTCTCTGCCCTGTGGCAAAATGTGTAGATTTGTAGCAATCGTACATTAAAACTGCAACATTTTCTCTCTGCCCCATGGCAAAATGTGAAGAATTGCAGCAATCATACATTAAACTGCAACATTTTCTCTTTCCCCCATGGCAAAATGTGTAGAACTGCAGCAAACGTACATTAAAACTGCAACATTTTCTCTCTGCCCCATGGCAAAATTTGAAGGATTGCAGCTATTGTACATTAAAACTGCAAAATTTTATCTCTGCCCCATTGCTAAATGTCTAGATTTGTAGCAATCGTACATTAAAACTGCAACATTTTCTCTCTGCCACATGGCAAAATGTGTAGAATTGCAGCAATCGTACATTAAAACTGCAACATTTTCTCTCTGCCCCATGGCAAAATTTGAAGAATTGCAGCAATCGTACATTAGAACTGCAACATTTTCTCTCTGCTCCATGGCCAAATGTGAAGAATTACAGCAATCTTATATTAAAACCGCAACATTTTATTTTTTTCACCGTGGCAAAATGTGTAGATTTTTAGCAATCGTACATTAAAACTGCAACATTTTCTCTCTGCCCCATGGCAAAATGTGAAGAATTGCAGCAATTGTACATTAAACCTGCAACATTTTCTCTCTGCCCTGAGGCTAAATGTGTAGATTTGTAGGAATCGTACATTAAAACTGCAACATTTTCTCTCTGCCCCATGGCAAAATGTGAAGAATTGCAGCAATCATACATTAAACTGCAACATTTTCTCTTTCCCCCATGGCAAAATGTGTAGAACTGCAGCAAACGTACATTAAAACTGCAACATTTTCTCTCTGCTCCATGGCAAAATGTGAAGGATTGCAGCAATCGTACATTAAAACTGCAAAATTTTATCTCTGCCCCATGGCTAAATGTGTAGATTTTTAGCAATCGTACATTAAAACTGCAACATTTTCTCTCTGCCCCATGGCAAAATGTGAAGAATTGCAGCAATTGTACATTAAACCTGCAACATTTTCTCTCTGCCCTGTGGCTAAATGTGTAGATTTGTAGCAATCGTACATTAAAACTGCAACATTTTCTCTCTGCCCCATGGCAAAATGTGAAGAATTGCAGCAATCATACATTAAACTGCAACATTTTCTCTTTCCCCCATGGCAAAATGTGTAGAACTGCAGCAAACGTACATTAAAACTGCAACATTTTCTCTCTGCCCCATGGCAAAATTTGAAGGATTGCAGCTATTGTACATTAAAACTGCAAAATTTTATCTCTGCCCCATTGCTAAATGTCTAGATTTGTAGCAATCGTACATTAAAACTGCAACATTTTATCTCTGCCCCATGGCTAAATGTCTAGATTTGTAGCAATCGTACATTCAAACTGCAACATTTTCTCTCTGCCCCATGGCTAAATGTGAAGAATTGTAGCAATCGTACATTAAAACCGCAACATTTTCTTTTTGCCCCTGGGCAAAATGTGTAGATCTGTTGCAATCGTACATTAAAACTGCAACATTTTCTCTCTGCCCCATGGCAAAATGTGAAGAATTGCAGCAATTGTACATTAAAACTGCAACACTTTCTCTCTGTCCCATGGCAAAATGTGTAGATTTGAAGCAATCGTACATTAAAACTGCAACATTTTCTCTCTGCTCCATGGCAAAATGTGAAGAATTGCAGCAATCTTACATTAAAACCGCAACATTTTCTCTCTGCCCCATGGCAAAATGTGAAGAATTGCAGCAATCGTACATTAAAACTGCAACATTTTCTCTCTGTCCCATGGCAAAATGTGTAGATTTGTTGCACTCGTACATTAAAACTGCAACATTTTCTCTAAGCCCCATGGCAAAAGGTGTAGATTTGTAGCAATCGTACATGAAAACTGCAACATTTTCTCTTTCCCCCATGGCAAAATGTGTAGAACTGCAGCAAACGTACATTAAAACTGCAACAGTTTCTCTCTGCCCCATGGCAAAATTTGAAGGATTGCAGCTATTGTACATTAAAACTGCAAAATTTTATCTCTGCCCCGTGGCTAAATGTCTAGATTTTTAGCAATCGTACATTAAAACTGCAACATTTTCTCTCTGCCACATGGCAAAATGTGTAGAATTGCAGCAATCGTACATTAAAACTGTAACATTTTCTCTCTGCCCCATGGCAAAAATTGAAGAATTGCAGCAATCGTACATTAGAACTGCAACATTTTCTCTCTGCTCCATGGCCAAATGTGAAGAATTACAGCAATCTTACATTAAAACCGCAACATTTTATTTTTTTCACCGTGGCAAAATGTGTAGATTTTTAGCAATCGTACATTAAAACTGCAACATTTTCTCTCTGCCCCATGGCAAAATGTGAAGAATTGCAGCAATTGTACATTAAACCTGCAACATTTTCTCTCTGCCCTGTGGCTAAATGTGTAGATTTGTAGCAATCGTACATTAAAACTGCAACATTTTCTCTCTGCCCCATGGCAAAATGTGAAGAATTGCAGCAATCATACATTAAACTGCAACATTTTCTCTTTCCCCCATGGCAAAATGTGTAGAACTGCAGCAAACGTACATTAAAACTGCAACATTTTCTCTCTGCCCCATGGCAAAATTTGAAGGATTGCAGCTATTGTACATTAAAACTGCAAAATTTTATCTCTGCCCCATTGCTAAATGTCTAGATTTGTAGCAATCGTACATTAAAACTGCAACATTTTCTCTCTGCCACATGGCAAAATGTGTAGAATTGCAGCAATCGTACATTAAAACTGCAACATTTTCTCTCTGCCCCATGGCAAAATTTGAAGAATTGCAGCAATCGTACATTAGAACTGCAACATTTTCTCTCTGCTCCATGGCCAAATGTGAAGAATTACAGCAATCTTATATTAAAACCGCAACATTTTATTTTTTTCACCGTGGCAAAATGTGTAGATTTTTAGCAATCGTACATTAAAACTGCAACATTTTCTCTCTGCCCCATGGCAAAATGTGAAGAATTGCAGCAATTGTACATTAAATCTGCAACATTTTCTCTCTGCCCTGAGGCTAAATGTGTAGATTTGTAGGAATCGTACATTAAAACTGCAACATTTTCTCTCTGCCCCATGGCAAAATGTGAAGAATTGCAGCAATCATACATTAAACTGCAACATTTTCTCTTTCCCCCATGGCAAAATGTGTAGAACTGCAGCAAACGTACATTAAAACTGCAACATTTTCTCTCTGCTCCATGGCAAAATGTGAAGGATTGCAGCAATCGTACATTAAAACTGCAAAATTTTATCTCTGCCCCATGGCTAAATGTGTAGATTTTTAGCAATCGTACATTAAAACTGCAACATTTTCTCTCTGCCCCATGGCAAAATGTGAAGAATTGCAGCAATTGTACATTAAACCTGCAACATTTTCTCTCTGCCCTGTGGCTAAATGTGTAGATTTGTAGCAATCGTACATTAAAACTGCAACATTTTCTCTCAGCCCCATGGCAAAATGTGAAGAATTGCAGCAATCATACATTAAACTGCAACATTTTCTCTTTCCCCCATGGCAAAATGTGTAGAACTGCAGCAAACGTACATTAAAACTGCAACATTTTCTCTCTGCCCCATGGCAAAATTTGAAGGATTGCAGCTATTGTACATTAAAACTGCAAAATTTTATCTCTGCCCCATTGCTAAATGTCTAGATTTGTAGCAATCGTACATTAAAACTGCAACATTTTCTCTCTGCCACATGGCAAAATGTGTAGAATTGCAGCAATCGTACATTAAAACTGCAACATTTTCTCTCTGCCCCATGGCAAAATTTGAAGAATTGCAGCAATCGTACATTAGAACTGCAACATTTTCTCTCTGCTCCATGGCCAAATGTGAAGAATTACAGCAATCTTACATTAAAACTGCAACATTTTCTATCTGCCCCGTGGCTAAATGTCTATATATGTAGCAATCGTACATTAAAGGTGCAACATTTCTCTCTGCCTCGTGGCTAAATGTGTATATTTGTAGCAATCGTACATTAAAGGTGCAACTTTTTCTCTCTGCCTCATGGCAAAATGTGAAGAATTGCAGCAATCGTACATTAAAACCGCAACATTTTCTTTTTGCCCCTGGGCAAAATGTGTAGATTTGAAGCAATCGTACATTAAAACCGCAACATTTTCTCTCTGCCCCATGGCAAAATGTGAAGAATTGCAGCAATCGTACATTAAAACTGCAACATTTTCTCTCTGTCCCATGGCAAAATGTGTAGATTTGAAGCAATCGTACATTAAAACTGCAACATTTTCTCTCTGCTCCATGGCAAAATTTGTATATTTGTAGCAATCGTACATTAAAACTGCAACATTTTTCTCTCTGCCCCGTGACTAAATGTGTAGATTTGTCCCAATCGTACATTAAAACTGCAACATTTTCTCTCTCGCCCATGGCAAAATGTGAAGGATTGCAGCAATCGTACATTAAAACTGCAAAATTTTATCTCTGCCCCATGGCTAAATGTGTATATATGAAGCAATCGTACATTAAAACTGCTACTTTTTCTCTCTGCCCCATGGCAAAATGTGAAGAATTGCAGCAATCGTACATTAAAACTGCAACATTTTCTCTCTGTCCCATGGCAGAATGTGTAGATTTGTTGCACTCGTACATTAAAACTGCAACATTTTCTCTAAGCCCCATGGCAAAAGGTGTAGATTTGTAGCAATCGTACATTAAAACTGCAACATTTTCTCTCTGCCCCATGGCTAAATGTGAAGAATTGCAGCAATCGTACATTAAAACCGCAACATTTTATTTCTGCCCCAGGGCAAAATGTGTAGATCTGTTGCAATCGTACATTAAAACTGCAACAGTTTCTCTCTGCCCCGTGGCTAAATGTGTAGAATTGCAGCAATCGTACATTAAAAGTGCAACACTTTCTCTCTGTCCCATGGCAAAATGTGTAGATTTGAAGCAATCGTACATTAAAACTGCAACATTTTCTCTCTGCTCCATGGCAAAATGTGTATATTTGTAGCAATCGTACATTAAAACTGCAACATTTTCTCTCTGCCCCATGGCAAAATGTGAAGAATTGCAGCAATTGTACATTAAACCTGCAACATTTTCTCTCTGCCCTGTGGCTAAATGTGTAGATTTGTAGCAATCGTACATTAAAACTGCAACATTTTCTCTCTGCCCCATGGCAAAATGTGAAGAATTGCAGCAATCATACATTAAACTGCAACATTTTCTCTTTCCCCCATGGCAAAATGTGTAGAACTGCAGCAAACGTACATTAAAACTGCAACATTTTCTCTCTGCCCCATGGCAAAATTTGAAGGATTGCAGCTATTGTACATTAAAACTGCAAAATTTTATCTCTGCCCCATTGCTAAATGTCTAGATTTGTAGCAATCGTACATTAAAACTGCAACATTTTATCTCTGCCCCATGGCTAAATGTCTAGATTTGTAGCAATCGTACATTCAAACTGCAACATTTTCTCTCTGCCCCATGGCAAAATGTGAAGAATTGCAGCAATTGTACATTAAAACTGCAACACTTTCTCTCTGTCCCATGGCAAAATGTGTAGATTTGAAGCAATCGTACATTAAAACTGCAACATTTTCTCTCTGCTCCATGGCAAAATGTGAAGAATTGCAGCAATCTTACATTAAAACCGCAACATTTTCTCTCTGCCCCATGGCAAAATGTGAAGAATTGCAGCAATCGTACATTAAAACTGCAACATTTTCTCTCTGTCCCATGGCAAAATGTGTAGATTTGTTGCACTCGTACATTAAAACTGCAATATTTTCTCTAAGCCCCATGGCAAAAGGTGTAGATTTGTAGCAATCGTACATTAAAACTGCAACATTTTCTCTTTCCCCCATGGCAAAATGTGTAGAACTGCAGCAAACGTACATTAAAACTGCAACAGTTTCTCTCTGCCCCATGGCAAAATTTGAAGGATTGCAGCTATTGTACATTAAAACTGCAAAATTTTACATCTGCCCCGTGGCTAAATGTCTAGATTTTTAGCAATCGTACATTAAAACTGCAACATTTTCTCTCTGCCACATGGCAAAATGTGTAGAATTGCAGCAATCGTACATTAAAACTGTAACATTTTCTCTCTGCCCCATGGCAAAAATTGAAGAATTGCAGCAATCGTACATTAGAACTGCAACATTTTCTCTCTGCTCCATGGCCAAATGTGAAGAATTACAGCAATCTTACATTAAAACCGCAACATTTTATTTTTTTCACCGTGGCAAAATGTGTAGATTTTTAGCAATCGTACATTAAAACTGCAACATTTTCTCTCTGCCCCATGGCAAAATGTGAAGAATTGCAGCAATTGTACATTAAACCTGCAACATTTTCTCTCTGCCCTGTGGCTAAATGTGTAGATTTGTAGCAATCGTACATTAAAACTGCAACATTTTCTCTCTGCAACATGGCAAAATGTGAAGAATTGCAGCAATCATACATTAAACTGCAACATTTTCTCTTTCCCCCATGGCAAAATGTGTAGAACTGCAGCAAACGTACATTAAAACTGCAACATTTCTCTCTGCCCCATGGCAAAATTTGAAGGATTGCAGCTATTGTACATTAAAACTGCAAAATTTTATCTCTGCCCCATTGCTAAATGTCTAGATTTGTAGCAATCGTACATTAAAACTGCAACATTTTCTCTCTGCCACATGGCAAAATGTGTAGAATTGCAGCAATCGTACATTAAAACTGCAACATTTTCTCTCTGCCCCATGGCAAAATTTGAAGAATTGCAGCAATCGTACATTAGAACTGCAACATTTTCTCTCTGCTCCATGGCCAAATGTGAAGAATTACAGCAATCTTATATTAAAACCGCAACATTTTATTTTTTTCACCGTGGCAAAATGTGTAGATTTTTAGCAATCGTACATTAAAACTGCAACATTTTCTCTCTGCCCCATGGCAAAATGTGAAGAATTGCAGCAATTGTACATTAAATCTGCAACATTTTCTCTCTGCCCTGAGGCTAAATGTGTAGATTTGTAGGAATCGTACATTAAAACTGCAACATTTTCTCTCTGCCCCATGGCAAAATGTGAAGAATTGCAGCAATCATACATTAAACTGCAACATTTTCTCTTTCCCCCATGGCAAAATGTGTAGAACTGCAGCAAACGTACATTAAAACTGCAACATTTTCTCTCTGCTCCATGGCAAAATGTGAAGGATTGCAGCAATCGTACATTAAAACTGCAAAATTTTATCTCTGCCCCATGGCTAAATGTGTAGATTTTTAGCAATCGTACATTAAAACTGCAACATTTTCTCTCTGCCCCATGGCAAAATGTGAAGAATTGCAGCAATTGTACATTAAACCTGCAACATTTTCTCTCTGCCCTGTGGCTAAATGTGTAGATTTGTAGCAATCGTACATTAAAACTGCAACATTTTCTCTCAGCCCCATGGCAAAATGTGAAGAATTGCAGCAATCATACATTAAACTGCAACATTTTCTCTTTCACCCATGGCAAAATGTGTAGAACTGCAGCAAACGTACATTAAAACTGCAACATTTTCTCTCTGCCCCATGGCAAAATTTGAAGGATTGCAGCTATTGTACATTAAAACTGCAAAATTTTATCTCTGCCCCATTGCTAAATGTCTAGATTTGTAGCAATCGTACATTAAAACTGCAACATTTTCTCTCTGCCACATGGCAAAATGTGTAGAATTGCAGCAATCGTACATTAAAACTGCAACATTTTCTCTCTGCCCCATGGCAAAATTTGAAGAATTGCAGCAATCGTACATTAGAACTGCAACATTTTCTCTCTGCTCCATGGCCAAATGTGAAGAATTACAGCAATCTTACATTAAAACTGCAACATTTTCTATCTGCCCCGTGGCTAAATGTCTATATATGTAGCAATCGTACATTAAAGGTGCAACATTTCTCTCTGCCTCGTGGCTAAATGTGTATATTTGTAGCAATCGTACATTAAAGGTGCAACTTTTTCTCTCTGCCTCATGGCAAAATGTGAAGAATTGCAGCAATCGTACATTAAAACCGCAACATTTTCTTTTTGCCCCTGGGCAAAATGTGTAGATTTGAAGCAATCGTACATTAAAACTGCAACATTTTCTCTCTGTTCCATGGCAAAATGTGAAGAATTGCAGCAATCTTACATTAAAACCGCAACATTTTCTCTCTGCCCCATGGCAAAATGTGAAGAATTGCAGCAATCGTACATTAAAACTGCAACATTTTCTCTCTGTCCCATGGAAAAATGTGTAGATTTTTTGCACTCGTACATTAAAACTGCAACATTTTCTCTCTGCCCCATGGCAAAATGTGAAGAATTGCAGCAATCGTACATTAAAACCGCAACATTTTCTTTTTGCCCCAGGGCAAAATGTGTAGATCTGTTGCAATCGTACATTAAAACTGCAACAGTTTCTCTCTGCCCCGTGGCTAAATGTGTAGAATTGCAGCAATCGTACATTAAAAGTGCAACACTTTCTCTCTGTCCCATGGCAAAATGTGTAGATTTGAAGCAATCGTACATTAAAACTGCAACATTTTCTCTCTGCTCCATGGCAAAATTTGTATATTTGTAGCAATCGTACATTAAAACTGCAACATTTTCTCTCTGCCCCGTGACTAAAAGTATAGATTTGTCCCAATCGTACATTAAAACTGCAACATTTTCTCTCTCGCCCATGGCAAAATGTGAAGGATTGCAGCAATCGTACATTAAAACTGCAAAATTTTATCTCTGCCCCATGGCTAAATGTGTATATATGAAGCAATCGTACATTAAAACTGCTACTTTTTCTCTCTGCCCCATGGCAAAATGTGAAGAATTGCAGCAATCGTACATTAAAACTGCAACATTTTCTCTCTGTCCCATGGCAGAATGTGTAGATTTGTTGCACTCGTACATTAAAACTGCAACATTTTCTCTAAGCCCCATGGCAAAAGGTGTAGATTTGTAGCAATCGTACATTAAAACTGCAACATTTTCTCTCTGCCCCATGGCAAAATTTGAAGAATTGCAGCAATCGTACATTAGAACTGCAACATTTTCTCTCTGCTCCATGGCCAAATGTGAAGAATTACAGCAATCTTATATTAAAACCGCAACATTTTATTTTTTTCACCGTGGCAAAATGTGTAGATTTTTAGCAATCGTACATTAAAACTGCAACATTTTCTCTCTGCCCCATGGCAAAATGTGAAGAATTGCAGCAATTGTACATTAAATCTGCAACATTTTCTCTCTGCCCTGAGGCTAAATGTGTAGATTTGTAGGAATCGTACATTAAAACTGCAACATTTTCTCTCTGCCCCATGGCAAAATGTGAAGAATTGCAGCAATCATACATTAAACTGCAACATTTTCTCTTTCCCCCATGGCAAAATGTGTAGAACTGCAGCAAACGTACATTAAAACTGCAACATTTTCTCTCTGCTCCATGGCAAAATGTGAAGGATTGCAGCAATCGTACATTAAAACTGCAAAATTTTATCTCTGCCCCATGGCTAAATGTGTAGATTTTTAGCAATCGTACATTAAAACTGCAACATTTTCTCTCTGCCCCATGGCAAAATGTGAAGAATTGCAGCAATTGTACATTAAACCTGCAACATTTTCTCTCTGCCCTGTGGCTAAATGTGTAGATTTGTAGCAATCGTACATTAAAACTGCAACATTTTCTCTCAGCCCCATGGCAAAATGTGAAGAATTGCAGCAATCATACATTAAACTGCAACATTTTCTCTTTCCCCCATGGCAAAATGTGTAGAACTGCAGCAAACGTACATTAAAACTGCAACATTTTCTCTCTGCCCCATGGCAAAATTTGAAGGATTGCAGCTATTGTACATTAAAACTGCAAAATTTTATCTCTGCCCCATTGCTAAATGTCTAGATTTGTAGCAATCGTACATTAAAACTGCAACATTTTCTCTCTGCCACATGGCAAAATGTGTAGAATTGCAGCAATCGTACATTAAAACTGCAACATTTTCTCTCTGCCCCATGGCAAAATTTGAAGAATTGCAGCAATCGTACATTAGAACTGCAACATTTTCTCTCTGCTCCATGGCCAAATGTGAAGAATTACAGCAATCTTACATTAAAACTGCAACATTTTCTATCTGCCCCGTGGCTAAATGTCTATATATGTAGCAATCGTACATTAAAGGTGCAACATTTCTCTCTGCCTCGTGGCTAAATGTGTATATTTGTAGCAATCGTACATTAAAGGTGCAACTTTTTCTCTCTGCCCCATGGCAAAATGTGAAGAATTGCAGCAATCGTACATTAAAACTGCAACATTTTCTCTCTGTCCCATGGCAGAATGTGTAGATTTGTTGCACTCGTACATTAAAACTGCAACATTTTCTCTAAGCCCCATGGCAAAAGGTGTAGATTTGTAGCAATCGTACATTAAAACTGCAACATTTTCTCTCTGCCCCATGGCAAAATTTGAAGAATTGCAGCAATCGTACATTAGAACTGCAACATTTTCTCTCTGCTCCATGGCCAAATGTGAAGAATTACAGCAATCTTATATTAAAACCGCAACATTTTATTTTTTTCACCGTGGCAAAATGTGTAGATTTTTAGCAATCGTACATTAAAACTGCAACATTTTCTCTCTGCCCCATGGCAAAATGTGAAGAATTGCAGCAATTGTACATTAAATCTGCAACATTTTCTCTCTGCCCTGAGGCTAAATGTGTAGATTTGTAGGAATCGTACATTAAAACTGCAACATTTTCTCTCTGCCCCATGGCAAAATGTGAAGAATTGCAGCAATCATACATTAAACTGCAACATTTTCTCTTTCCCCCATGGCAAAATGTGTAGAACTGCAGCAAACGTACATTAAAACTGCAACATTTTCTCTCTGCTCCATGGCAAAATGTGAAGGATTGCAGCAATCGTACATTAAAACTGCAAAATTTTATCTCTGCCCCATGGCTAAATGTGTAGATTTTTAGCAATCGTACATTAAAACTGCAACATTTTCTCTCTGCCCCATGGCAAAATGTGAAGAATTGCAGCAATTGTACATTAAACCTGCAACATTTTCTCTCTGCCCTGTGGCTAAATGTGTAGATTTGTAGCAATCGTACATTAAAACTGCAACATTTTCTCTCAGCCCCATGGCAAAATGTGAAGAATTGCAGCAATCATACATTAAACTGCAACATTTTCTCTTTCCCCCATGGCAAAATGTGTAGAACTGCAGCAAACGTACATTAAAACTGCAACATTTTCTCTCTGCCCCATGGCAAAATTTGAAGGATTGCAGCTATTGTACATTAAAACTGCAAAATTTTATCTCTGCCCCATTGCTAAATGTCTAGATTTGTAGCAATCGTACATTAAAACTGCAACATTTTCTCTCTGCCACATGGCAAAATGTGTAGAATTGCAGCAATCGTACATTAAAACTGCAACATTTTCTCTCTGCCCCATGGCAAAATTTGAAGAATTGCAGCAATCGTACATTAGAACTGCAACATTTTCTCTCTGCTCCATGGCCAAATGTGAAGAATTACAGCAATCTTACATTAAAACTGCAACATTTTCTATCTGCCCCGTGGCTAAATGTCTATATATGTAGCAATCGTACATTAAAGGTGCAACATTTCTCTCTGCCTCGTGGCTAAATGTGTATATTTGTAGCAATCGTACATTAAAGGTGCAACTTTTTCTCTCTGCCTCATGGCAAAATGTGAAGAATTGCAGCAATCGTACATTAAAACCGCAACATTTTCTTTTTGCCCCTGGGCAAAATGTGTAGATTTGAAGCAATCGTACATTAAAACTGCAACATTTTCTCTCTGTTCCATGGCAAAATGTGAAGAATTGCAGCAATCTTACATTAAAACCGCAACATTTTCTCTCTGCCCCATGGCAAAATGTGAAGAATTGCAGCAATCGTACATTAAAACTGCAACATTTTCTCTCTGTCCCATGGAAAAATGTGTAGATTTTTTGCACTCGTACATTAAAACTGCAACATTTTCTCTCTGCCCCATGGCTAAATGTGAAGAATTGCAGCAATCGTACATTAAAACCGCAACATTTTCTTTTTGCCCCAGGGCAAAATGTGTAGATCTGTTGCAATCGTACATTAAAACTGCAACAGTTTCTCTCTGCCCCGTGGCTAAATGTGTAGAATTGCAGCAATCGTACATTAAAAGTGCAACACTTTCTCTCTGTCCCATGGCAAAATGTGTAGATTTGAAGCAATCGTACATTAAAACTGCAACATTTTCTCTCTGCTCCATGGCAAAATTTGTATATTTGTAGCAATCGTACATTAAAACTGCAACATTTTTCTCTCTGCCCCGTGACTAAAAGTATAGATTTGTCCCAATCGTACATTAAAACTGCAACATTTTCTCTCTCGCCCATGGCAAAATGTGAAGGATTGCAGCAATCGTACATTAAAACTGCAAAATTTTATCTCTGCCCCATGGCTAAATGTGTATATATGAAGCAATCGTACATTAAAACTGCTACTTTTTCTCTCTGCCCCATGGCAAAATGTGAAGAATTGCAGCAATCGTACATTAAAACTGCAACATTTTCTCTCTGTCCCATGGCAGAATGTGTAGATTTGTTGCACTCGTACATTAAAACTGCAACATTTTCTCTAAGCCCCATGGCAAAAGGTGTAGATTTGTAGCAATCGTACATTAAAACTGCAACATTTTCTCTCTGCCCCATGGCTAAATGTGAAGAATTGCAGCAATCGTACATTAAAACCGCAACATTTTATTTCTGCCCCAGGGCAAAATGTGTAGATCTGTTGCAATCGTACATTAAAACTGCAACAGTTTCTCTCTGCCCCGTGGCTAAATGTGTAGAATTGCAGCAATCGTACATTAAAAGTGCAACACTTTCTCTCTGTCCCATGGCAAAATGTGTAGATTTGAAGCAATCGTACATTAAAACTGCAACATTTTCTCTCTGCTCCATGGCAAAATGTGTATATTTGTAGCAATGGTACATTAAAACTGCAACATTTTTCTCTCTGCCCCGTGACTAAATGTGTAGATTTGTCCCAATCGTACATTAAAACTGCAACATTTTCTCTCTCGCCCATGGCAAAATGTGAAGGATTGCAGCAATCGTACATTAAAACTGCAAAATTTTATCTCTGCCCCATGGCTAAATGTGTATATATGAAGCAATCGTACATTAAAACTGCTACTTTTTCTCTCTGCCCCATGGCAAAATGTGAAGAATTGCAGCAATCGTACATTAAAACTGCAACATTTTCTCTCTGTCCCATGGCAGAATGTGTAGATTTGTTGCAATCGTACATTAAAACTGCAACATTTTCTCTAAGCCCCATGGCAAAAGGTGTAGATTTGTAGCAATCGTACATTAAAACTGCAACATTTTCTCTCTGCCCCATGGCTAAATGTGAAGAATTGCAGCAATCGTACATTAAAACCGCAACATTTTATTTCTGCCCCAGGGCAAAATGTGTAGATCTGTTGCAATCGTACATTAAAACTGCAACAGTTTCTCTCTGCCCCGTGGCTAAATGTGTAGAATTGCAGCAATCGTACATTAAAAGTGCAACATTTTCTCTCTGTCCCATGGCAAAATGTGTAGATTTGAAGCAATCGTACATTAAAACTGCAACATTTTCTCTCTGCTCCATGGCAAAATGTGTATATTTGTAGCAATCGTACATTAAAACTGCAACATTTTTCTCTCTGCCCCGTGACTAAATGTGTAGATTTGTCCCAATCGTACATTAAAACTGCAACATTTTCTCTCTCGCCCATGGCAAAATGTGAAGGATTGCAGCAATCGTACATTAAAACTGCAAAATTTTATCTCTGCCCCATGGCTAAATGTGTATATATGAAGCAATCGTACATTAAAACTGCAACTTTTTCTCTCTGCCCCATGGCAAAATGTGAAGAATTGCAGCAATCGTACATTAAAACTGCAACATTTTCTGTCTGCCCCATGTCAAAATGTGTAGAATTGCAGCAATCGTACATTAAAACTGCAAAATTCTATCTCTGCCCCATTGCTAAATGTCTAGATTTGTAGCAATCGTACATTAAAACTGCAACATTTTCTCTCTGCCCCATGGCAAAATGTGAAGAATTGCAGCAATCGTACATTAAAACTGCAACATTTTCTCTCTGCCCCATGGCAAAATGTGTAGAATTGCAGCAATCGTACATTAAAACTGCAAAATTTTATCTCTGCCCCATTGCTAAATGTCTAGATTTGTAGCAATCGTACATTAAAACTGCAACATTTTCTATCTGCCCCATGGCTAAATGTCTATATATGTAGCAATCGTACATTAAAGGTGCAACATTTTCTCTCTGCCTCGTGGCTAAATGTGTATATTTGTAGCAATCGTACATTAAAGGTGCAACATTTTCTCTCTGCTCCATGGCCAAATGTGAAGAATTGCAGCAATCTTACATTAAAACTGCAACATTTTCTCTCTGCCCCAATGCAAAATATGAAGGATTGCAGCAATCGTACATTAAAACTGCAACATTTTATCTCTGCCCCATGGCAAAATGTGAAGAATTGCATCAATCTTACATTAAAACCTCAACATTTTCTCTCTGCCCCATGGCAAAATGTGAAGAATTGCAGCAATCGTACATTAAAACTGCAACATTTTCTCTCTGTCCCATGGCAAAATGTGTAGATTTGTTGCACTCGTACATTAAAACTGCAACATTTTCTCTCAGCCCCATGGCAAAAGGTGTAGATTTGTAGCACTCGTACATTAAAACTGCAACATTTTCTCTAAGCCCCATGGCAAAAGGTGTAGATTTGTAGCAATCGTACATTAAAACTGCAACATTTTCTCTCTGCCCCATGGCTAAATGTGAAGAATTGCAGCAATCGTACATTAAAACCGCAACATTTTCTTTTTGCCCCAGGGCAAAATGTGTAGATCTGTTGCAATCGTACATTAAAACTGCAACAGTTTCTCTCTGCCCCGTGGCTAAATGTGTAGAATTGCAGCAATCGTACATTAAAAGTGCAACACTTTCTCTCTGTCCCATGGCAAAATGTGTAGATTTGAAGCAATCGTACATTAAAACTGCAACATTTTCTCTCTGCTCCATGACTAAATGTGTAGATTTGTCCCAATCGTACATTAAAACTGCAACATTTTCTCTCTCGCCCATGGCAAAATGTGAAGGATTGCAGCAATCGTACATTAAAACTGCAAAATTTTATCTCTGCCCCATTGCTAAATGTGTATATATGAAGCAATCGTACATTAAAACTGCAACATTTTCTGTCTGCCCCATGGCTAAATGTCTATATATGTAGCAATCGTACATTAAAGGTGCAACATTTTCTCTCTGCCTCGTGGCTAAATGTGTATATTTGTAGCAATCGTACATTAAAGGTGCAACATTTTTTCTGCTCTATGGCCAAATGTGAAGAATTGCAGCAATCTTACATTAAAACTGCAACATTTTCTCTCTGCCCCAATGCAAAATATGAAATGCAATGTACATTAAAACTGCAACATTTTATCTGCCCCATGGCAAAATGTGAAGAATTACAATCGTACATTAAAACGCAACATTTTCTTTTTGCAGGGCAAAATGTGTAATCTGTTGCAATCGCATTAAAACTGCAACATGGCTAAATGTGTAGAATTGCAGCAATCGTACATTAAAAGTGCAACATTTTCTCTCTGCCCCATGGCAAAATGTGAAGAATGCAGCAATTGTACATTAAAACTGCAACATTTTCTCTCTGTCCCATGGCAAAATGTGTAGATTTGAAGCAATCGTACATTAAAACTGCAACATTTTCTCTCTGCCCCATGGCAAAATGTGAATTTGAATTGCAGCAATCGTACATTAAAACTGCAACATTTTCTCTCTGCCCCATGGCATTAAAAATGCCCATGTATATTTGTAGCAATGTACATTAAAACTGCAACATTTTCTCTCAGCCCCATGGCTGTACATTAAAACTGCAACATTTTCTCTCTGCCCCATGGCATAATGTGAAATTGCAGTGTACATTAAAACTGCAAAATTTTATCTCTGCCCCATTGCTAAATCTATGCAGCAATCGTACATTAAAACTGCAACATTTTCTCTCTGCCCCATGGCAAAATGTGTAGATCTCTGTGGTACATTAAAACTGCAACATTTTCTCTCTGCCCCATGGCAAAATAGGATTGTAGCAATCGTACATTAAAACTGCAACATTTTCTCTCTGCCCCATGGCTAAATGTGAAGAATTGCAGCAATGTACATTAAAACTGCAACATTTTCTCTCTGCCCCATGGCAAAATGTGTACATTAAAAGATTGCAGCAATCGTACATTAAAACTGCAACATTTTCTATCAATCGCCTGCCATTTTCTCTCTGCCCCATGGCAAAATGTGAAGAATCAGCAATCGTACATTAAAACTGCAACATTTTTTTCATGGTAAAATGTGAAGAATTGCAGCAATTGCATTAAAACTGCCATTTTCTCTCTGCCCCATGGCAAAATGTCTAAAAGAATGTGCAGCAATCGTACATTAAAACTGCAACATTTCTCTCTGCCCCATGGCAAAATGTGTAGATTTGCAGCAATCGTACATTAAAACTGCAACATTTTCTCTCTGCCCCATGGCAAAATGTGAAGAATTGCAGCAATCGTACATTAAAACTGCAACATTTTCTCTGCCCCATGGCAAAATGTAGAAGCAATCGTACATTAAAACTGCAACATTTTCTCTCTGCCCCATGGCAAAATGTGTATGTGTACATTAAAACTGCAACATTTTCTCTTTGCCAATCCACTGCAACATTTTTCTCTCTGCCCCATGGCAAAATGTGAAGATTAGATTTGCAGCAATCGTACATTAAAACTGCAACATTTTCTCTCTGCCCCATGGCAAAATGAATTGCAATATTGCCCCATGGCAATCGTTAGATTACATTAAAATGCAATCGTACATTAAAACTGCAAAATTTTATCTCTGCCCCATTGCTAAATGTCTAGATTTTTAAAACTCTCTCTGCCCCATGGCAAAATGTGAAGAATTGCAGCAATCGTACATTAAAACTGCAACATTTTCTCTCTGCCCCATGGCAAAATGTGTAGAAAGCAATCGTACATTAAAACTGCAACAAAATTTTATTTCTCTCTGCCCCATGGCTAAATGTGTATCGTACATTTGTCTGCAATCAATCTTACATTAAAACTGCAACATTTTCTCTCTGCCCCAATGCAAAATATGAAGGATTGCCAATGGCAAAAATGGTGTAGATTTGTAGCACATTCTGCAACATTTTCTCTCTACATTAAAACTGCAACGCAACATTTTCTCTCTGCCCCATGGCAAAATGTGAAAAAGGGCAAAATTGCAGCAATCGTACATTAAAACTGCAACATTTTCTCTCTGCCCCATGGCAAAATGTAGATGTTGATTTGAAGCAATCGTACATTAAAACTGCAACATTTTCTCTCTGCCCCATGGCAAAATGTGAAGGATTGCAGCAATCGTACATTAAAACTGCAAAATTTTATCTCTGCCCCATGGCAAAATGTGTAGATTTGCAGCAATCGTACATTAAAACTGCAACATTTTCTCTCTGCCCCATGGCAAAAAAATGTGTACATTAAAAGCAAATTTTCTCTCTGTCCCATGGCAAAATTAGATTTGCAATCGTACATTAAAACTGCAACATTTTCTCTCTGCCCCATGGCAAAATGTGAAAATTTGCAACATCTAAGCCCCATGGCAAAATGTGTAGATTTGCAGCAATCGTACATTAAAACTGCAACATTTTCTCTCTGCCCCATGGCTAAATGTCTAGATTTGTAGCAATCTGTACATTAAAACTGCAACATTTTCTCTCTGCCCCATGGCAAAATGTATTGCAGCAATGGCTAAATGTGAAGATATTGCAGCAATCGTACATTAAAACTGCAACATTTTCTCTCTGCCCCATGGCAAAATGTGAAGAATTGCAGCAATCGTACATTAAAACTGCAACATTTTCTCTCTGCCATGGCAAAATGTGAAGAATTGCAGCAAACATTAAAACTGCAACATTTTCTCTCTGCCCCATGGCAAAATCTCTGCCCCATTGCTAAATGTAGATTTGCAGCAATCGTACATTAAAACTGCAACATTTTCTCTCTGCCCCATGGCAAAATGTGAAGAATTGCAGCAATCGTACATTAAAACTGCAACATTTTCTCTCTGCCCCATGGCAAAATGTGAAGAATTGCAGCAATTGTACATTAAAACTGCAAATTTTCTTTTTGCCCCAAGGCAAAATGCGTAGATTTGCAGCAATCGTACATTAAAACTGCAACATTTTCTCTCTGCCCCATGGCAAAATGTGAAGAATTGCAGCAATCGTATATTAAAACTGCAAACTTTAAAGGGCAACATTTTCTCCTGCCCCATGGCAAAATGTGTAGATTTGTAGCAATCGTACATTAAAACTGCAACATTTTCTCTCTGCCCCATGGCAAAAAATGTGAAGTAATTGCAGCAATCGTACATTAAAACTGCAACATTTTCTCTCTGCCCCATGGCAAAATGTGTATATTGCAGCAATCGTACATTAAAACTGCAACATTTTTCTCTCTGCCCCATGGCAAAATGTGAAGGCAGCAATGTGTACATTAAAAACCAAATTGCATGGCAAAATGTGTAGATTTGCAGCAATCGTACATTAAAACTGCAACATTGCCCCATGGCAAAATGTGAAGAAAATCGTACATTAAAACTGCAACATTTTCTCTCTGCCCCATGGCAAAATGTGTAGATTTGCAGCAATCAAAAGGTGAAGATTTGCAGCAATCGTACATTAAAACTGCAACATTTTCTCTCTGCCCCATGTACATTAAAACTGCAAATTTTCTCTCTGCTCCAGTAAAATGTGAAGAATTGCAGATTGTACATTAAAGAATTGCAGCAATTTTACATTAAAACTGCAACATTTCTCTCTGCCCCATTTTCTCTCTGCCCCATGGCAAAATGTGAAGAAGCAATCGTACATTAAAACTGCAACATTTTCTCTCTGCCCCATGGCAAAATGTGAAGGATTGCAGCAATCGTACATTAAAACTGCAACATTTTCTCTCTGCCCCATGGCTAAATGTCTAGATTTGTAGCAATCGTACATTAAAACTGCAACATTTTCTCTCTGCTCCATGGCAAAATGTGAAGAAAGCAATTGTACATTCAAACCGCAACATTTTCTTTTTGCCCCAAGGCAAAATCGTAGATTTGCAGCAATCGTACATTAAAACTGCAACATTTTCTCTCTGCCCCATGGCAAAATGTGAAGAATTGCAGCAATCGTATATTAAAACTGCAACATTTTCTCTCTGCCCCATGGCAAAATGTGTATGGCAAAATGTTGCAGCAATCGTACATTAAAACTGCAACATTTTCTCTCTGCCCCATGGCTAAATGTGTAGATTTGTAGCAATCGTACATTAAAACTGCAACATTTTTCTCTCTGCAATCCCTGTGATGGCTAAATGTGTAGATTTGTCCCAATCGTACATTAAAACTGCAACATTTTCTCTCTGTCTAGATTTTTAGCAATCGTACTGCAACATTTTCTCTGCCCCATGGCAAAATGTGAAGGATTGCAGCAATCGTACATTAAAACTGCAACATTTTCTCTCTGCCCCATGGCAAAATGTGTATATAAAACTGCAACAATGGCAGCAATCGTACATTAAAACTGCAACATTTTCTCTCTGCCCCATGGCAAAATGTGAAGAATTGCAGCAATCGTACATTAAAACTGCAACATTTTCTCTCTGCCCCATGGCAAAATGTGTATGCAAATTGCAAAATGTGAAGAATTGCAGCAATCGTACATTAAAACTGCAACATTTTCTCTCTGCCCCATGGCAAAATGTGAGAGGATTGCAGCAATCGTACATTAAAACTAATTTTATCTCTGCCCCATTGCTAAATGTCTAGTTTTGTAGCAATCATACATTAAAACTGCAACATTTTCTCTCTGCCCATGGCAAAATGTGAAGAATTGGCTAAATGTCTATATTATGTAGCTAAATGTCTATATATGTAGCAATCGTACATTAAAGGTGCAACATTTTCTCTCTGCCTCGTGGCTAAATGTGTATATTTGTGGCAATCGTACATTAAAGGTGCAACATTTTCTCTCTGCTCCATGGCCAAATGTGAAGAATTGCAGCAATCTTACATTAAAACTGCAACATTTTCTCTCTGCCCATAGGCAAAATGCCCCATGAAGTAATTGCAGCAATCGTACATTAAAACTGCAACATTTTCTCTCTGCCCCATGGCAAAATGTGAAGAATTGCAGCAATCGTACATTAAAACTGCAACATTTTTTCTCTGCCCCATGGCTAAATGTGTATAGCAATCGTACATTAAAACTGCAACATTTTCTCTCTGCCCCATGGCAATATGTAGCACAATCGTACATTAAAACTGCAACATTTTCTCTCTGCCCCATGGCAAAATGTGAAGAATTGCAGCAATCGTACATTAAAACTGCAACATTTTCTCTCTGCCCCATGGCAAAATGGCAAAATGTGAAGAATTTGCAGCAATCGTACATTAAAACTGCAACATTTTCTCTCTGCCCCATGGCAAAATGTGTAGATTTGCAGCAATCGTACATTAAAACTGCAACATTTTCTCTCTGCCCCATGGCAAAATGTGTAGATTTGTAGCAATCGTACATTAAAACTGCAACATTTTCTCTCTGCCCCATGGCAAAATGTGTAGATTGTAGCAATCGTACATTAAAACTGCAAACATTTTCTCTCTGCCCCATGGCAAAATGTGTATATATGCAATTCGCAATCGTACATTAAAACTGCAACATTTTCTCTCTGCCCCATGGCAAAATGTGAAGAATTGCAGCAATCGTACATTAAAACTGCAAATTTTATCTCTGCCCCATGGCTAAATGTGCAACATTTTCTATCTGCCCCATGGCTAAATGTCTAGTGTAGCAATCGTACATTAAATCTGCAACATTTTCTCTCTGCTCCATGGCAAAATGTGAAGAATTGCAAGCAATCGTACATTAAAACTGCAACATTTTCTCTCTGCCCCATGGCAAAATGTGAAGATTGCAGCAATCGTACATTAAAACTGCAACATTTTCTCTCTGCCCCATGGCTAAATGTGTAGATTTGTAGCAATCGTACATTAAAACTGCAACATTTTTCTCTGCCCCATGGCAAAATGTGTAGATTTGCAGCAATCGTACATTAAAACTGCAACATTTTCTCTCTGCCCCATGGCAAAATGTGATGAATTGCAGCAATCGTACATTAAAACTGCAACATTTTCTCTCTGCCCCATGGCAAAATGTGTAGATCTGTTGCAGCATTAAAACTCATTTTATCTCTGCCCCATGGCTAAATTAAAACTGCAACATTTTTCTCTCTGCCCCATGGCAAAATGTGAAGAATTGCAGCAATCGTACATTAAAACTGCAACATTTTCTCTCTGCCCCATGGCAAAATGTGAAGAATTGCAGCAATCATACATTAAAAATGTTGCACTCGTACATTAAAACTGCAACATTTTCTCTCAGCCCCATGGCAAGCTGTAGATCGTACATTAAAACTGCAACATTTTCTCTCTGCCCCATGGCTAAATGTGTAGATTTGCAACATTTTCTATCTGCCCCAGCTAAATCGTACATTAAAACTGCAAGAATTTTACATTCTCTGCTCCATGGCAAAATGTGTGAATATTTGTAAGCATTTTTCTCTGCCCCGAACTACATTAAAACTGCAACATTTTCTCTCTGCCCCATGGCAAAATGTGAAGGATTTGAGCAATCGTACATTAAAACTGCAAAATTTTATCTCTGCCCCATTGCTAAATGTCTAGATGCAAAATGTAAAAGATTGCATCTGCCCCAATCGTACATTAAAACTGCAACATTTTTCTCTGCTCCATGGCCCATGGCAAAATGTGTAGATTTGCAGCAATCGTACATTAAAACTGCAACATTTTCTCTCTCTGCCCCATGGCAAAATGTGCAACATTTTCTCTCTGCCCCATGGCAAAATGTGTAGATTTGTGCAATCGTACATTAAAAGAATTAAAACTGCAACTTTTTCTCTCTATGACTAAATGTGTAGATTTGTCCCAATCGTACATTAAAACTGCAACATTTTTCTCTGCCCCATGGCAAAATGTGATGAATTGCATCAATTGTACATTAACCCTGCAACATTTTCTCTCTGCCCCATGCCCCATGGCAAAATGTGAAGGCAAAATGTGTAAAAGAATTGCTAAATGTCTAGTACATTAAAACTGCAACATTTTATCTCTGCCCCATGTGCTAAATGTGCCCCAAGGCAAAAGATTTGCAGCAATCGTACATTAAAACTGCAACATTTTCTCTCTGCCCCATGGCAAAATGTGAAGAATTGCAGCAATCGTATATTAAAACTGCAACATTTTCTCTCTGCCCCATGGCAAAATGTGTAGATTTGTAGCACTCGTACATTAAAACTGCAACATTTTCTCTCTGCCCCATGGCTAAATGTGTATATTTGTAGCAATCGTACATTAAAACTGCAAATTTTTCTCTCTCGTGACTAAATGTGTAGATTTATCTCTGCCCCATGGCTGAAGGAAATGTCATTAAAAGATCTCTGCCCCATGGCTAAAATCGTACATTAAAACTGCAACATTTTCTATCTGCCCCATGGCAAAATGTGAAGAATTGCAGCAATCCCATTGGCATTAAAACTGCAACATTTTCTCTCTGCCCCATAATCGTACATTAAAACTGCAAAATTTTATCTCTGCCCCATTGCTAAATGTCTAGTTTTGTAGCAATCATACATTAAAACTGCAACATTTTCTCTCTGCCCCATGGCAAAATGTGAAGAATTGCAGCAATCGTACATTAAAACTGCAACATTTTCTCTCTGCCCCATGGCAAAATGTGTAGAATTGCAGCAATCGTACATTAAAACTGCAACATTTTCTCTCTGCTCCATGGCCAAATGTGAAGCCAAATGTGAAGAATTGCAGCAATCTTACATTAAAACTGCAACATTTTCTCTCTGCCCCAATGCAAAATATGAAGGATTGCAGCAATCGTACATTAAAACTGCAACATTTTATCTCTGCCCCATGGCTAAATGTCTAGATTTGTAGCAATCGTACATTCAAACTGCAACATTTTCTCTCTGCCCCATGGCTAAATGTGTATATATGTAGCAATCGTACATTAAAACTGCAACTTTTTCTCTCTGCCCCATGGCAAAATGTGAAGAATTGCAGCAATCGTACATTAAAAGGGCAAAATGTGTAGATCTGCAACATTAAAACTTTTCTCTCTGCCCCATGGCAAAATGTGAAGAATTGCAGCAATTGTACATTAAAACTGCAACATTTTCTCTCTGTCCCATGGCAAAATGTGAACATTAAAACTAGATTTGAAGGATTGCAGCAATCGTACATTAAAACTGCAAAATTTTATCTCTGCCCCATGGCTAAATGTGTATTTCTCTACATTAAAACTGCTACTTTTTCTCTCTGCCCCATGGCAAAATGTGAAGAATTGCAGCAATCGTACATTAAAACTGCAACATTTTTCTCTGTCCCATGGCAGAATGTGTAGAACTCGTACATTAAAACTGCAACATTTTCTCTAAGCCCCATGGCAAAAGGTGTAGATTTGTAGCAATCGTACATTAAAACTGCAACATTTTCTCTCTGCCCCATGGCTAAATGTGAAGAATTGCAGCAATCGTACATTAAAACCGCAACATTTTATTTTTGCCCCAGGGCAAAATGTGTAGATCTGTTGCAATCGTACATTAAAACTGCAACAGTTTCTCTCTGCCCCGTGGCTAAATGTGTAGAATTGCAGCAATCGTACATTAAAAGTGCAACACTTTCTCTCTGCCCATGGCAAAATGTGTAGATTTGTAGCAATCGTACATTAAAACTGCAACATTTTTCTCTCTGCCCCATGACTAAATGTGTAGATTTGTCCCAATCGTACATTAAAACTGCAACATTTTCTCTCTCGCCCATGGCAAAATGTGAAGGATTGCAGCAATCGTACATTAAAACTGCAAAATTTTATCTCTGCCCCATGGCTAAATGTGTATATATGAAGCAATCGTACATTAAAACTGCAACTTTTTTCTCTCTGCCCCATGGCAAAATGTGAAGAATTGCAGCAATCGTACATTAAAACTGCAACATTTTCTGTCTGCCCCATGCAAAATGTGTAGAATTGCCATCGTACATTAAAACTGCAAAAATCTCTGCCCCATGCTAAATGTCTAGATTTGTAGCAATCGTACATTAAAACTGCAACATTTTCTCTCTGCCCCATGGCAAAATGTGAAGAATTGCAGCAATCGTACATTAAAACTGCAACATTTTCTCTCTGCCCCATGGCAAAATGTGTAGAATTGCAGCAATCGTACATTAAAACTGCAAAATTTTATCTCTGCCCCATTGCTAAATGTCTAGATTTGTAGCAATCGTACATTAAAACTGCAACATTTTCTATCTGCCCCATGGCTAAATGTCTATATATGTAGCAATCGTACATTAAAGGTGCAACATTTTCTCTCTGCCTCGTGGCTAAATGTGTATATTTGTAGCAATCGTACATTAAAGGTGCAACATTTTCTCTCTGCTCCATGGCCAAATGTGAAGAATTGCAGCAATCTTACATTAAAACTGCAACATTTTCTCTCTGCCCCAATGCAAAATATGAAGGATTGCAGCAATCGTACATTAAAACTGCAACATTTTATCTCTGCCCCATGGCAAAATGTGGCATTAAAAAAATTTTCTCTCTGCCCCATGGCAAAATGTGAAGAATTGCAGCAATCGTACATTAAAACTGCAACATTTTCTCTCTGTCCCATGGCAAAATGTGTAGATTTGTTGCACTCGTACATTAAAACTGCAACATTTTCTCTCAGCCCCATGGCAAAAGGTGTAGATTTGTAGCACTCGTACATTAAAACTGCAACATTTTCTCTAAGCCCCATGGCAAAAGGTGTAGATTTGTAGCAATCGTACATTAAAACTGCAACATTTTCTCTCTGCCCCATGGCTAAATGTGAAGAATTGCAGCAATCGTACATTAAAACCGCAACATTTTCTTTTTGCCCCAGGGCAAAATGTGTAGATCTGTTGCAATCGTACATTAAAACTGCAACAGTTTTCTCTGCCCCGTGGCTAAATGTGTAGAATTGCAGCAATCCATTAAAAGTGCAACACTTTCTCTCTGTCCCATGGCAAAATGTGTAGATTTGAAGCAATCGTACATTAAAACTGCAACATTTTCTCTCTGCTCCATGACTAAATGTGTAGATTTGTCCCAATCGTACATTAAAACTGCAACATTTTCTCTCTCGCCCATGGCAAAATGTGAAGGATTGCAGCAATCGTACATTAAAACTGCAAAATTTTATCTCTGCCCCATTGCTAAATGTGTATATATGAAGCAATCGTACATTAAAACTGCAACATTTTCTGTCTGCCCCATGGCTAAATGTCTATATATGTAGCAATCGTACATTAAAGGTGCAACATTTTCTCTCTGCCTCGTGGCTAAATGTGTATATTTGTAGCAATCGTACATTAAAGGTGCAACATTTTCTCTCTGCTCTATGGCCAAATGTGAAGAATTGCAGCAATCTTACATTAAAACTGCAACATTTTCTCTCTGCCCCAATGCAAAATATGAATGATTGCAGCAATCGTACATTAAAACTGCAACATTTTATCTCTGCCCCATGGCAAAATGTGAAGAATTGCAGCAATCGTACATTAAAACCGCAACATTTTCTTTTTGCCCCAGGGCAAAATGTGTAGATCTGTTGCAATCGTACATTAAAACTGCAACAGTTTCTCTCTGCCCCGTGGCTAAATGTGTAGAATTGCAGCAATCGTACATTAAAAGTGCAACATTTTCTCTCTGCCCCATGGCAAAATGTGAAGAATTGCAGCAATTGTACATTAAAACTGCAACACTTTCTCTCTGTCCCATGGCAAAATGTGTAGATTTGAAGCAATCGTACATTAAAACTGCAACATTTTCTCTCTGCTCCATGGCAAAATGTGAAGAATTGCAGCAATCTTACATTAAAACCGCAACATTTTCTCTCTGCCCCATGGCAAAATGTGAAGAATTGCAGCAATCGTACATTAAAACTGCAACATTTTCTCTCTGTCCCATGGCAAAATGTGTATATTTGTTGCACTCGTACATTAAAACTGCAACATTTTCTCTCAGCCCCATGGCAAAAGCTGTAGATTTGTAGCACTCGTACATTAAAACTGCAACGTTTTCTCTCTGCCCCATGGCAAAAGGTGTAGATTTGTAGCAATCGTACATTAAAACTGCAACATTTTCTATCTGCCCCATGGCTAAATGTCTATATATGTAGCAATCGTACATTAAAACTGCAACTTTTTCTCTCTGCTCCATGGCATAATGTGAAGAATTGCAGCAATTGTACATTCAAACCGCAACATTTTCTTTTTGCCCCAAGGCAAAATGCGTAGATTTGCAGCAATCGTACATTAAAACTGCAACATTTTCTCTCTGCCCCATGGCAAAATGTGATGAATGCATCAATTGTACCTTAACCCTGCAACATTTTCTCTCTGCCCCATAGTAAAATGTGAAGAACTGCAGCAATCGTACATTAAAACTGCAACATTTTCTCTCTGCCCCATGGCAAAATGTGAAGGATTGGAGCAATCGTACATTAAAACTGCAAAATTTTATCTCTGCCCCATTGCTAAATGTCTAGATTTGTAGCAATCGTACATTAAAACTGCAACATTTTCTATCTGCCCCATGGCTAAATGTCTATATATGTAGCAATCGTACATTAAATCTGCAACTTTTTCTCTCTGCTCCATGGCAAAATGTGAAGAATTGCAGCAATTGTACATTCAAACCGCAACATTTTCTTTTTGCCCCAAGGCAAAATGCGTAGATTTGCAGCAATCGTACATTAAAACTGCAACATTTTCTCTCTGCCCCATGGCAAAATGTGAAGAATTGCAGCAATCGTATATTAAAACTGCAACATTTTCTCTCTGCCCTGTTGCTAAATGTGTAGAATTGCAGCAATCAAACTTTAAAAGGGCAACATTTTCTCTCTGCCCCATGGCAAAATGTGTAGATTTGTAGCACTCGTACATTAAAACTGCAACATTTTCTCTCTGCCCCATGGCTAAATGTGTATATTTGTAGCAATCGTACATTAAAACTGCAACGTTTTTCTCTCTGCCCCGTGACTAAATGTGTAGATTTGTCCCAATCGTACATTAAAACTGCAACATTTTCTCTCTGCCCCATGGCTAAATGTGTATATTTGCAGCAATCGTACATTAAAACTGCAACATTTTCTCTCTGCCCCATGGCAAAATGTGATGAATTGCATCAATTGTACCTTAACCCTGCAACATTTTCTCTCTGCCCCATAGTAAAATGTGAAGAACTGCAGCAATCATACATTAAAACTGCAACATTTTCTCTCTGCCCCATGGCAAAATGTGAAGGATTGGAGCAATCGTACATTAAAACTGCAAAATTTTATCTCTGCCCCATTGCTAAATGTCTAGATTTGTAGCAATCGTACATTAAAACTGCAACATTTTCTCTCTGCTCCATGGCAAAATGTGAAGAATTGCAGCAATTGTACATTCAAACCGCAACATTTTCTTTTTGCCCCAAGGCAAAATGCGTAGATTTGCAGCAATCGTACATTAAAACTGCAACATTTTCTCTCTGCCCCATGGCAAAATGTGAAGAATTGCAGCAATCGTATATTAAAACTGCAACATTTTCTCTCTGCCCCATGGCAAAATGTGTAGATTTGGAGCACTCGTACATTAAAACTGCAACATTTTCTCTCTGCCCCATGGCTAAATGTGTATATTTGTAGCAATCGTACATTAAAACTGCAACATTTTTCTCTCTGCCCCGTGACTAAATGTGTAGATTTGTCCCAATCGTACATTAAAACTGCAACATTTTCTCTCTCGCCCATGGCAAAATGTGAAGGATTGCAGCAATCGTACATTAAAACTGCAACATTTTCTCTCTGCCCCATGGCTAAATGTGTATATATGAAGCAATCGTACATTAAAACTGCAACTTTTTCTATCTGCCCCATGGCAAAATGTGAAGAATTGCAGCAATCGTACATTAAAACTGCAACATTTTCTCTCTGCCCCATGGCAAAATGTGTAGAATTGCAGTTATTGTACATTAAAACTGCAACATTTTCTCTCTGCCCCATGGAAAAATGTGAAGGATTGCAGCAATCGTACATTAAAACTGCAAAATTTTATCTCTGCCCCATTGCTAAATGTCTAGTTTTGTAGCAATCATACATTAAAACTGCAACATTTTCTCTCTGCCCCATGGCAAAATGTGAAGAATTGCAGCAATCGTACATTAAAACTGCAACATTTTCTCTCTGCCCCATGGCAAAATGTGTAGAATTGCAGCAATCGTACATTAAAACTGCAAAATTTTATCTCTGCCCCGTGGCTAAATGTCTATATATGTAGCAATCGTACATTAAAGGTGCAACATTTTCTCTCTGCCTCGTGGCTAAATGTGTATATTTGTGGCAATCGTACATTAAAGGTGCAACATTTTCTCTTTGCTCCATGGCCAAATGTGAAGAATTGCAGCAATCTTACATTAAAACTGCAACATTTTCTCTCTGCCCCAATGCAAAATATGAAGGATTGCAGCAATCGTACATTAAAACTGCAACATTTTATCTCTGCCCCATGGCTAAATGTCTAGATTTGTAGCAATCGTACATTCAAACTGCAACATTTTCTCTCTGCCCCATGGCTAAATGTGTATATATGTAGCAATCGTACATTAAAACTGCAACTTTTTTCTCTCTGCCCCATGGCAAAATGTGAAGAATTGCAGCAATCGTACAATAAAAACGCAACATTTTCTTTTTGCCCCAGGGCAAAATGTGTAGATCTGTTGCAATCGTACATTAAAACTGCAACAGTTTCTCTCTGCCCCATGGCAAAATGTGAAGAATTGCAGCAATTGTACAGTAAAACTGCAACACTTTCTCTCTGTCCCATGGCAAAATGTGTAGATTTGAAGCAATCGAACATTAAAACTGCAACATTTTCTCTCTGCCCCATGGCAAAATGTGAAGGATTGCAGCAATCGTACATTAAAACTGCAAAATTTTATCTCTGCCCCATTGCTAAATGTCTAGATTTGTAGCAATCGTACATTCAAACTGCAACATTTTCTCTCTGCCCCATGGCAAAATGTGAAGAATTGCAGCAATCGTACATTAAAAACGCAACATTTTCTTTTTGCCCCAGGGCAAAATGTGTAGATCTGTTGCAATCGTACATTAAAACTGCAACAGTTTCTCTCTGCCCCGTGGCTAAATGTGTAGAATTGCAGCAATCGTACATTAAAAGTGCAACATTTTCTCTCTGCCCCATGGCAAAATGTGAAGAATTGCAGCAATCTTACATTAAAACCGCAACATTTTCTCTCTGCCCCATGGCAAAATGTGAAGAATTGCAGCAATCGTACATTAAAACTGCAACATTTTCTATCTGTCCCTTGGCAAAATGTGTAGATTTGTCCCAATCGTACATTAAAACTGCAACGTTTTTCTCTCTGCCCCGTGACTAAATGTGTAGATTTGTCCCAATCGTACATTAAAACTGCAACATTTTCTCTCTGCCCCATGGCAAAATGTGATGAATTGCATCAATTGTACCTTAACCCTGCAACATTTTCTCTCTGCCCCATAGTAAAATGTGAAGAACTGCAGCAATCGTACATTAAAACTGCAACATTTTCTCTCTGCCCCATGGCAAAATGTGAAGGATTGGAGCAATCGTACATTAAAACTGCAAAATTTTATCTCTGCCCCATTGCTAAATGTCTAGATTTGTAGCAATCGTACATTAAAACTGCAACATTTTCTCTCTGCTCCATGGCAAAATGTGAAGAATTGCAGCAATTGTACATTCAAACCGCAACATTTTCTTTTTGCCCCAAGGCAAAATGCGTAGATTTGCAGCAATCGTACATTAAAACTGCAACATTTTCTCTCTGCCCCATGGCAAAATGTGAAGAATTGCAGCAATCGTATATTAAAACTGCAACATTTTCTCTCTGCCCTGTTGCTAAATGTGTAGAATTGCAGCAATCAAACTTTAAAAGGGCAACATTTTCTCTCTGCCCCATGGCAAAATGTGTAGATTTGTAGCACTCGTACATTAAAACTGCAACATTTTCTCTCTGCCCCATGGCTAAATGTGTATATTTGTAGCAATCGTACATTAAAACTGCAACGTTTTTCTCTCTGCACCGTGACTAAATGTGTAGATTTGTCCCAATCGTACATTAAAACTGCAACATTTTCTCTCTGCCCCATGGCTAAATGTGTATATTTGCAGCAATCGTACATTAAAACTGCAACATTTTCTCTCTGCCCCATGGCAAAATGTGATGAATTGCATCAATTGTACCTTAACCCTGCAACATTTTCTCTCTGCCCCATAGTAAAATGTGAAGAACTGCAGCAATCGTACATTAAAACTGCAACATTTTCTCTCTGCCCCATGGCAAAATGTGAAGGATTGGAGCAATCGTACATTAAAACTGCAAAATTTTATCTCTGCCCCATTGCTAAATGTCTAGATTTGTAGCAATCGTACATTAAAACTGCAACATTTTCTCTCTGCTCCATGGCAAAATGTGAAGAATTGCAGCAATTGTACATTCAAACCGCAACATTTTCTTTTTGCCCCAAGGCAAAATGCGTAGATTTGCAGCAATCGTACATTAAAACTGCAACATTTTCTCTCTGCCCCATGGCAAAATGTGAAGAATTGCAGCAATCGTATATTAAAACTGCAACATTTTCTCTCTGCCCCATGGCAAAATGTGTAGATTTGGAGCACTCGTACATTAAAACTGCAACATTTTCTCTCTGCCCCATGGCTAAATGTGTATATTTGTAGCAATCGTACATTAAAACTGCAACATTTTTCTCTCTGCCCCGTGACTAAATGTGTAGATTTGTCCCAATCGTACATTAAAACTGCAACATTTTCTCTCTCGCCCATGGCAAAATGTGAAGGATTGCAGCAATCGTACATTAAAACTGCAACATTTTCTCTCTGCCCCATGGCTAAATGTGTATATATGAAGCAATCGTACATTAAAACTGCAACTTTTTCTATCTGCCCCATGGCAAAATGTGAAGAATTGCAGCAATCGTACATTAAAACTGCAACATTTTCTCTCTGCCCCATGGCAAAATGTGTAGAATTGCAGTTATTGTACATTAAAACTGCAACATTTTCTCTCTGCCCCATGGAAAAATGTGAAGGATTGCAGCAATCGTACATTAAAACTGCAAAATTTTATCTCTGCCCCATTGCTAAATGTCTAGTTTTGTAGCAATCATACATTAAAACTGCAACATTTTCTCTCTGCCCCATGGCAAAATGTGTAGAATTGCAGCAATCGTACATTAAAACTGCAAAATTTTATCTCTGCCCCGTGGCTAAATGTCTATATATGTAGCAATCGTACATTAAAGGTGCAACATTTTCTCTCTGCCTCGTGGCTAAATGTGTATATTTGTGGCAATCGTACATTAAAGGTGCAACATTTTCTCTCTGCTCCATGGCCAAATGTGAAGAATTGCAGCAATCTTACATTAAAACTGCAACATTTTCTCTCTGCCCCAATGCAAAATATGAAGGATTGCAGCAATCGTACATTAAAACTGCAACATTTTATCTCTGCCCCATGGCTAAATGTCTAGATTTGTAGCAATCGTACATTCAAACTGCAACATTTTCTCTCTGCCCCATGGCTAAATGTGTATATATGTAGCAATCGTACATTAAAACTGCAACATTTTCTCTCTGCCCCATGGCAAAATGTGATGAATTGCATCAATTGTACCTTAACCCTGCAACATTTTCTCTCTGCCCCATAGTAAAATGTGAAGAACTGCAGCAATCGTACATTAAAACTGCAACATTTTCTCTCTGCCCCATGGCAAAATGTGAAGGATTGGAGCAATCGTACATTAAAACTGCAAAATTTTATCTCTGCCCCATTGCTAAATGTCTAGATTTGTAGCAATCGTACATTATAACTGCAACATTTTCTCTCTGCTCCATGGCAAAATGTGAAGAATTGCAGCAATTGTACATTCAAACCGCAACATTTTCTTTTTGCCCCAAGGCAAAATGCGTAGATTTGCAGCAATCGTACATTAAAACTGCAACATTTTCTCTCTGCCCCATGGCAAAATGTGAAGAATTGCAGCAATCGTATATTAAAACTGCAACATTTTCTCTCTGCCCCATGGCAAAATGTGTAGATTTGGAGCACTCGTACATTAAAACTGCAACATTTTCTCTCTGCCCCATGGCTAAATGTGTATATTTGTAGCAATCGTACATTAAAACTGCAACATTTTTCTCTCTGCCCCGTGACTAAATGTGTAGATTTGTCCCAATCGTACATTAAAACTGCAACATTTTCTCTCTCGCCCATGGCAAAATGTGAAGGATTGCAGCAATCGTACATTAAAACTGCAACATTTTCTCTCTGCCCCATGGCTAAATGTGTATATATGAAGCAATCGTACATTAAAACTGCAACTTTTTCTATCTGCCCCATGGCAAAATGTGAAGAATTGCAGCAATCGTACATTAAAACTGCAACATTTTCTCTCTGCCCCATGGCAAAATGTGTAGAATTGCAGTTATTGTACATTAAAACTGCAACATTTTCTCTCTGCCCCATGGAAAAATGTGAAGGATTGCAGCAATCGTACATTAAAACTGCAAAATTTTATCTCTGCCCCATTGCTAAATGTCTAGTTTTGTAGCAATCATACATTAAAACTGCAACATTTTCTCTCTGCCCCATGGCAAAATGTGAAGAATTGCAGCAATCGTACATTAAAACTGCAACATTTTCTCTCTGCCCCATGGCAAAATGTGTAGAATTGCAGCAATCGTACATTAAAACTGCAAAATTTTATCTCTGCCCCGTGGCTAAATGTCTATATATGTAGCAATCGTACATTAAAGGTGCAACATTTTCTCTCTGCCTCGTGGCTAAATGTGTATATTTGTGGCAATCGTACATTAAAGGTGCAACATTTTCTCTCTGCTCCATGGCCAAATGTGAAGAATTGCAGCAATCTTACATTAAAACTGCAACATTTTCTCTCTGCCCCAATGCAAAATATGAAGGATTGCAGCAATCGTACATTAAAACTGCAACATTTTATCTCTGCCCCATGGCTAAATGTCTAGATTTGTAGCAATCGTACATTCAAACTGCAACATTTTCTCTCTGCCCCATGGCTAAATGTGTATATATGTAGCAATCGTACATTAAAACTGCAACTTTTTCTCTCTGCCCCATGGCAAAATGTGAAGAATTGCAGCAATCGTACAATAAAAACGCAACATTTTCTTTTTGCCCCAGGGCAAAATGTGTAGATCTGTTGCAATCGTACATTAAAACTGCAACAGTTTCTCTCTGCCCCATGGCAAAATGTGAAGAATTGCAGCAATTGTACAGTAAAACTGCAACACTTTCTCTCTGTCCCATGGCAAAATGTGTAGATTTGAAGCAATCGAACATTAAAACTGCAACATTTTCTCTCTGCCCCATGGCAAAATGTGAAGGATTGCAGCAATCGTACATTAAAACTGCAAAATTTTATCTCTGCCCCATTGCTAAATGTCTAGATTTGTAGCAATCGTACATTCAAACTGCAACATTTTCTCTCTGCCCCATGGCAAAATGTGAAGAATTGCAGCAATCGTACATTAAAAACGCAACATTTTCTTTTTGCCCCATGGCAAAATGTGAAGAATTGCAGCAATCTTACATTAAAACCGCAACATTTTCTCTCTGCCCCATGGCAAAATGTGAAGAATTGCAGCAATCGTACATTAAAACTGCAACATTTTCTCTCTGTCCCATGGCAAAATGTGTATATTTGTTGCACTCGTACATTAAAACTGCAACATTTTCTCTCAGCCCCATGGCAAAAGCTGTAGATTTGTAGCACTCGTACATTAAAACTGCAACGTTTTCTCTCTGCCACATGGCAAAAGGTGTAGATTTGTAGCAATCGTACATTAAAACTGCAACATTTTCTATCTGCCCCATGGCTAAATGTCTATATATGTAGCAATCGTACATTAAAACTGCAACTTTTTCTCTCTGCTCCATGGCATAATGTGAAGAATTGCAGCAATTGTACATTCAAACCGCAACATTTTCTTTTTGCCCCAAGGCAAAATGCGTAGATTTGCAGCAATCGTACATTAAAACTGCAACATTTTCTCTCTGCCCCATGGCAAAATGTGATGAATTGCATCAATTGTACCTTAACCCTGCAACATTTTCTCTCTGCCCCATAGTAAAATGTGAAGAACTGCAGCAATCGTACATTAAAACTGCAACATTTTCTCTCTGCCCCATGGCAAAATGTGAAGGATTGGAGCAATCGTACATTAAAACTGCAAAATTTTATCTCTGCCCCATTGCTAAATGTCTAGATTTGTAGCAATCGTACATTAAAACTGCAACATTTTCTATCTGCCCCATGGCTAAATGTCTATATATGTAGCAATCGTACATTAAATCTGCAACTTTTTCTCTCTGCTCCATGGCAAAATGTGAAGAATTGCAGCAATTGTACATTCAAACCGCAACATTTTCTTTTTGCCCCAAGGCAAAAGCGTAGATTTGCAGCAATCGTACATTAAAACTGCAACATTTTCTCTCTGCCCCATGGCAAAATGTGAAGAATTGTAGCAATCGTATATTAAAACTGCAACATTTTCTCTCTGCCCTGTTGCTAAATGTGTAGAATTGCAGCAATCAAACTTTAAAAGGGCAACATTTTCTCTCTGCCCCATGGCAAAATGTGTAGATTTGTAGCACTCGTACATTAAAACTGCAACATTTTCTCTCTGCCCCATGGCTAAATGTGTATATTTGTAGCAATCGTACATTAAAACTGCAACGTTTTTCTCTCTGCCCCGTGACTAAATGTGTAGATTTGTCCCAATCGTACATTAAAACTGCAACATTTTCTCTCTGCCCCATGGCAAAATGTGATGAATTGCATCAATTGTACCTTAACCCTGCAACATTTTCTCTCTGCCCCATAGTAAAATGTGAAGAACTGCAGCAATCGTACATTAAAACTGCAACATTTTCTCTCTGCCCCATGGCAAAATGTGAAGGATTGGAGCAATCGTACATTAAAACTGCAAAATTTTATCTCTGCCCCATTGCTAAATGTCTAGATTTGTAGCAATCGTACATTAAAACTGCAACATTTTCTCTCTGCCCCATGGCAAAATGTGAAGAATTGCAGCAATCGTACATTAAAAACGCAACATTTTCTTTTTGCCCCATGGCAAAATGTGAAGAATTGCAGCAATCTTACATTAAAACCGCAACATTTTCTCTCTGCCCCATGGCAAAATGTGAAGAATTGCAGCAATCGTACATTAAAACTGCAACATTTTCTCTCTGTCCCATGGCAAAATGTGTATATTTGTTGCACTCGTACATTAAAACTGCAACATTTTCTCTCAGCCCCATGGCAAAAGCTGTAGATTTGTAGCACTCGTACATTAAAACTGCAACGTTTTCTCTCTGCCCCATGGCAAAAGGTGTAGATTTGTAGCAATCGTACATTAAAACTGCAACATTTTCTATCTGCCCCATGGCTAAATGTCTATATATGTAGCAATCGTACATTAAAACTGCAACTTTTTCTCTCTGCTCCATGGCATAATGTGAAGAATTGCAGCAATTGTACATTCAAACCGCAACATTTTCTTTTTGCCCCAAGGCAAAATGCGTAGATTTGCAGCAATCGTACATTAAAACTGCAACATTTTCTCTCTGCCCCATGGCAAAATGTGATGAATTGCATCAATTGTACCTTAACCCTGCAACATTTTCTCTCTGCCCCATAGTAAAATGTGAAGAACTGCAGCAATCGTACATTAAAACTGCAACATTTTCTCTCTGCCCCATGGCAAAATGTGAAGGATTGGAGCAATCGTACATTAAAACTGCAAAATTTTATCTCTGCCCCATTGCTAAATGTCTAGATTTGTAGCAATCGTACATTAAAACTGCAACATTTTCTATCTGCCCCATGGCTAAATGTCTATATATGTAGCAATCGTACATTAAATCTGCAACTTTTTCTCTCTGCTCCATGGCAAAATGTGAAGAATTGCAGCAATTGTACATTCAAACCGCAACATTTTCTTTTTGCCCCAAGGCAAAAAGCGTAGATTTGCAGCAATCGTACATTAAAACTGCAACATTTTCTCTCTGCCCCATGGCAAAATGTGAAGAATTGTAGCAATCGTATATTAAAACTGCAACATTTTCTCTCTGCCCTGTTGCTAAATGTGTAGAATTGCAGCAATCAAACTTTAAAAGGGCAACATTTTCTCTCTGCCCCATGGCAAAATGTGTAGATTTGTAGCACTCGTACATTAAAACTGCAACATTTTCTCTCTGCCCCATGGCTAAATGTGTATATTTGTAGCAATCGTACATTAAAACTGCAACGTTTTTCTCTCTGCCCCGTGACTAAATGTGTAGATTTGTCCCAATCGTACATTAAAACTGCAACATTTTCTCTCTGCCCCATGGCAAAATGTGATGAATTGCATCAATTGTACCTTAACCCTGCAACATTTTCTCTCTGCCCCATAGTAAAATGTGAAGAACTGCAGCAATCGTACATTAAAACTGCAACATTTTCTCTCTGCCCCATGGCAAAATGTGAAGGATTGGAGCAATCGTACATTAAAACTGCAAAATTTTATCTCTGCCCCGTTGCTAAATGTCTAGATTTGTAGCAATCGTACATTAAAACTGCAACATTTTCTCTCTGCTCCATGGCAAAATGTGAAGAATTGCAGCAATTGTACATTCAAACCGCAACATTTTCTTATTGCCCCAAGGCAAAATGCGTAGATTTGCAGCAATCGTACATTAAAACTGCAACATTTTCTCTCTGCCCCATGGCAAAATGTGAAGAATTGCAGCAATCGTATATTAAAACTGCAACATTTTCTCTCTGCCCCATGGCAAAATGTGTAGATTTGTAGCACTCGTACATTAAAACTGCAACATTTTCTCTCTGCCCCATGGCTAAATGTGTATATTTGTAGCAATCGTACATTAAAACTGCAACATTTTTCTCTCTGCCCCGTGACTAAATGTGTAGATTTGTCCCAATCGTACATTAAAACTGCAACATTTTCTCTCTCGCCCATGGCAAAATGTGAAGGATTGCAGCAATCGTACATTAAAACTGCAACATTTTCTCTCTGCCCCATGGCTAAATGTGTATATATGAAGCAATCGTACATTAAAACTGCAACTTTTTCTATCTGCCCCATGGCAAAATGTGAAGAATTGCAGCAATCGTACATTAAAACTGCAACATTTTCTCTCTGCCCCATGGCAAAATGTGTAGAATTGCAGTTATCGTACATTAAAACTGCAACATTTTCTCTCTGCCCCATGGAAAAATGTGAAGGATTGCAGCAATCGTACATTAAAACTGCAAAATTTTATCTCTGCCCCATTGCTAAATGTCTAGTTTTGTAGCAATCATACATTAAAAATGCAACATTTTCTCTCTGCCCCATGGCAAAATGTGAAGAATTGCAGCAATCGTACATTAAAACTGCAACATTTTCTCTCTGCCCCATGGCAAAATGTGTAGAATTGCAGCAATCGTACATTAAAACTGCAAAATTTTATCTCTGCCCCGTGGCTAAATGTCTATATATGTAGCAATCGTACATTAAAGGTGCAACATTTTCTCTCTGCCTCGTGGCTAAATGTGTATATTTGTGGCAATCGTACATTAAAGGTGCAACATTTTCTCTCTGCTCCATGGCCAAATGTGAAGAATTGCAGCAATCTTACATTAAAACTGCAACATTTTCTCTCTGCCCCAATGCAAAATATGAAGGATTGCAGCAATCGTACATTAAAACTGCAACATTTTATCTCTGCCCCATGGCTAAATGTGTATATTTGTAGCAATCGTACATTCAAACTGCAACATTTTTTCTCTGCCCCATGGCTAAATGTGTATATATGTAGCAATCGTACATTAAAACTGCAACTTTTTCTCTCTGCCCCATGGCAAAATGTGAAGAATTGCAGCAATCGTACAATAAAAACGCAACATTTTCTTTTTGCCCCAGGGCAAAATGTGTAGATCTGTTGCAATCGTACATTAAAACTGCAACAGTTTCTCTCTGCCCCATGGCAAAATGTGAAGAATTGCAGCAATTGTACAATAAAACTGCAACACTTTCTCTCTGTCCCATGGCAAAATGTGTAGATTTGAAGCAATCGAACATTAAAACTGCAACATTTTCTCTCTGCCCCATGGCAAAATGTGAAGGATTGCAGCAATCGTACATTAAAACTGCAAAATTTTATCTCTGCCCCATTGCTAAATGTCTAGATTTGTAGCAATCGTACATTCAAACTGCAACATTTTCTCTCTGCCCCATGGCAAAATGTGAAGAATTGCAGCAATCGTACATTAAAAACGCAACATTTTCTTTTTGCCCCATGGCAAAATGTGAAGAATTGCAGCAATCTTACATTAAAACCGCAACATTTTCTCTCTGCCCCATGGCAAAATGTGAAGAATTGCAGCAATCGTACATTAAAACTGCAACATTTTCTCTCTGTCCCATGGCAAAATGTGTATATTTGTTGCACTCGTACATTAAAACTGCAACATTTTCTCTCAGCCCCATGGCAAAAGCTGTAGATTTGTAGCACTCGTACATTAAAACTGCAACGTTTTCTCTCTGCCACATGGCAAAAGGTGTAGATTTGTAGCAATCGTACATTAAAACTGCAACATTTTCTATCTGCCCCATGGCTAAATGTCTATATATGTAGCAATCGTACATTAAAACTGCAACTTTTTCTCTCTGCTCCATGGCATAATGTGAAGAATTGCAGCAATTGTACATTCAAACCGCAACATTTTCTTTTTGCCCCAAGGCAAAATGCGTAGATTTGCAGCAATCGTACATTAAAACTGCAACATTTTTCTCTGCCCCATGGCAAAATGTGATGAATTGCATCAATTGTACCTTAACCCTGCAACATTTTCTCTCTGCCCCATAGTAAAATGTGAAGAACTGCAGCAATCGTACATTAAAACTGCAACATTTTTCTCTGCCCCATGGCAAAATGTGAAGGATTGGAGCAATCGTACATTAAAACTGCAAAATTTTATCTCTGCCCCATTGCTAAATGTCTAGATTTGTAGCAATCGTACATTAAAACTGCAACATTTTCTATCTGCCCCATGGCTAAATGTCTATATATGTAGCAATCGTACATTAAATCTGCAACTTTTTCTCTCTGCTCCATGGCAAAATGTGAAGAATTGCAGCAATTGTACATTCAAACCGCAACATTTTCTTTTTGCCCCAAGGCAAAAAGCGTAGATTTGCAGCAATCGTACATTAAAACTGCAACATTTTCTCTCTGCCCCATGGCAAAATGTGAAGAATTGTAGCAATCGTATATTAAAACTGCAACATTTTCTCTCTGCCCTGTTGCTAAATGTGTAGAATTGCAGCAATCAAACTTTAAAAGGGCAACATTTTTCTCTGCCCCATGGCAAAATGTGTAGATTTGTAGCACTCGTACATTAAAACTGCAACATTTTCTCTCTGCCCCATGGCTAAATGTGTATATTTGTAGCAATCGTACATTAAAACTGCAACGTTTTTCTCTCTGCCCCGTGACTAAATGTGTAGATTTGTCCCAATCGTACATTAAAACTGCAACATTTTCTCTCTGCCCCATGGCAAAATGTGATGAATTGCATCAATTGTACCTTAACCCTGCAACATTTTCTCTCTGCCCCATAGTAAAATGTGAAGAACTGCAGCAATCGTACATTAAAACTGCAACATTTTCTCTCTGCCCCATGGCAAAATGTGAAGGATTGGAGCAATCGTACATTAAAACTGCAAAATTTTATCTCTGCCCCATTGCTAAATGTCTAGATTTGTAGCAATCGTACATTAAAACTGCAACATTTTCTCTCTGCCCCATGGCAAAATGTGAAGAATTGCAGCAATCGTACATTAAAAACGCAACATTTTCTTTTTGCCCCATGGCAAAATGTGAAGAATTGCAGCAATCTTACATTAAAACCGCAACATTTTCTCTCTGCCCCATGGCAAAATGTGAAGAATTGCAGCAATCGTACATTAAAACTGCAACATTTTCTCTCTGTCCCATGGCAAAATGTGTATATTTGTTGCACTCGTACATTAAAACTGCAACATTTTCTCTCAGCCCCATGGCAAAAGCTGTAGATTTGTAGCACTCGTACATTAAAACTGCAACGTTTTCTCTCTGCCCCATGGCAAAAGGTGTAGATTTGTAGCAATCGTACATTAAAACTGCAACATTTTCTATCTGCCCCATGGCTAAATGTCTATATATGTAGCAATCGTACATTAAAACTGCAACTTTTTCTCTCTGCTCCATGGCATAATGTGAAGAATTGCAGCAATTGTACATTCAAACCGCAACATTTTCTTTTTGCCCCAAGGCAAAATGCGTAGATTTGCAGCAATCGTACATTAAAACTGCAACATTTTCTCTCTGCCCCATGGCAAAATGTGATGAATTGCATCAATTGTACCTTAACCCTGCAACATTTTCTCTCTGCCCCATAGTAAAATGTGAAGAACTGCAGCAATCGTACATTAAAACTGCAACATTTTCTCTCTGCCCCATGGCAAAATGTGAAGGATTGGAGCAATCGTACATTAAAACTGCAAAATTTTATCTCTGCCCCATTGCTAAATGTCTAGATTTGTAGCAATCGTACATTAAAACTGCAACATTTTCTATCTGCCCCATGGCTAAATGTCTATATATGTAGCAATCGTACATTAAATCTGCAACTTTTTCTCTGCTCCATGGCAAAATGTGAAGAATTGCAGCAATTGTACATTCAAACCGCAACATTTTCTTTTTGCCCCAAGGCAAAAAGCGTAGATTTGCAGCAATCGTACATTAAAACTGCAACATTTTCTCTCTGCCCCATGGCAAAATGTGAAGAATTGTAGCAATCGTATATTAAAACTGCAACATTTTCTCTCTGCCCTGTTGCTAAATGTGTAGAATTGCAGCAATCAAACTTTAAAAGGGCAACATTTTCTCTCTGCCCCATGGCAAAATGTGTAGATTTGTAGCACTCGTACATTAAAACTGCAACATTTTCTCTCTGCCCCATGGCTAAATGTGTATATTTGTAGCAATCGTACATTAAAACTGCAACGTTTTCTCTCTGCCCCGTGACTAAATGTGTAGATTTGTCCCAATCGTACATTAAAACTGCAACATTTTCTCTCTGCCCCATGGCAAAATGTGATGAATTGCATCAATTGTACCTTAACCCTGCAACATTTTCTCTCTGCCCCATAGTAAAATGTGAAGAACTGCAGCAATCGTACATTAAAACTGCAACATTTTCTCTCTGCCCCATGGCAAAATGTGAAGGATTGGAGCAATCGTACATTAAAACTGCAAAATTTTATCTCTGCCCCGTTGCTAAATGTCTAGATTTGTAGCAATCGTACATTAAAACTGCAACATTTTCTCTCTGCTCCATGGCAAAATGTGAAGAATTGCAGCAATTGTACATTCAAACCGCAACATTTTCTTATTGCCCCAAGGCAAAATGCGTAGATTTGCAGCAATCGTACATTAAAACTGCAACATTTTCTCTCTGCCCCATGGCAAAATGTGAAGAATTGCAGCAATCGTATATTAAAACTGCAACATTTTCTCTCTGCCCCATGGCAAAATGTGTAGATTTGTAGCACTCGTACATTAAAACTGCAACATTTTCTCTCTGCCCCATGGCTAAATGTGTATATTTGTAGCAATCGTACATTAAAACTGCAACATTTTTCTCTCTGCCCCGTGACTAAATGTGTAGATTTGTCCCAATCGTACATTAAAACTGCAACATTTTCTCTCTCGCCCATGGCAAAATGTGAAGGATTGCAGCAATCGTACATTAAAACTGCAACATTTTCTCTCTGCCCCATGGCTAAATGTGTATATATGAAGCAATCGTACATTAAAACTGCAACTTTTTCTATCTGCCCCATGGCAAAATGTGAAGAATTGCAGCAATCGTACATTAAAACTGCAACATTTTCTCTCTGCCCCATGGCAAAATGTGTAGAATTGCAGTTATCGTACATTAAAACTGCAACATTTTCTCTCTGCCCCATGGAAAAATGTGAAGGATTGCAGCAATCGTACATTAAAACTGCAAAATTTTATCTCTGCCCCATTGCTAAATGTCTAGTTTTGTAGCAATCATACATTAAAAATGCAACATTTTCTCTCTGCCCCATGGCAAAATGTGAAGAATTGCAGCAATCGTACATTAAAACTGCAACATTTTCTCTGCCCCATGGCAAAATGTGTAGAATTGCAGCAATCGTACATTAAAACTGCAAAATTTTATCTCTGCCCCGTGGCTAAATGTCTATATATGTAGCAATCGTACATTAAAGGTGCAACATTTTCTCTCTGCCTCGTGGCTAAATGTGTATATTTGTGGCAATCGTACATTAAAGGTGCAACATTTTCTCTCTGCTCCATGGCCAAATGTGAAGAATTGCAGCAATCTTACATTAAAACTGCAACATTTTCTCTCTGCCCCAATGCAAAATATGAAGGATTGCAGCAATCGTACATTAAAACTGCAACATTTTATCTCTGCCCCATGGCTAAATGTCTAGATTTGTAGCAATCGTACATTCAAACTGCAACATTTTCTCTCTGCCCCATGGCTAAATGTGTATATATGTAGCAATCGTACATTAAAACTGCAACTTTTTCTCTCTGCCCCATGGCAAAATGTGAAGAATTGCAGCAATCGTACAATAAAAACGCAACATTTTCTTTTTGCCCCAGGGCAAAATGTGTAGATCTGTTGCAATCGTACATTAAAACTGCAACAGTTTCTCTCTGCCCCATGGCAAAATGTGAAGAATTGCAGCAATTGTACAGTAAAACTGCAACACTTTCTCTCTGTCCCATGGCAAAATGTGTAGATTTGAAGCAATCGAACATTAAAACTGCAACATTTTTCTCTGCCCCATGGCAAAATGTGAAGGATTGCAGCAATCGTACATTAAAACTGCAAAATTTTATCTCTGCCCCATTGCTAAATGTCTAGATTTGTAGCAATCGTACATTCAAACTGCAACATTTTCTCTCTGCCCCATGGCAAAATGTGAAGAATTGCAGCAATCGTACATTAAAAACGCAACATTTTCTTTTTGCCCCAGGGCAAAATGTGTAGATCTGTTGCAATCGTACATTAAAACTGCAACAGTTTCTCTCTGCCCCGTGGCTAAATGTGTAGAATTGCAGCAATCGTACATTAAAAGTGCAACATTTTCTCTCTGCCCCATGGCAAAATGTGAAGAATTGCAGCAATCTTACATTAAAACCGCAACATTTTCTCTCTGCCCCATGGCAAAATGTGAAGAATTGCAGCAATCGTACATTAAAACTGCAACATTTTCTATCTGTCCCTTGGCAAAATGTGTAGATTTGTTGCACTCGTACATTAATACTGCAACATTTTCTCTCAGCCCCATGGCAAAAGGTGTAGATTTGTAGCACTCGTACATTAAAACTGCAACATTTTCTCTCTGCCCCATGGCTAAATGTGTATATTTGTAGCAATCGTACATTAAAACTGCAACATTTTTCTCTCTGCCCCGTGACTAAATGTGTAGATTTGTCCCAATCGTACATTAAAACTGCAACATTTTCTCTCTCGCCCATGGCAAAATGTGAAGGATTGCAGCAATCGTACATTAAAACTGCAAAATTTTATCTCTGCCCCATGGCTAAATGTGTATATATGAAGCAATCGTACATTAAAACTGCAACTTTTTCTCTCTGCCCCATGGCAAAATGTGAAGAATTGCAGCAATCGTACATTAAAACTGCCACATTTTCTCTCTGTCCCTTGGCAAAATGTCTAGATTTGTTGCACTCGTACATTAATACTGCAACATTTTCTCTCTGCCCCATGGCTAAATGTGTATATTTGTAGCAATCGTACATTAAAACTGCAACATTTTTCTCTCTGCCCCGTGACTAAATGTGAAGAATTGCAGCAATCGTACATTAAAACCGCAACATTTTCTTTTTGCCCCAGGGCAAAATGTGTAGATCTGTTGCAATCGTACATTAAAACTGCAACAGTTTCTCTCTGCCCCGTGGCTAAATGTGTAGAATTGCAGCAATCGTACATTAAAAGTGCAACATTTTCTCTCTGCTCCATGGCAAAATGTGAAGAATTGCAGCAATCTTACATTAAAACCGCAACATTTTCTCTCTGCCCCATGGCAAAATGTGAAGAATTGCAGCAATCGTACATTAAAACTGCAACATTTTCTCTCTGTCCCATGGCAAAATGCGTAGATTGGTTGCACTCGTACATTAAAACTGCAACATTTTCTCTCAGCCCCATGGCAAAAGGTGTAGATTTGTAGCACTCGTACATTAAAACTGCAACATTTTCTCTCTGCCCCATGGCTAAATGTGTATATTTGTAGCAATCGTACATTAAAACGGCAACATTTTCTCTCTGCCCCGTGACTAAATGTGTAGATTTGTCCCAATCGTACATTAAAACTGCAACATTTTCTCTCTCGCCCATGGCAAAATGTGAAGGATTGCAGCAATCGTACATTAAAACTGCAAAATTATATCTCTGCCCCATGGCTAAATGTGTATATATGAAGCAATCGTACATTAAAACTGCAACTTTTTCTCTCTGCCCCATGGCAAAATGTGTAGAATTTCAGCAATCGTACATTAAAACTGCAACATTTTCTCTCTGCCCCATGGCAAAATGTGAAGGATTGCAGCAATCGTACATTAAAACTGCAACATTTTCTCTCTGTCCCATGGCAAAATGTGTAGATTTGTTGCACTCATACATTAAAACTGCAACATTTTCTCTAAGCCCCATGGCAAAAGGTGTAGATTTGTAGCACTCGTACATTAAAACTGCAACATTTTCTCTCTGCCCCATGGCTAAATGTGTATATTTGTAGCAATCGTACATTAAAACTGCAACATTTTTCTCTCTGCCCCGTGACTAAATGTGTAGATTTGTCCCAATCGTACATTAAAACTGCAACATTTTCTCTCTCGCCCATGGCAAAATGTGAAGGATTGCAGCAATCGTACATTAAAACTGCAAAATTTTATCTCTGCCCCATGGCTAAATGTGTATATATGAAGCAATCGTACATTAAAACTGCAACTTTTTCTCTCTGCCCCATGGCAAAATGTGAAGAATTGCAGCAATCGTACATTAAAACTGCCACATTTCTCTCTGTCCCTTGGCAAAATGTGTAGATTTGTTGCACTCGTACATTAATACTGCAACATTTTCTCTCAGCCCCATGGCAAAAGGTGTAGATTTGTAGCACTCGTACATTAAAACTGCAACATTTTCTCTCTGCCCCATGGCTAAATGTGTATATTTGTAGCAATCGTACATTAAAACTGCAACATTTTTCTCTCTGCCCCGTGACTAAATGTGAAGAATTGCAGCAATCGTACATTAAAACCGCAACATTTTCTTTTTGCCCCAGGGCAAAATGTGTAGATCTGTTGCAATCGTACATTAAAACTGCAACAGTTTCTCTCTGCCCCGTGGCTAAATGTGTAGAATTGCAGCATTCGTACATTAAAAGTGCAACATTTTCTCTCTGCTCCATGGCAAAATGTGAAGAATTGCAGCAATCTTACATTAAAACCGCAACATTTTCTCTCTGCCCCACGGCAAAATGTGAAGAATTGCAGCAATCGTACATTAAAACTGCAACATTTTCTCTCTGTCCCATGGCAAAATGTGTAGATTTGTTGCACTCGTACATTAAAACTGCAACATTTTCTCTCAGCCCCATGGCAAAAGGTGTAGATTTGTAGCACTCGTACATTAAAACTGCAACATTTTCTCTCTGCCCCATGGCTAAATGTGTATATTTGTAGCAATCGTACATTAAAACGGCAACATTTTTCTCTCTGCCCCGTGACTAAATGTGTAGATTTGTCCCAATCGTACATTAAAACTGCAACATTTTCTCTCTCGCCCATGGCAAAATGTGAAGGATTGCAGCAATCGTACATTAAAACTGCAAAATTTTATCTCTGCCCCATGGCTAAATGTGTATATATGAAGCAATCGTACATCAAAACTGCAACTTTTTCTCTCTGCCCCATGGCAAAATGTGTAGAATTTCAGCAATCGTACATTAAAACTGCAACATTTTCTCTCTGCCCCATGGCAAAATGTGAAGGATTGCAGCAATCGTACATTAAAACTGCAACATTCTATCTCTGCCCCATGGCTAAATGTCTAGATTTGTAGCAATCGTACATTAAAACTGCAACATTTTCTCTCTGCTCCAAGGCAAATTGTGAAGAATTGCAGCAATCGTACATTAAAACTGCAACATTTTCTCTCTGCCCCATGGCAAAATGTGTAGAATTGCAGCAATCGTACATTAAAACTGCAAAATTTTATCTCTGCCCCGTGGCTAAATGTCTATATATGTAGCAATCGTACATTAAAGGTGCAACATTTTCTCTCTGCCTCGTGGCTAAATGTGTATATTTGTAGCAATCGTACATTAAAGGTGCAACATTTTCTCTCTGCTCCATGGCCAAATGTGAAGAATTGCAGCAATCTTACATTAAAACTGCAACATTTTCTCTCTGCCTTGTGGCTAAATGTGTAGAATTGCAGCAATCGTACATTAAAAGTGCAACATTTTCTCTCTGCTCCATGGCAAAATGTGAAGAATTGCAGCAATCTTACATTAAAACCGCAACATTTTCTATCTGCCCCATGGCAAAATGTGAAGAATTGCAGCAATCGTACATTAAAACTGCAACATTTTCTCTCTGTCCCATGGCAAAATGTGTAGATTTGTAGCACTCGTACATTAAAACTGCAACATTTTCTCTCTGCCCCATGGCTAAATATGTATATTTGTAGCAATCGTACATTAAAACTGCAACATTTTCTCTCTGCCCCGTGACTAAATGTGTAGATTTGTCCCAATCGTACATTAAAACTGCAACATTTTCTCTCTCGCCCATGGCAAAATGTGAAGAATTGCAGCAATCTTACATTAAAACCGCAACATTTTCTCTCTGCTCCATGGCAAAATGTGAAGAATTGCAGCAATCGTACATTAAAACTGCAACATTTTCTCTCTGCCCCATGGCAAAATGTGTAGAATTGCAGCAATCGTACATTAAAACTGCAACATTTTCTCTCTGCCCCATGGCAAAATGTGAAAGATTGCAGCAATCGTACATTAAAACTGCAAAATTTTATCTCTGCCCCATTGCTAAATTTCTAGATTTGTAGCAATCGTACATTAAAACTGCAACATTTTCTCTCAGCCTCATGGCAAAATGTGTAGAATTGCAGCAATCGTACATTAAAACTGCAACATTTTCTCTCTGCCCCATGGCAAAATGTGAAGGATTGCAGCAATCGTACATTAAAACTGCAAAATTTTATCTCTGCCCCATTGCTAAATGTCTAGATTTGTAGCAATCGTACATTAAAACTGCAACATTTTCTATCTGCCCCGTGGCTAAATGTCTGTATATGTAGCAATCGTACATTAAAGGTGCAACATTTTCTCTCTGCCCCATGGCAAAATGTGAAGAATTGCAGCAATCGTACATTAAAACTGCAACATTTTCTCTCTGTCCCATGGCAAAATGTGTAGATTTGTTGCACTCGTACATTAAAACTGCAACATTTTCTCTCAGCCCCATGGCAAAAGGTGTAGATTTGTAGCACTCGTACATTAAAACTGCAACATTTTCTCTCTGCCCCATGGCTAAATGTGTATATTTGTAGCAATCGTACATTAAAACGGCAACATTTTTCTCTCTGCCCCGTGACTAAATGTGTAGATTTGTCCCAATCGTACATTAAAACTGCAACATTTTCTCTCTCGCCCATGGCAAAATGTGAAGGATTGCAGCAATCGTACATTAAAACTGCAAAATTTTATCTCTGCCCCATGGCTAAATGTGTATATATGAAGCAATCGTACATCAAAACTGCAACTTTTTCTCTCTGCCCCATGGCAAAATGTGTAGAATTTCAGCAATCGTACATTAAAACTGCAACATTTTCTCTCTGCCCCATGGCAAAATGTGAAGGATTGCAGCAATCGTACATTAAAACTGCAACATTCTATCTCTGCCCCATGGCTAAATGTCTAGATTTGTAGCAATCGTACATTAAAACTGCAACATTTTCTCTCTGCTCCAAGGCAAATTGTGAAGAATTGCAGCAATCGTACATTAAAACTGCAACATTTTCTCTCTGCCCCATGGCAAAATGTGTAGAATTGCAGCAATCGTACATTAAAACTGCAAAATTTTATCTCTGCCCCGTGGCTAAATGTCTATATATGTAGCAATCGTACATTAAAGGTGCAACATTTTCTCTCTGCCTCGTGGCTAAATGTGTATATTTGTAGCAATCGTACATTAAAGGTGCAACATTTTCTCTCTGCTCCATGGCCAAATGTGAAGAATTGCAGCAATCTTACATTAAAACTGCAACATTTTCTCTGCCTTGTGGCTAAATGTGTAGAATTGCAGCAATCGTACATTAAAAGTGCAACATTTTCTCTCTGCTCCATGGCAAAATGTGAAGAATTGCAGCAATCTTACATTAAAACCGCAACATTTTCTATCTGCCCCATGGCAAAATGTGAAGAATTGCAGCAATCGTACATTAAAACTGCAACATTTTCTCTCTGTCCCATGGCAAAATGTGTAGATTTGTAGCACTCGTACATTAAAACTGCAACATTTTCTCTCTGCCCCATGGCTAAATATGTATATTTGTAGCAATCGTACATTAAAACTGCAACATTTTCTCTCTGCCCCGTGACTAAATGTGTAGATTTGTCCCAATCGTACATTAAAACTGCAACATTTTCTCTCTCGCCCATGGCAAAATGTGAAGAATTGCAGCAATCTTACATTAAAACCGCAACATTTTCTCTCTGCTCCATGGCAAAATGTGAAGAATTGCAGCAATCGTACATTAAAACTGCAACATTTTCTCTCTGCCCCATGGCAAAATGTGTAGAATTGCAGCAATCGTACATTAAAACTGCAACATTTTCTCTCTGCCCCATGGCAAAATGTGAAAGATTGCAGCAATCGTACATTAAAACTGCAAAATTTTATCTCTGCCCCATTGCTAAATTTCTAGATTTGTAGCAATCGTACATTAAAACTGCAACATTTTCTCTCAGCCTCATGGCAAAATGTGTAGAATTGCAGCAATCGTACATTAAAACTGCAACATTTTCTCTCTGCCCCATGGCAAAATGTGAAGGATTGCAGCAATCGTACATTAAAACTGCAAAATTTTATCTCTGCCCCATTGCTAAATTTCTAGATTTGTAGCAATCGTACATTAAAACTGCAACATTTTCTCTCTGTCCCATGGCAAAATGTGAAGAATTGCAGCAATCGTACATTAAAACTGCAACATTTTCTCTCTGCCCCATGGCAAAATGTGTAGAATTGCAGCAATCGTACATTAAAACTGCAAAATTTTATCTCTGCCCCATTGCTAAATGTCTAGATTTGTAGCAATCGTACATTAAAACTGCAACATTTTCTATCTGCCCCGTGGCTAAATGTCTGTATATGTAGCAATCGTACATTAAAGGTGCAACATTTTCTCTCTGCTCCATGGCCAAATGTGAAGAATTGCAGCAATCTTACATTAAAACTGCAACATTTTCTCTCTGCCTTGTGGCTAAATGTGTAGAATTGCAGCAATCGTACATTAAAAGTGCAACATTTTCTCTCTGCTCCATGGCAAAATGTGAAGAATTGCAGCAATCTTACATTAAAACCGCAACATTTTCTATCTGCCCCATGGCAAAATGTGAAGAATTGCAGCAATCGTACATTAAAACTGCAACATTTTCTCTCTGTCCCATGGCAAAATGTGTAGATTTGTAGCACTCGTACATTAAAACTGCAACATTTTCTCTCTGCCCCATGGCTAAATATGTATATTTGTAGCAATCGTACATTAAAACTGCAACATTTTTCTCTCTGCCCCGTGACTAAATGTGTAGATTTGTCCCAATCGTACATTAAAACTGCAACATTTTCTCTCTCGCCCATGGCAAAATGTGAAGAATTGCAGCAATCTTACATTAAAACCGCAACATTTTCTCTCTGCTCCATGGCAAAATGTGAAGAATTGCAGCAATCGTACATTAAAACTGCAACATTTTCTCTCTGCCCCATGGCAAAATGTGTAGAATTGCAGCAATCGTACATTAAAACTGCAACATTTTCTCTCTGCCCCATGGCAAAATGTGAAAGATTGCAGCAATCGTACATTAAAACTGCAAAATTATATCTCTGCCCCATTGCTAAATTTCTAGATTTGTAGCAATCGTACATTAAAACTGCAACATTTTCTCTCAGCCTCATGGCAAAATGTGTAAAATTGCAGCAATCGTACATTAAAACTGCAACATTTTCTCTCTGCCCCATGGCAAAATGTGAAGGATTGCAGCAATCGTACATTAAAACTGCAAAATTTTATCTCTGCCCCATTGCTAAATTTCTAGATTTGTAGCAATCGTACATTAAAACTGCAACATTTTCTCTCTGTCCCATGGCAAAATGTGAAGAATTGCAGCAATCGTACATTAAAACTGCAACATTTTCTCTCTGCCCCATGGCAAAATGTGTAGAATTGCAGCAATCGTACATTAAAACTGCAAAATTTTATCTCTGCCCCATTGCTAAATGTCTAGATTTGTAGCAATCGTACATTAAAACTGCAACATTTTCTATCTGCCCCGTGGCTAAATGTCTGTATATGTAGCAATCGTACATTAAAGGTGCAACATTTTCTCTCTGCTCCATGGCCAAATGTGAAGAATTGCAGCAATCTTACATTAAAACTGCAACATTTTCTCTCTGCCCCAATGCAAAATATGAAGGATTGCAGCAATCGTACATTAAAACTGCAACATTTTCTCTCTGACCCCATGGCTAAATGTCTAGATTTGTAGCAATCGTACATTCAAACTGCAACATTTTCTCTCTGCCCCATGGCTAAATGTGTATATATGTAGCAATCGTACATTAAAACTGCAACATTTTCTCTCTGCCCCGTGGCTAAATGTGTAGAATTGCAGCAATCGTACATTAAATGTGCAACATTTTCTCTCTGCCCCATGGCAAAATGTGAAGAATTGCAGCAATTGTACATTAAAACTGCAACACTTTCTCTCTGTCCCATGGCAAAATGTGTAGATTTGAAGCAATCGTACATTAAAACTGCAACATTTTCTCTCTGCCCCATGGCAAAATGTGAAGAATTGCAGCAATCGTACATTAAAACTGCAACATTTTCTCTCTGTCCCATGGCAAAATGCGTAGATTGGTTGCACTCGTACATTAAAACTGCAACATTTTCTCTCAGCCCCATGGCAAAAGGTGTAGATTTGTAGCACTCGTACATTAAAACTGCAACATTTTCTCTCTGCCCCATGGCTAAATGTGTATATTTGTAGCAATCGTACATTAAAACTGCAACATTTTCTCTCTGCCCCGTGACTAAATGTGTAGATTTGTCCCAATCGTACATTAAAACTGCAACATTTTTCTCTGCCCCATGGCAAAATGTGATGAATTGCATCAATTGTACCTTAACCCTGCAACATTTTCTCTCTGCCCCATAGTAAAATGTGAAGAACTGCAGCAATCGTACATTAAAACTGCAACATTTTCTATCTGCCCCATGGCTAAATGTCTATATATGTAGCAATCGTACATTAAAACTGCAACTTTTCTCTCTGCTCCATGGCAAAATGTGAAGAATTGCAGCAATTGTACATTCAAACCGCAACATTTTCTTTTTGCCCCAAGGCAAAATGTGTAGATTTGCAGCAATCGTACATTAAAACTGCAACATTTTCTCTCTGCCCCATGGCAAAATGTGAAGAATTGCAGCAATCGTATATTAAAACTGCAACATTTTCTCTCTGCCCTGTTGCTAAATGTGTAGAATTGCAGCAATCGAACATTAAAAGGGCAACATTTTCTCTCTGCTCCATGGCCAAATGTGAAGAATTGCAGCAATCTTACAGTAAAATTGCAACATTTTCTTTTTGTCTCCATGGCAAAATGTGTAGATTTGTAGCAATCGTACATTAAAACTGCAACATTTTCTCTCTGCCCCATGGCTAAATGTGAAGAATTGCAGCAATCGTACATTAAAACTGCAACATTTTCTCTCTGCCCCAATGCAAAATGTGAAGGATTGCAGCAATCGTACATTAAAACTGCAACATTTTATCTCTGCCCCATGGCTAAATGTCTAGAATTGTAGCAATAGTACATTCAAACTGCAACATTTTCTATCTGCCCCATGGCTAAATGTGTATATATGTAGCAATCGTACATTAAAACTGCAACTTTTTCTCTCTGCCCCATGGCAAAATGTGAAGAATTGCAGCAATCGTACATTAAAACTGCAACATTTTATCTCTGCCCCGTGGCTAAATGTCTATATATGTAGCAATCGTACATTAAAGGTGCAACATTTTCTCTCTGCCTCGTGGCTAAATGTGTATATTTGTAGCAATCGTACATTAAAGGTGCAACATTTTCTCTCTGCTCCATGGCCAAATGTGAAGAATTGCAGCAATCTTACATTAAAACTGCAACATTTTCTCTCTGCCTTGTGGCTAAATGTGTAGAATTGCAGCAATCGTACATTAAAAGTGCAACATTTTCTCTCTGCTCCATGGCAAAATGTGAAGAATTGCAGCAATCTTACATTAAAACCGCAACATTTTCTATCTGCCCCATGGCAAAATGTGAAGAATTGCAGCAATCGTACATTAAAACTGCAACATTTTCTCTCTGTCCCATGGCAAAATGTGTAGATTTGTAGCACTCGTACATTAAAACTGCAACATTTTCTCTCTGCCCCATGGCTAAATATGTATATTTGTAGCAATCGTACATTAAAACTGCAACATTTTTCTCTCTGCCCCGTGACTAAATGTGTAGATTTGTCCCAATCGTACATTAAAACTGCAACATTTTCTCTCTCGCCCATGGCAAAATGTGAAGAATTGCAGCAATCTTACATTAAAACCGCAACATTTTCTCTCTGCTCCATGGCAAAATGTGAAGAATTGCAGCAATCGTACATTAAAACTGCAACATTTTCTCTCTGCCCCATGGCAAAATGTGTAGAATTGCAGCAATCGTACATTAAAACTGCAACATTTTCTCTCTGCCCCATGGCAAAATGTGAAAGATTGCAGCAATCGTACATTAAAACTGCAAAATTTTATCTCTGCCCCATTGCTAAATTTCTAGATTTGTAGCAATCGTACATTAAAACTGCAACATTTTCTCTCAGCCTCATGGCAAAATGTGTAGAATTGCAGCAATCGTACATTAAAACTGCAACATTTTCTCTCTGCCCCATGGCAAAATGTGAAGGATTGCAGCAATCGTACATTAAAACTGCAAAATTTTATCTCTGCCCCATTGCTAAATTTCTAGATTTGTAGCAATCGTACATTAAAACTGCAACATTTTCTCTCTGTCCCATGGCAAAATGTGAAGAATTGCAGCAATCGTACATTAAAACTGCAACATTTTCTCTCTGCCCCATGGCAAAATGTGTAGAATTGCAGCAATCGTACATTAAAACTGCAAAATTTTATCTCTGCCCCATTGCTAAATGTCTAGATTTGTAGCAATCGTACATTAAAACTGCAACATTTTCTATCTGCCCCGTGGCTAAATGTCTGTATATGTAGCAATCGTACATTAAAGGTGCAACATTTTCTCTCTGCTCCATGGCCAAATGTGAAGAATTGCAGCAATCTTACATTAAAACTGCAACATTTTCTCTCTGCCTTGTGGCTAAATGTGTAGAATTGCAGCAATCGTACATTAAAAGTGCAACATTTTCTCTCTGCTCCATGGCAAAATGTGAAGAATTGCAGCAATCTTACATTAAAACCGCAACATTTTCTATCTGCCCCATGGCAAAATGTGAAGAATTGCAGCAATCGTACATTAAAACTGCAACATTTTCTCTCTGTCCCATGGCAAAATGTGTAGATTTGTAGCACTCGTACATTAAAACTGCAACATTTTCTCTCTGCCCCATGGCTAAATATGTATATTTGTAGCAATCGTACATTAAAACTGCAACATTTTTCTCTCTGCCCCGTGACTAAATGTGTAGATTTGTCCCAATCGTACATTAAAACTGCAACATTTTCTCTCTCGCCCATGGCAAAATGTGAAGAATTGCAGCAATCTTACATTAAAACCGCAACATTTTCTCTCTGCTCCATGGCAAAATGTGAAGAATTGCAGCAATCGTACATTAAAACTGCAACATTTTCTCTCTGCCCCATGGCAAAATGTGTAGAATTGCAGCAATCGTACATTAAAACTGCAACATTTTCTCTCTGCCCCATGGCAAAATGTGAAAGATTGCAGCAATCGTACATTAAAACTGCAAAATTATATCTCTGCCCCATTGCTAAATTTCTAGATTTGTAGCAATCGTACATTAAAACTGCAACATTTTCTCTCAGCCTCATGGCAAAATGTGTAAAATTGCAGCAATCGTACATTAAAACTGCAACATTTTCTCTCTGCCCCATGGCAAAATGTGAAGGATTGCAGCAATCGTACATTAAAACTGCAAAATTTTATCTCTGCCCCATTGCTAAATTTCTAGATTTGTAGCAATCGTACATTAAAACTGCAACATTTTCTCTCTGTCCCATGGCAAAATGTGAAGAATTGCAGCAATCGTACATTAAAACTGCAACATTTTCTCTCTGCCCCATGGCAAAATGTGTAGAATTGCAGCAATCGTACATTAAAACTGCAAAATTTTATCTCTGCCCCATTGCTAAATGTCTAGATTTGTAGCAATCGTACATTAAAACTGCAACATTTTCTATCTGCCCCGTGGCTAAATGTCTGTATATGTAGCAATCGTACATTAAAGGTGCAACATTTTCTCTCTGCTCCATGGCCAAATGTGAAGAATTGCAGCAATCTTACATTAAAACTGCAACATTTTCTCTCTGCCCCAATGCAAAATATGAAGGATTGCAGCAATCGTACATTAAAACTGCAACATTTTCTCTCTGACCCCATGGCTAAATGTCTAGATTTGTAGCAATCGTACATTCAAACTGCAACATTTTCTCTCTGCCCCATGGCTAAATGTGTATATATGTAGCAATCGTACATTAAAACTGCAACATTTTCTCTCTGCCCCGTGGCTAAATGTGTAGAATTGCAGCAATCGTACATTAAATGTGCAACATTTTCTCTCTGCCCCATGGCAAAATGTGAAGAATTGCAGCAATTGTACATTAAAACTGCAACACTTTCTCTCTGTCCCATGGCAAAATGTGTAGATTTGAAGCAATCGTACATTAAAACTGCAACATTTTCTCTCTGCCCCATGGCAAAATGTGAAGAATTGCAGCAATCGTACATTAAAACTGCAACATTTTCTCTCTGTCCCATGGCAAAATGCGTAGATTGGTTGCACTCGTACATTAAAACTGCAACATTTTCTCTCAGCCCCATGGCAAAAGGTGTAGATTTGTAGCACTCGTACATTAAAACTGCAACATTTTCTCTCTGCCCCATGGCTAAATGTGTATATTTGTAGCAATCGTACATTAAAACTGCAACATTTTTCTCTCTGCCCCGTGACTAAATGTGTAGATTTGTCCCAATCGTACATTAAAACTGCAACATTTTCTCTCTGCCCCATGGCAAAATGTGATGAATTGCATCAATTGTACCTTAACCCTGCAACATTTTCTCTCTGCCCCATAGTAAAATGTGAAGAACTGCAGCAATCGTACATTAAAACTGCAACATTTTCTATCTGCCCCATGGCTAAATGTCTATATATGTAGCAATCGTACATTAAAACTGCAACTTTTTCTCTCTGCTCCATGGCAAAATGTGAAGAATTGCAGCAATTGTACATTCAAACCGCAACATTTTCTTTTTGCCCCAAGGCAAAATGTGTAGATTTGCAGCAATCGTACATTAAAACTGCAACATTTTCTCTCTGCCCCATGGCAAAATGTGAAGAATTGCAGCAATCGTATATTAAAACTGCAACATTTTCTCTCTGCCCTGTTGCTAAATGTGTAGAATTGCAGCAATCGAACATTAAAAGGGCAACATTTTCTCTCTGCTCCATGGCCAAATGTGAAGAATTGCAGCAATCTTACAGTAAAACTGCAACATTTTCTTTTTGTCTCCATGGCAAAATGTGTAGATTTGTAGCAATCGTACATTAAAACTGCAACATTTTCTCTCTGCCCCGTGGCTATATGTGAAGAATTGCAGCAATCGTACATTAAAACTGCAACATTTTCTCTCTGCCCCAATGCAAAATGTGAAGGATTGCAGCAATCGTACATTAAAACTGCAACATTTTATCTCTGCCCCATGGCTAAATGTCTAGAATTGTAGCAATAGTACATTCAAACTGCAACATTTTCTATCTGCCCCATGGCTAAATGTGTATATATGTAGCAATCGTACATTAAAACTGCAACTTTTTCTCTCTGCCCCATGGCAAAATGTGAAGAATTGCAGCAATCGTACATTAAAACCGCAACATTTTCTTTTTGCCCCAAGGCAAAATGTGTAGATTTGTTGCAATCGTACATTAAAACTGCAACAGTTTCTCTCTTCCCCATGGCAAAATGTGAAGAATTGCAGCAATCGTATATTAAAACTGCAACATTTTCTCTCTGCCCCGTGGCTAAATGTGTAGAATTGCAGCAATCGTACATTAAAAGTGCAACATTTTCTCTCTGCCCCATGGCAAAATGTGAAGAATTGCAGCAATCTTACATTAAAACTGCAACCTTTTCTCTCTGCCCCATGGCTAAATGTGTATATTTGTAGCAATCGTACATTAAAACTGCAACATTTGTCTCTCTGCCCCATGGCAAAATGTGATGAATTGCATCAATTGTACCTTAACCCTGCAACATTTTCTCTCTGCCCCAAAATAAAATGTGAAGAACTGCAGCAATCGTACAATAAAGGTGCAACATTTTCTCTGCCCATGGCAAAATATGTAGATTTGTAGCAATTGTACATTAAAACTGCAACATTTTCTCTCTGCCAATGGCAAAATGTGTAGATTTGTAGCAATCGTACATTAAAACTGCAACATTTTCTCTCTGCCCCGTGGCTATATGTGTATATTTGTAGCAATCGAACATTACAGCTGCAACATTTTCTCTCTGCTCCATGGCAAAATATGAAGAATTGCAGCAATCTTACATCAAAACCGCAACATTTTCTCTCTGCCCCATGGCAAAATGTGAAGAATTGCAGCAATCTTACATCAAAACCGCAACATTTTCTCACTGTCCCATGGCAAAATGTGTAGATTTGTAGCAATCGTACATTAAAACTGCAACATTTTCTCTCTGCCCCATGGCAAAAGGTGTACATTTGTAGCACTCGTACATTAAAACTGCAACATTTTCTCTCTGCCCCAGGGCTAAATGTGTATATTTGTAGCAATCGTACATTAAAACTGCAACATTTTCTCTCTGCCCCATGGCTAAATGTGAAGAATTGCAATAATCGTACATTAAAACAGGGGAGACCTGCAGGCCACTGCAGACCCCCATGATTAGTTAAGATGTCATAAAACTACTTACACCACTGTGAGTAAGTACTCTTTGTTTCTGTGATGTTACTAGCATGCTGACGTGTACAGTAAGCACCACGGTAATAATACTTGAAGTGGCCTGACATACTGTCTTCATAATATTTACATAGGAACGGCAATCTTTAGAACACAGCACATGGTTTATTGTATGGTCTCAGTATGGTCAGAATGGAGTAACTGTCTGTGTTTTGCACCCAATTGGCCACAGAGTCATGGTTGAGAACAGTTATCTGCATCTGGTTCGTCATACAAAGGTAAATCTAACTTCCCATAACCGCTGGTATAAGCCTACTGTACTGTAATCATAGTATGATCCACTTAGTTGTCCCAGTTTCATAATGTTTATTGCAAATTGATTCCAACCAATATAAAGAAATGTTTATAGCCAAATAATGAATACATTGGTGATCCATTTTCCATTTTGATCATTTGATGATTTGTGACGCTTATGCTCCATGTTTAACAAAGAATAATGTACATTTGGGACACTATTCGATTCTCTGGGGCATGTTTGTATGAGGTTGTTATCCTGCATCCTGAGATCCCTATTGGTCCCTGGACACTTCCTTTACATTCCTGTTTAAAGAAATTCCTGTTGGAACAAGCATCAAAATGCAGTACAGACAGGGGATCTGAAGAGAGAGATTGGTAGTTAGTGGTGAGCTGCCAGTAAGGATGGTGTTTATTAATAAGTTGAGGAATATAACCTCGAGCTAATACGAGTCTTGAAAGCAATTGCACCCAAAACACCTTGAGATGAAAATTCAAGTATGGTAATTCATAACCTGTGAGTGTGTTGCCAATTTTCGAACACACTTTATGATCTATAATTATTAGCATTAGCGTCAAGGCAAGAAATGTGAGTTAGCGAAAGAAAAACCACATGCATAACATCTCTCATGCCGTATATCTGCTTCTAAGTCAACAGAACAGGCAGATTTTAAGTAACACAAATTGTAATATTCTTAAGAGGCCGTGAAGAGAGCAGTGTAATGTGTCGTATGAGCCGGAGGAGAACACATTTAACACGCATCCAGACTAAAGGTTCAAGTGAAATGGAATGCAAATGTGATTCGAGGAACGTGTGATCTTATAACACAGACATGTGTGGCAGCACAAGGCAGTCTTGAGAAATCACCATTCTCATCGCTCACAGCAAGGCACAACCATATGTACTGGAGGCTAATTTTCTCATCCTCTAATTGTGACGTGACTAATTGAAATGAAAGGGGGACAAATTGTTTTTGTGGATGGGTGCAACTACCCTCCCCATCGCTGTCCCCTTTATCTGGATCCAAAACATGGATCTATCCTCTTCCTGAGCCTGCTCTCTTGCCCTCTTTTTCTTTTTCCATGCTATTGTTCCCTTCAAATTCAATAGCCTCACAGCACTGATTCTCAAGGGATTTCCTTCTCACTACCATGGCCCACAAAAAGACTATACATATACTGCAGCATCTGTTGGGAGACTGACATTAAATGAACTCCACCATGGTGCTGTGGAGACGAGGTGTCACAGTGTGTAAGCAGATACAGTAGTGCCTCTGCTCTGAAACCATGGAAATTGTTTGTTTTTTGCTGTAGGAAGGTAGCACATGCCTACAGTACATGCATACAAGAGCAGTTTATGGTAGCTATATTCAAGTGTGGATGTAGCATCAACGGCTAGATCCTGGCTGTGAATTATGTGGCCTGTTAGGGAATTGAGTGACATGATCTGTGTGTGAGAGTTAGTGTGCATATTAGGGTTATATTGTATTAAATACAATTATTTTGAGATAGTGATTTTTTTTACACTCACTGGACAGTTTACTAGGTACACTCATCTAGTACCGGGTCGGACCCCCCTGTCAAGGCTTTCTTCTGTTGAAGGAGAGGCGGACCAAAATGCAGCGTGGTTATTTTGATACATCTTTAATAAAGATGAAAATAGAACAATATACAAAAACAAGAATCGTGAACAACCGAAAACAGCCCTATCTGGTGTAACAAACACAAAGACAGGAACAGTCACCCACAAAACCCAACACAAAACAGGCTACCTAAATATGGCTCCCAATCAGAGACAATGACTAACACCTGCCTCTGATTGAGAACCATATCAGGCCCAAACACAGAAACAGACAAACAAGACCTCCAACATAGAATGCCCACTCAGATCACACCCTGACCAACCAAAACATAGAAACATACAAAGCAAACTATGGTCAGGGTGTGACAGCCCCTTTGCCTCCAGAACAGCCTGAATTCTTCTTCGCACCATTCTACAAAGTGCCAGAAACATTCAACTCTGAGATGAGGACCGAATGCAGTCTCTGTCTCTAACACAATGTATGGTATGTGGAAATGTACATTCATTATATAATCTACAGATGTAAATAATCCATTTACAACAAAATGCGATTTTGATCTCGATAAATATTCTTGACAGTGTATTCTAGCTCAAGGTACTATGGAAGCTGTTATCCTGTTTCTCTTTCAGTCATACGCTTAAGCCATATCCTCACTTCCCTAACACTCCTCCCTAAGGACCGTTTCCTCACCTCATCTGATGTCTCACTCAGGAGGAGACATCACTCAGCCTAGCAAGCTATGTCACCTCGAATAACTGCATATTTGGCTTTAGACTCGCAAAAAAAAATAAAACATGGAGGAAAATGCCTATTGTTTTCATTTTGATGGATGTTTTGTATCATTTAATGCAGAAATGGGGTAGTGGGTTTGAGATGAGGGAGTAGGTTGATACAATTTATCTGGAGCCTGTGCCAATTCTTTTTATGATGATTCAGTCTGTTCATGTACCAACCTAAAACAAATTTTGTGGAATAAAATATGGATAAATATTGTTAAGAAATGCATGTGTTTGAATTCAAATGGAAACCTTTGCCTGCTTTGTTAGCATGAGGAATTGTGTGCATATTCCAATAACATGTGTGCATATTCCAATAACAAGTGTGCATATTCCAATAACATGTGTGCATATTCTAATAACATGTGTGCATATTCCAATAACATGTGTGCATATTCCAATAACATGTGTGCATATTCAAGTAACATGTGTGCATATTCCAATAACGTGTGCATATTCCAATAACATAACATTCCGAAGTCCGAAGTTTACATACAGTTCGGTTGGTGTAATTAAAACTCGTTTTTCAACCACTCCACAAATTTCTTGTTAACAAATTAAAGTTTTGTCAAGTCGGTTAGGACATCTACTTTGTGCATGACACAAGTCATTTTTCCAACAATTGTTTACAGACAGATTATTTAACTTATAATTAATTCACTGTATCACAATTCCAGTGGGTCAGCAGTTTACATACACTAAGTTGACTGTGCCTTTAAAAGGCTTGGAAAATTCCAGAAAATGATGTCATGGCTTTAGAAGCTTCTAATAGGCTAATTGACTTATTTTGAGTCAATTGGAGGTGTACCTGTGGATGTATTTCAAGGCCTACCTTCAAACCCAGTGCCTCTGCTTGACATCATGGGAAAATCATAAGAAATCAGCCAAGACCTCAGAAAAATAATTGTAGACCTACACAAGACTGGTTCATCCTTGGGAGCAATTTCCAAACGCCTGAAGGTACCACGTCCATCTGTACAAACAATAGTACGCAAGTATAAATACCATGGGACCACACAGCTGTCATACCGCTCAGGAAGGATATGCGTTCTGTCTCCTAGAGATGAACATACTTTGGTGTGAAAAGTTCAAATCAATCCCAGAACAACAGCAAAGGACTGTGTGAAGATACTGGAGTAAAAACAAGTACAACATTATCTATATCCACAGTAAAATGACTTCTATACCGACATGACCTAAAAGGCCGCTCATCAAGGAAGAAGTCACTGCTCTAAAACCACCATAAAAAGCCGGACCACGGTTTGCAACTGCAGATGGGGACAAAGATTGTACTTTTTGGAGTAATGTCCTCTGGTTTGATGAAACAAAAATTTAACAGTTTGGCTATAATGACCATCGTTATGTTTAGAGGAAAAAGGGGGAAGCTTGCAAGCCGAAGAACACCATCCGAACCGTGAAGCACGGGGGTGGCAGCATCATGTTGTGGGGGTTCTTTGCTGCAGGAGGAACTGGTGCACTTCACCACAAAATAGATGGCATCATGAGGCAAGAAAATTATGTGGATATATTGAAGCAACATCTCAAGTTAAAGCTTGGTCGCAAATGGGTCTTCCAAATGGACAAATGGACCCCAGACATACTTCCGATAGTTGTGGCAAAATTACTTCGTTGTCCTTAAGCCAAGGTATCGGAGTTGCCATCACAAAGCCCTGACCTCAATCCTATAGAAAATGTGTGGGTAGAACTGAAAAAGCATGTGCGAGCAAGGAGGCCTACAAACCTGACTCAGTTACACCAGCTCTGTAAAATTCACCCAACTTATATTGGGATGCTTGTGGAAAGCTACCCAAAATGTTTGACCCAAGTTAAACAATATAAAGACAATGCTACCAAATACTAATTGAGTGTATGTAAACTTCTGACCCACTGAGAATGTGATGAAATAAATAAATGCTGAAATAAATTATTCTCTCTACTATTATCCTGACATTTCACAATCTTAAAATAAAGTTGTGATCCTAACTGACCTAAAACAGGGTATCTTTACTTGGATTAAATGTCAGGAATTGTGAAAAACTGAGTTTAAATATATTTGGCTAAGGTGTATGTAATCTTCCGACTTCAACTGTACATTGGGTGTACAAAACATTAACATTAAGAACACCTGCTCTTTCCATGACAGACTGACCAGGTGAATCCAGGTGGAAGCTATGATCGTATACTTATGTCATTTGTTAAATCCACTTCAAACAGTGTTGATGAAGAGGAGGAGACAGGTTAAAGAATAATTTTGAAGCCGTGAGACAATTGAGGCATGGATTGTTTATGTGTGCCATTCAGAGGGTGAATGGGTAAGACAAAAGATGTAAGTGCCTTTGAACTGGTTATGGTATTAGGTGCCAGGCGCACCGGTTTGAGTGTGTCAATAACTGCAATGCTGCTCGGTTTTTCATGATCAACAGTTTCCCATGTGAATGGTCCACCACCCAAAGGACATCTAGCCAACTTGACAGAACTGTGGGAAGAATTGGAGTCAACATGAGCCAGCATGTGAGCACTTTCGACACCTTGAGGGAAAAAGTGTATGTACCATCAGTGTATATGCCATGCATACATGATTTGAAAAATGTGATCTCTATTCTTTGAGGACATAGACAAGGCTATAACCGTTACATTATAAAGCTGTAAAACAAATGTTTATGTCTCCAGTCTCTCCATTTCTAATGTTATTTTACTCTCATCTTACCGTAACAGAAAATGTAAAACAACTAAAAAATGTTTTTTTTGTTTAACTCTGTTTGTCTTTCCAGCAATCAAGCAATGGGTCAACCAAAATATATTTTCCTTGCGATGCATCATGAACACACTAAAATAGCTCACACATTCAGAATGCATCAGTGCGTTCGGGTCTCATTCATAATGCATTCTGACTATGTAAGTTGTTACCAATACAGAACCTCTAACAAGCAAAGGGCCTCTATAAATACCTCACCAGCCCGTTAAAAGATGTTTGAGGTTAAAAAGGGATCCCTTGCCCTTTAGCGATTCCTACATCATCTCCAATATCCTAGTCTAGCAGATGAACATGGTTTAAGTAGTAGATAATGTATGTTGGTATGCTAAGGTAAGTTAATGCACAATGTTGATATGTGTGGTTGGATTCATCTTGGAATAGACTGCAGAATGCACCACTACTGCATATGGTACACTACAGTAGGACCTCTGGTTGATGGATGGTACAGTGAAGCTACTTAGGGCCACGGTAGGATGGTAGCAATAATGTGGATGAGGATTAAGGGGAAATGGTGAAGAATAGTAAAATGAAAAGTGGTCTAAAGGTACATGTTTGGAGCTTACTCATTGAGTGGAGTGTTCACTGTTGAATCTGGTAACACAAGCTATATTTCATTTGAATGCTTTTGCAAGTAAACATCAGTTTCACAACCTTGGTAATGTAGAAGTAGGCCTAAGTGACACGTTTGTGCGAACCAGTGTCGTAGGCAGAAATCCATTGATGGTAGGGCCAGAAAAAATGTAGGTGGGACAAAATGTGGTCACTCAAATCATTATCATACAATCGTAGCCGACCCTGTACCCTACTGTAATCAATCACACACAACACACCATTTATCATGTGCTTTTGCATTACGGAACAAATAGTCTTGTAGTCCTATGTAAATCCATGACTTGCATTGAACATACAACTCACATAGACCTACACATAATAAACCATAAGTCTATAATTAATAGACTAAGACTACAACATAATGCCCTGATATAACAGTAATAATTTAACGTATACGCTAGGAGTCAGGAAGCAGGTGCATAAGGTGAGTTTAATAATGAGAATAAGCAGATAAATAAAACAGGAGAAGCGTACTGAATGTGAACAAAACCAATACTGCCTGAAGACTGAGGCTACTGAGGGCGAAATAATGGGGAAGTAATCAGGTAATGATGAAGTCCAGGTGTGTCTAATGTGGGTTGCCAGGACTGGGTGGTTAGTAGACCTGAGAGAGGGAACGGAGTTTGCATGACAAATAATCACAATAAGCAGCCATAGCCTATATAGACTAGAACAGTGATCCCCTACCGTTTCTTAGTCAGGATCACTTTATGAGTCAAAACGCAAAGTGAAATTCTCTCCTGGGTCACGGTAGATCAATGTTTTGTGTGATATCAATTAAATGATCAATAACTTATAAAGGCAAACTAAAGTGCATGGGCAGAGAAGCACAGGGCAAAGTTCTATTTCAAAATAATTGTAAATCCCAAAATTATAGGATATAAATATTGAATGGTAGTAAATATTTTATCATGCAATTGCCCAATTTCCAAAATAATAAGAGAGGTCAGATAAAATAAAAATATTTTAAAGCTTGAGTCTCAAGCTCAGCTACATGATAACACTGGCAATGGGTCAGTTGTTGCAGTCTATTATTAGCGAGGCACATCGTAACAAATTGAAATAACATTATTTATTTTTTCACTTGACTGATGATGTCTCAAGGGACGGAGTGAGAGAATGAGAGTTAAAGCGGAGAAGTGGGTTTCATGATTTCTGAAAGTGTTTAGTAAAAACAGTGTTGTAGTGCTGATCATTGTCTAGTAGTGCTGAAACTGTATTTAAGGCACACCATTAGATCAATGCAATCAGTGATTGCTATAAAGGGGGACTGGAGGCTGATATCAAATAACTGGGTAAATACTCCAACATCCTCTTTTATACATGGTCTCTTGAATTTAAAAAAAGTGAGCTTTGTTTGGCCAATTTACTTGTTTTTGCTAGCCAAGTTGGCTGTTGAGTTTTAGCTAGCTAACGGTGAGTAGCCTACACAGTGTAGCCTAACCTACACAGCGATAGCTACTGTTTACTGCACATGGTATCTGTAACAGAGACACTGGGAGTCAAGAAGCAGGTGTAAGTGGTGAGTTTAATAATGGAATGAACATGGAATGATACAAAACAAGAGTAGCGTCTGGACATGAAACATGACCAATACAGCCTGGGGAATGAACCTAAGGGAGGGAACCAGTGAAGTGTTGGGGGAAAAGTATTTGACCCCCTGCTGATTTTGTACGTTTGCCCACTGACAAAGAAATGATCAGTCTATAATTTTAATGGTAGGTTTATTTGAACAGTGAGAGACAGAATAATAACAACAACAATACAGAAAAACGCATGTCAACAATGTTATAAATTGATTTGCATTTTAATTAGGGAAATATGTACTTGACCCCCTCTCAATCAGAAAGATTTCTGGCTCCCAGGTATCTTTTATACAGGTAAAGAGCTGAGATTAGGAGCACAGTCTTAAAGGGAGTGCTCCTTATCTCAGTTTGTTACCTGTATAAAAGACACATGTCCATAGAAGCAATCAATCAGATTCCAAACTTTTCACCATGGCCAAGACCAAAGAGCTCTCTAAGGAAGTCAGGGACAAGATTGTAGACCTACACAAGGCTGGAATGGGCTACAAGACCATGGATGAAACACAAAATAACTGTCAATCTCCCTCGACCTGGGGCTCCATGCAAGATCTCACCTCGTGGAGTTGCAATGATCATGAGAACGGTGAGGAATCAGCCCAGAACTACACGGGAGGATCTTGTCAATGATCTCAAGGCAGCTGGGACCATAGTCACCAAGAAAACAATTGGCAACATACTACGCCGTGAAGGACTGAAATCCTGCAGCGCCCGTAAAGGTCCCCCTGCTCAAGAATTCACATATACAGTAGGGAGAACAAGTATTTGATACACTGCCAATTTTGCAGGTTTTCCTCCTTACAAAGTATGTAGAGGTCTGTAGTTTTTTTATCATAGCTACACTTCAACTGTGAGAGACCGAATCTAAAACGAAAATACAGAAAATCACATTGTATGATTTTTAAGTAATTAATTTGCATTTTATTGCATGACATAAGTATTTGATCACCTACCAACAGCCCTCCCGTTCTCCACTCATTACCTGTATTAACTGCACCTGTTTGAACTCGTTACCCATATAAAAGACACCTGTCCACACACTCAATTAAACAGAATCCAACCTCTCCACAATGGCCAAGACCAGAGAGCTGTGTAAGGACATCAGGGATAAAATTGTAGACCTGCAAAAGGCTGGGATGGACAATATGCAAGCAGATTGGTGAGAAGGCAACAACTGTTGGTTCAATTATTAGAAAATTAAAGAAGTTCAAGATGACGGTCAGTCATCCTCGGTCTGGAAGGTGAGGGATCAGCCCAGAACTACACGGCACAACCTGGTCAATGACCTGAAGAGAGCTGGGACCACAGTCTCAAAGGAAACCATTAGTAACACACTACGCCGTCATGGATTAAAATCCTACAGCGCACGCAAGGTCCCCTTGCACAGGCCAGCGCATGTCCAGGCCCATCTGAAGTCTACCAATGACCATCTGGATGATCCAGAGGAGGAATGGGATTAGGTCTGATGAGACAAAAATAGAGCTTTTTGGTCTAAACACCACTCGCCGTGTTTGGAGGAAGAAGGATGAGTACAACCCCAATAACACGATCCCAACCGTGAAGCATGGAGGTGGAAACATCATTCTTTGGGGATGCTTTTCTGCAAAGGGGACAGGACGACTGCACCGTATTGAGGGGAGGATGGATGGGGCCATGTATCGCTAGATCTTGGCCAACAACCTCCTTCCCTCAGTAGGAGCATTGAAGATGGGTCGTACCTGGGTCTTCCAGCATGATAACGACCCGAAACACACAGCCAGGGCAACGAAGGAGTGGCTCCGTAAGAAGCATCTCAAGGTCCTGGAGTGGCCTAGCCAGTCTCCAGACCTGAACCCAATAGAAAATCTTTGGAGGGAGCTGAAAGTCCGTATTGCCCAGCGACAGCCCCGAAACCTGAAGATACTGGAGAAGGTCTGTATGGAGGAGTGGGCCAAAATCCCTGCTGCAGTGTGTGCAAACCTGGTCAAGAACTACAGGAAACGTATGATCTCTGTAATTGCAAACAAAGGTTTCTGTACCAAATATTAAGTTCTGCTTTTCTGATGTATCAAATACTTATGTCATGCAATAAAATGCAAATTAATTACTTAAAAATCATACAATGTGATTTTCTGTATTTTAGATTCCGTCTCTCACAGTTGAAGTGTACCTATGATAAAAATGTTCTGTATTTTAGATTCCGTCTCTCACAGTTGAAGTGTACCTATGATAAAAATTACAGCCCTCTACATGCTTTGTAAGTAGGAAAACCTGCAAAATCGGCAGTGTATCAAATACTTGTTCTCCCCACTGTACATGCCCGTCTGAAGTTTGCCAATTAACATCTCAATGATTCAGAGGACAGCTGGGTGAAAGTGTTGTGGTCAGATGAGACCAAAATGGAGCTCTTTGGCATCAACTCAACTCACCGTGTTTGGAGGAGGAGGAATGCTGCCTATGACCCCAAGAACACCATCCCCACCGTCAACCATGGAGGTGGAAACATTATGCTTTGGGGGTGTTTTTCTGCCAAGGGGACAGGACAACTTCAAAGCGACGATGGACGGGGCCATGTACCGTCAAATCTGGGGTGAAAACCTCCTTCCCTCAGCCAGGGCATTGAAAATGGGTCGTAGATGGGTGTTCCAGCGTGACAATGACCCAAAACACACGGCCAAGGCAAGAAAGGAGTGACTCAAGAAGAAGCACATTAATGTCCTGGAGTGGCCTAGCCAGTCTCCAGACCTTAACCCCATAGAAAATCTGTGGAGGGAGCTGAAGGTTCGAGTTGCCAAATGTCAGCCTCGAAACCTTAATGACTTGGAGAAGATCTGCAAAGAGGAGTGGGACAAAATCCCTCCTGAGATGTGTGCAAACCTGGTGGCCAACTACACGAAACGTCTGACCTCTGTGATTGCCAACAAGGGTTTTGCCACCAAGTACTAAGTAATGTTTTGCAGAGGGGTCAAATACTTATTTCCCTCATTAAAATGCAAATCAATTTATAACATTTTTGATATGAATTTTCTGGATTTTTTGTTGTTATTCTGTCTCTCACTGTTCAAATAAACCTAACATTAAAATCATAGAATGATCATTTCTATGTCAGTGGGCAAACATACAAAATCAGCACTGGATCAAATACATTTTTCCCTCACTGCATATAGGGAAAGTAATAGGCAGGTGATGGAGTCCACATGAGTCTGATGAGGCGTTGGTGCGCATAACGATGGTGACAGGTGTGGTGACCTCGAGCGCCGGAGAGGGAGTATACGCGACAGTACACCCTCCCTGACGTGTGGCTCCAGCCACAAGGCACGGGGCCCTGACGAACCGGCTGTGGCGCGGGAACCTGATGAACTGGCTGTGGCGTGGGAACCTGACGAGCCGGCTGAAGCGTAGGAACCAGACCAGCCGGCTGAAGCATTGGGAGCCTGATAAGCTGGCTGAGGCATGGGAGCCTGCCGAGCCTACCGAGTCTTGTAAACCTGTCGAGCCAGCTAAGACATGGTAGCCTGTCGAGCTAGCTGAGGTATCCTCGGTAGATTCGGTTGCGGATGCTTGACGGGCCAACTGGGTCTTGTAAACCAGACTTGCTTGTAACCCGACTGAGGCATGGAATCCTGACGAACCAGCTGAGGCATCCCCAGTTGCTCTTGTAGCGACAACCGGAACCATCGTCACCTACTCGAGCAAAAAAAAAAACACTCCATGATGCTTCCCTTTGGTGAAGCCTTATTCTGTATTGTGAAAGCTGGGAATCGGGAAGCAACACTGGAACATAAACAATAATGCCTAGGGAAAGAACCAAAGGGAGTGACGTATATAGGGAAGTTATTCAGGCAGGAGATGAAGTCCAGGTGAATCGAATGAGTCGCTGGTGCGTGTAATGATGGTGACAGGTGTGAATAATAATGAGGAGCCTGGTGACCGTGAGCACCAGAGAGGGAGTATACGTGACAGAGAGGGATAAAACAACAGGATTTGGAGAATTTATCCACAACCACAAATGGTGGTGAAAATGTCAGAGCGGAGATCAGTGACAAAGTCAATCTATAGATGAGACCAGGGACGCTGAGGCACGGAAAGGGGAAGGAGTTTCCCCGCTGGAGCTTGCCAGCATTGTTTGTTCGGGGCTCGTAAGTAACCATTTCACTGTAAGGTCTACTACACCTGTTGTATTCGGTGCATGTGACTAATACAATTGGGTTTGATTTGAAATTTGATTTGATTTAAAGGATGAAGAATGGAATGTTCTCCTGATGGATGGACTCCACGGTGAGGGTGAGTTGTGTGGTGATGTGTGTGATGGTCCCGGGTCCTAGTAGCCGATTATCAAGGGCTTGAACCGAGATATGAGGTGATGTTCAGAGAGGAGGCAAAGGTCTTGTTAATAAAGTTCTCTGCGGCACCGGAATCCACTAGCGCTGTAGAAACAGTAAATGATGGACAGTCAGCTTGTGTGATTGACACTAAAAAGGGTTAGGCAGAAAGTGATACTCACACCTGCCCCAGGTGGTGGAAGATTACGTGACTGTCCCTCTTTTCTCATGGATCCTGAGTTAGGATGAACCAGACACTTGAAGCTGGTGCCCTCCTTGACCACAATTAGGGACAAAGCACCAGCTGTTTCCGTCTGCGTTGCTCCCCCGCCGGGAGGCATGTGACCCCTACCTCCATGGGTTCAGGCTCTGATACAGAGTGGTCACTGAGGGAGAGAAGCGATGAGGGTACCGACGCTCCCAAAGTAGGTTATCCAGACGGATGGCCATCGTTTTCAGATATTACGCTTTCTAATTTTGTCAGAAAGTTGTTTTCATTTCAAGTTAAAACGTACTGTTAGCTAGCTAGCTAATGTTAGCTGGCTGGCTCGCTAGCTAATGTTACGTGTATGATCTGTGTAGTAATATAATTTTTTTCTCAGAACCATTGGCATTGCTAGTTATAGCCTAATGTTAGCTAGTTAGCTAAAATTGAACTTGGGTGGTTAGTTACCTGCAGATTCATGCAGGGTAGTAATGTTAGTTGGGATTATGGTTCATTGTTTAGCTAGCTAGCTAGCTACATGTCTAACATAAAGACTCCACTATGCAAGTAACTATTTCAATAGAACGCTTATGATGTCACTGCGACAACTGTCGATAGACGTAGCTGGTAATTCACTCTGGCTATCTACTCCGATTTCAGAGCACTCTAGTCTGAGTGTGCCTGAGCGCAGAATAACTGACACATTTACAAACGCTCAATACCCTTTGAATATGGCCGGTGTCAGTAAATGTTGGCAAAAAAGCAGAATTACATTTTTGCCAGCAGCAGAGTTACAGTCACCAACGTTCTGGATAACATAAAAACAGCCTAAACAGCTCTGCTAAGATGAGAAAAATGGTCAGATCGAGCTGTTCTCTCATTTGTGCCTGGAAGTAGCTAGCAAGTTAGCCAGTTAGCTTGGGTGCTTGACTGCTGTTGTTAGGAATCAACCTTACTCTTCGGCCAGAGCGTCCAGTGTGCGCTCTGAACGCCCAGAGAGCAAAACACTCTGAATTTACTAACGGAAAATCTGACAACACTCTGAGTTTACCAACACCCAGAGCGCACTCTGGCATTCCAGATTGAATTTCCGAACACACCCATAGTATAAACCAGCCTTTAGTCTGTGGTGGTGCCAAGGCTTAAGAGGGTGTGAACGATGCTGAATGGGTGTAGACAAAAAAGAGGTCTCCAGTAGGTTTATCAAAACATTTGAGGATCAACTCTACTTTTATCCGATGTAAAAAAAATCACACTTTCAAATGTTGCTACATAAGACCGAATCAATAGGTCAGTTGTTGTAGCCTATTACTTGCGAGGCACATATGAGCATTAACTGAAAAAACTTTTTTTTTTTAACTGGACTGATGATGTATCAGGGGATGATGGGAGAGAATGGGAGTTGAAGTGGAGAAGCATGTTTTGTGATTTCTGAAAGTGTTGAATAACAACAGATCAAACGGATCAATGCAATCTGTGATTGATATTTTTATTTTATTTTTTTACCTTTATTTTACTAGGCAAGTCAGTTAAGAACAAATTCGTATTTTCAATGACGGCCTAGGAACAGTGGGTTAACTGGGTTAACTAGAGGGGGACTTCATAGTGAAATCACTGATATCAAATAACTTCGTAACTTCTCCAACATCCTCTTCTTTACACTGTCTCATTTCACTTGTTTTTGCTAGCCAAGTTGGCTAGAGAATTTTAGCTAGTGGTGAGTAGCCTACACAGTGTAGGCTAGCCTACACAGCGATAGCTACTGTTTACTGTACATGGTATCAATGCGAAGTGACACATGCCAGAACCCGTGTCACGCCCTGACCTTAGAGATACATTTTATTTCCTTATTTGGTTAGGTCAGGGTGTGATGTGGGGTGGGCATTCTATCTTTTGTTTTCTATGTTTCTTTATGTCTATGTTTTGGCCGGGTATGTTTCTCAATCAGGGACAGCTCTCTATCATTGTCTCTGATTGGGAATCATACTTAGGTAGCCCTTTTTCCCTCCTTTCAGTGAGGGTAGTTAACTTTGTTAGAGGCATCATAGCCCTGTTAAGCTTCACGGTCGTTTTGTATTGTTTATTGTTTTTGTTGGCAACATATTCTAATAAAAAGATAAATGTACGCTCACCACGCTGCACCCTGGTCCGCTTCTCGTTTGCCAGTGGGCAAACGTACAAAATCGGCAGGGGATCAAATACTTCTTTCCCTCACTGTAGATTTTCTGTTCAGTACTAGATTTTATGTAAGATGTCCTTGAGTGTCCTGAAAGGCATCTGCACAATAAAATGTATTATTATTATTATTGTCAATATCTAGTATATCCCTTTTGTTTTCCCACCTCCCCCCCCTACTGCTTGCTATGAATTGTATCTGTTGGTGTATACATGTTTAGGCCAGTACATGACTTGGATTGAAATAGGTTCCATTACTCATTTTGGGTGCCGGTACTGTTTATAGTTAGGTGCAGGAACTCCTTAAAACTTTATCACTAATATTCCATTGGAATTCAAGCAGAAGAAAATTTTAAGTGCCGTTAATCAGTTCCTGTGAGCTCCTGCCCAAGTCAAGTACTGTGCTTAGGTAAAAAGACTAATAATATCATGTTTGGAACACTGACAAGTAGAGCATAATAAAAAATAAAATAAATATATATTATTCTTGTTTCTCAATCTGATTAATCTGATTGAGGCCCTCCCGTGCCTATGCCCCTGCTGCCTATGCCCCTGCTCATAACTAAACTAAGGATCCTGGGATTAAACACCTCCATCTGCAACTGGATCCTTGACTTCCTGATGGGCATCCCCCAGGTGATGAGGGTAACCAACAACACATCTGCCACACTGACCCTCAACACGGGGGCCCCTCTGGGGTGTGTGCTTAGTCCCCTCCTGCACTCCCTGTTCATCCACGACAGTCTGGCTGCTCACAACTCCAACATTAAGTTTGCTGACGACATGGCTGTGGTAGGCCTGATCACCGACGACGATGAGGCAGCCGATAGGGAGGAGATCAGAGCCCTGGCAGTGTGGTGCCAGTTCAACAATTTCTCCCTCAACAAGACAAAGGAGCACTCCCCATGGAGGGCCGAGCACTCCCCATTCCAAATCGATGGGGCTGTAGTGGAGCGGGTCAAGAGCTTAATGTACCTCGGTTTCCACATCATTATTTAACCTTTATTTAACTAGGCAAGTAAGTTAAGGACAAACTACACCGTCCAAACCCGGAAGACGATGGGCCAATTGTGCGCCGCCCAATGGGACTCCCAATAACGGCGGTTGTGATAAAGCCTTGATTCGAACCAGAGTATCTGTAGTGACACCTGAATGACACTGAGATGCAATGCCTTAGACCACTGCGCCACTCGAGAGCCCAAAATATGTATCTCATGGCCAGTACGGGGATCGTACTGTTTGGACCTATCAGTACTGTTTGGACCTATCATTGTCCAAACACAACAACATAGTTGTGAAGAAGGCACAACAACACCTCTCCCCCCTCAGGAGGCTGAGAAGATTTGGCCTGGGCCCTCAGATCCTCAGAAAGTTCTACAGCTGCAACATTGAGAGCATCTTGCCTGGCTGCCTCACCATTTGGTATGGCAACTGATTGGTATCCGACCACAAGGCGCTAGAGGGTTGTACATATGGCCCAGTAGATCACTGGGACTAAGCTCCCTAGCAACCAGGACCTCCATACCAGGCGGTGTCAGAGGAAAGCTCTACAACTTGTCAATGACTCCAGCCACCCAAGTCATAGACTGTTCTCTTTGCTACAAAACAGCAAGTGGTACCAGAGTGCCAAGTCTGGGGCCAAAAGGTTTTTGTATTTGACTTATTTGATATAAGAATATGGGGCGGTCATAATGCACATCATTGTTTCTGTGTCTGTGGTGTGCAGCTTAATATATTGATTCCTTTGTATTACTGTTGCAATTTTTATTACATTTGTTTTTGGACAGGTCCTCTTCTTTGACTATGATAAGAAAGAGAATAAGATTGTTTGAAGAAGCAAAAAGAAAAAGAAAAAGAAAAGAAAGCAAAACAGAGATGTAGCAATTCTTGCTATGTCAGATATATTATGCGCAACATGATGAGATATGAAGGTAGAACAAGTTTCTCTCCCTCTCCACCTCTCTCGCTCTCTCACCCCTTTATCTATCTTTCTTTCTCTCTACCTGCTTCCTTATACTCCATTTGTCCTAAAGAAGGACATTTTTGTCCCATGGGGATAACAGTATTGATGTCAAGAGATGAGTTATTGATTGAGAAGAGAGGACAAAGATACAGTTGACATGCAGAATGTATATGAGACACCGTCGCCAACAATACAACGGTCCTCATGTTTGTGGTAGGCATGAGACGTGCATTGATGTCAATAGTGACACATATCTAATTGGATTTTGTGCACTTGTCTATCAGATGAATATTGGCAACAAGGACATCCAGATTATTTTCCCTTTATATTCCTCATGGCCTTTAGTGGCACATGTTTGGTTTTCTTAAATTTGGTATCCCTGCCTGATGCCCCTTTGGACAGGGATGGGGTAACTCAAACCACCACCCACCTTCACCATCCCCAAACCCAAAGGCTTTCATTGTTTTAAACAAGTACTGGTGGTCCACACGATCAAAAGCCTTCTCCTGATCCAACGAAAGTAAACCCACATTTACATCAGACAGTTTACAAATGTCTAAAACATCTCATCAGAAACAAGTTGTCAACAATAGAGCGATCAGGTACACAGTAGGACTGGTCCTTGTGGATCAACAATCCCAGATACTCTTTCAACCTGTTTGAGAGACATTTAGAAACAATTTTGTGTTCACCTACTCTGCATCTCACAAAGACAAGACAGTTGGAACCAAAAATCTCAAATTTGGACTTATCAGAACAAAGGACAGATTTCCACATGTCTAATGTCCATTGCTCGTGTTTCTTGGCCCAAGCAAGTATCTTCTTATTATTCGTGTCGTTTAGTAGTGGTTTGTTTGCAGCAATTCGACCACGAAGGCATGATTCAAGTAGTCTCCTCTAAACAGTTGATGTTGAGATGTGTCTGTTACTTGAAGTCTGTGAAGCGTTTATTTTGGCTGCAATTTCTGAGGCTGGTAACTAATGAACTTATCATCTGCAGCAGAGGTAACTCTGGGTCTACCTTTCCTGTGGCGGTCCTCATGAGAGACAGTTTCAACATAGTGCTTGATAGTTTCTTCAAGTGAGTCGCAAAAACCATCAAAGTTCTTTAAACGTTCCGGAACACTGCCCCTCTGTGTTATTCAAACATACTTTTTATTCTCAAGTCTCTTCTTATTGTTGTCCTTTAGTAGTGGTTTCTTTGCAGCAATTCGACTATGAAGGCCAGTTCTGGAAATTTTCCCAGATTGACTGACCTTCATGTCTTAAAGTAATGATGGACTGTCATTTCTCTTTGCTTATTTGAGCTGTTCTTGCCATAATATGGACTCAGTCATTTACCAAATAGGGCTATCTTCTGTATACCACCTCTACCTTTTCACAACACAAATTATTAGCTCAAACGTATTGAGGAAAGAAATTCCACAAATGTACTTTTAACAAGGCACAGCTGTTAATTGAAATGCATTCCAGGTGACCACCTCATGAAGCTGGTTGAGAGAATGCCAAGAGTGTGCAAAGCTGTCATCAAGGCAAAGGGTGGCAACTTTGAATAATCTCAAATCTCAATCTATTTTGATTTAACAATTTTCTGGTTACCACATGATTCCATATGTGTTATTTCATGGTTTTGATTTCTTCACTATTATTCTACAATGTAGAAAATAGTAAAAAATACATTTAAAAAAATTGAATGCGTAGCGGTGTCCGAACCTTTGACGGGTACTGTATGTAAAAGTGATATGTCAGTGGATTTTTAAAATAAAATAGCAAAAATGTATAAAAACCTGCTTTGTCATTATGGGGTATTGTGTGTAGATTGAGGAAATACAATTAATTTAATACATTTTAGAATAAGGCTATAAGTCAAGGGGTCTGAATACTTTCCGAAGGCACTGTATACACATACTATATATACAGGTAGCTTCCAAAATAATGGAAACACTTGGTAAATGAGGTATACAAAGTATACGGGAAAAAAATACGCAACATGTAAAGTGTTGGTCCCATGTTTCATTAGCTGAAATAAAAGATACCAGAAATGTTTCATATGCACAAAAGGCTTATTCCTCTCAAATTTGTTTAGATCATTGTTAGTGGAAATTTAAAATTTGACAAGATAATCCATCCACCTGACAGGTGTGGCATGTCAAGAAGTGATTAAACAGCATGACCATTACACAGGTTCACATTGTGCTGGGGACAATAAAAGGCCACCCTAAAATGTGAAGTTTTGTCACACAACATAATGCCACAGATTTAGAAGAGTTTGCAATTGGCATGCTAACTGCAGGTATGTCCACCAGAGCTGTTGCCAGAGAATTTTATGTTAATATCTCTACCAGTACATCCAACCGGCCCGACGACTAACCACGCCAGCCCAAGACCTCCGCATCCGGCTTCTTCACCTCCGGGATTGTCTGAGACCAGCCACCTGGACAGCTGATGAAACTGTGGGTCAGTACAACTGAAGAAATTCTGCAAAAATGGTCAGAAACCGTTTCATGGAAGCTCATCTGCGTGCTCGTCGTCCTCACCAGGGTCTTGACCTGACTGCAGTTTGGCATCGTAACCGACTTCAGTGGGAATATGAACACCTTTCATGGGCACTGGCCCGCTCGAGAAGTGTGCTCTTCACGGATGAATACTGGTTTTAACTGTACTGTGCAGATGGAAAACAGTGTACGTAGCGTCGTGTGGGTGAGTGGTTTGCTGATGTCAACGTTGTGAAAGGAGTGCCCCATGGTGATGGTAGGGTTATGGTACGGGCAGGCAGACAACAAACACAATTGCATTTTATCGATGGCAATTTAAAAGCAAAGAGATACTGTGACGAGATCCTAAGGCCCATTGTCGTGCCATTCATCCACCGTCATCACCTTATGTTTCAGCATGATCATGCAAGACTTCATGTCGCAAGGTTCTGTACACAATTCCTGGAAGTTGAAAATGTCCCAGATCTTCCATGGCCTGCATACTCACCAGACATGTCACTCACTGAGCATGTTTGGGATGCTCTGGATCAACGTGTATGACAGCATGTTCCAGTTCTCGCCAGTATCCAGCAATTTTGCACAGCCATTCCACAGGACACAATCAACAACCTGATCAACATTATGTAAAGGAGATGTGTCACGCTGCATGAGGCAAATGGTGGTCACCCAAATGCTGACTGTTTTTCTGATCCACGCCCCTACCTTTTCTTTAAGGTATCTGTGACCAACAAATGCATATCTGTATTCCCAGTCATGTGAAATCCATAGATTAGGGCCTAACAACTTTATTTCAATTGACTGATTTCCTTATATGAACTGCAACTCAGTAAAATCTTTGAAATTCTTGCATGTTTCTTTTATATTTTTGTTCAGTGTATATTGCAAGCAGGTTCTTCCACACAGGTGTGGATCCTGAGTTAATTAAGCAATTAGCATCCCATCATGCTTAGGGTTATATATACAAATGCTGGGCAGGCAATTATTTTGGACATTATTTTGGCTACCATGGCTATGCCCCCATCCACAGGGTGTGAGCGGTCACTGAATGGTTTGATGAGCATGAAAACGATGTAAACCATATGCCATAGCTGTCTCATTCACCAGATCTCAACCAAATTGAACACTTATGGATTCTGGAGCAGCTCCCAAGACAGCGTTTTCTATTACCATCAACAAAACCCCAAATGATTGAAATCCTTGTGGAAGAATGGTGTTGCATCCCTCCAATAGAGTTCCAGATACTTGTAGAATCTATACCAAGTTGCATTGAAGCTGTTCTGGCTGATGGTGGCCAAATGTCCTATTTGAAAAACTTTATGTTGGTGTTTCCTTTATTTTGGTAGTTAAACTACTTGTACATGTCTGAGATTAAGTGCCGTTGTTATGACATTAATGGAAGGTGATCATAAGAAGACAGTCAAAAGAATGAGCAGAAGGCTATAGTCCTTGACAGTGTCCTGTAGAGACAGAGGGATATCGACACCAAGCAAGCTAAGATACCCAGCGACAATTATGTTAATAGAGTGACATAAGTCTGGGCTCTGGGCGGCTCGACGAAGGGAGATTTGCCATCGCCCCGGTCGGGCTATCATTAACATTGTTCACACATCCCCTCATCTTAGGCTCTGTTTCTGTCTACCCCTCCCCCTTCCCCCCCCCTCTCTCCTTCTCCCTGCTCTGTCCTCCCTTTCTTTTTCTCACTGCAGTGTTGCTATAGCAACTGAGAAATGTGGGAATACCTCTGTCCTTCAGAGAAAGGGAGAGAGAGCAAGAGCAATAGAGGGGGGAGTGAGAGAGAGCAAGAGAGAGAGAGATTGAGCAAAGGGGAGAGGAAAGAAAGGGGTAAAGAAAGATAGAGGGAAAGAGAGAAAAAGAGGGGGAAGGAAGTGGCTAAAGGGACTGGTTAATTAAAAGACAGACTGGGTGGCTGACTCACTGACTGACTGAATGGACACTACTGGCTGTTACTTAGCCCCTGACTCACAGCGTTTGTCCCCCTTTCATATTCACTCTGACTGAAAGAGACTGTGTTATGAGGATTAACCCGACCAAGATGGAGAGTAGTCACACACGCCATGGAATTTGCATGCGCTTTTGCGCATGCCATTTGTTTGTCGATCCATGTGTTCTAGATGTCTCCATTTGCAGTCGTGAGATTGCTGTTTCCATGACAACCGCGGCCTAAAATAGCTTGCTCTTTCTCTCTCGCTCTGTCTTTTTTAGTGGTCTCTCTCTCTCTTTTAACCTCAGCATTTTCTCTTACACTCTTTCTCACATCCGTTCATTCCCATTGGAGCCTTATTGTGATGAAATGTGAAACATTCACTCGTCGGATGGATTTGTGTATTCCTCCAACTCTCATCTCCCCTTTTTAGTGTCTCAGTCTCCCTGCACAGATTGTCAAAATGCACCAACTTCTCAGTTCCCATGACAACCATTGTGAAATCATGGCAATTATTTCAACAGACACAACAGACACATGTTGCTAAAAAATTTTTTTTTTTTACCACCACTTAAATGCAGTTCAGATGTCGTAGTCAGTGTATTATTGTGTGCACAGCAGGGGTCGGCCACTAGATTCAGCGGTGGGCCAGTTTGTTCCGGAGAAGATGGCCGGGGCAGATCATAATTATAATAATTTGTACACTGCAAATTGAACACAACTTATTTGAAAATAAAAATTTTATACCTTGATTACATTGAGACATGATCATATTTTTTGGAGATGGGGGGGGGGGATACTTGTGAACAGATTTCCAGTGTAATTATTTTTGGTGAATTCCTGGTGATTTTATATTTTGTGATAATAATATAAAAAAATAATATAAAAAATATCGCTCACGTGCCAGTTTTGTGTGTGATCCCAGTCAACTTGTGTAAGGGGCACATTATCTCCTGTGCTCCTGTGTGTGTGAATGCATTTGTATCAGGTGGATTCTCTGACCCATTTCCACAGATTGATTAACTTTTTAACAGTTTACCGATGTACCAGCTAACAAGTAGTGTGTGTGTGTGTGTGTGTGTGTGTGTGTGTGTTTGTGTGTGTGTGTGTGTGTGTACTGCTATACACACTCCTATTCTGTATAAATATAAACAGGTTAACAATATAATGGAATTATGAATAACTAAACACTAAAAGTCAGCTCACTTATTATTACCCTATTTTTACTGACCCACAAGGTGACTTTGATGCTAACAGATACTACCAGTTTGCTAAGTCAGGGAAAACACTGCAGGCCATGTAATTTTGGGGCAAACCCATGGATGACATGGCCTGGTATAATGAATGTTTATAGCCCTGGGCTGTGTGTGTGTGGTGTGAGTGGCACTGAGCAAAGATAGTCAATATCAGGGAATATGTTTACTGTATCTATACATTTCTGGATATCTGACATGTTATTAGATACAAGGAGTAGACATACTCCAGATACACATGTCCTTAAGTTCATATACGGGGCTAGGATATTCTCTGTAATGGGACAGTTTCGACATGCATCCAATCTGGACCTCAGAAATCTCTGCACTACCGTATGAGTTCAGGGAGATATCTGGGGTAAGATACGTTCCAGACACGCACCTGATGCTCGTGCACCCGCTTACACATTGGTAGAATATTTTAACTCCATAAGGGGTATGTGTCAACATGCTGAGCTATTTAAGTATCACATCTGTAGTCATAACATGATCATTTTAGTATCTGTAAATATACAAATGCATCATTTCAATAGATATCCTTACATGATATGTATTTTACCTGTTCAAGTGCCGAAAATCATTGTGATTCTTCACATGACGGTGACATACAGAGCCTTCAGAAAGTACTCACACCCCTTGACTTTTTCCACATGTTGTTGTGTTACAGCCTGAATTTAAAATGCATACATTGAGATTTTGTGTCACTGGCCTACAAAACAATACCCCATAATGTCAAAGTGGAATTATGTTTGTTGAAATGTTTGAAAATTCATAAAAAATGAAAAACTGAAATGTGTTGAGTCAATAAGTATTCAACCTCGTGTCTCAATTGCCCATCTAAAATAACTTCAGGAGTAAATTGTGCTTAATAAGTAACATAAGTTGCATGGACTCACTCTGTGTGCAATAATAACGTTAAAACATGATTTTTGAATGACTTCCTCATCTGTATACTGCACACATACAATTATCTGTAAGGTCCCTCAGTCGAGCAATGAATTTCAAAAACAGACTCAACCACAAACACCAGGGAGGTTTTCCAATGACCTCACAAAGAAAGGCATCTACTGGAAGACAGGTAAAAATAAGCAGACATTGAATATCCATTTGAGCATGGTGACGTTATTAATTACACTTTAGATGGTGTATCAATACACCTAGTCACTACACAGATACAGGCATCCTTCCTAGCTCAGTTGCCTGAGAGGAAGGAAACCGCACAGGGATTTCACCATGAGGCCAATGGTGACTAAAACAGTTTAATGGCGGTAATTGGAGAAAACTGAGGATGGAAAAACAACATAGTAGTTACTCCACAATACTAACCTAATTGACAGTGAAAAGAAGGAAGCCTGAACAGAATAAAAATATTCCAAAACATGCAGCCATTTTACAATACTCCATAATGACAAAGTGAAAACATGTTTTTAGAAATTTTTCTGCACATTTTTAAAAATGAAATTCAGCATCCCTGAGTCAATACTTTGTAGAAGCACTTTTAGCAGCGAGTCTTTCTGGGTAAGTCTATAAGTGCTTTGCACACCTGGATTCTGCAACATTTGCCCATTTTTATTTTCAAATGTCTTCAAGCTCTGTCAAATTGGTTGTTGATCATTGTATACAACAAGTTTCAGATCTTGCCATAGATTTTCAAGTAGATTTAAGTCAAAGTTGTACCTCAGGCACTCAGGATCATTCACTGTCTTCTTGGTAAGCAAATCCAGTGTAGATTTGGCCTTGTGTTTTAGGTTATTGTCTTGCTGAAATGTAAATGTATCTCCCAGTGTCTGGTGGAAACCAGACTGACCCAGTTTTTTCACTAGTATTTTGCCTGTGCTTAGCTCCAGTCCGTTAATATTGTATCCTGAAAAACTCCCCAGTCCTTAATGATTACAAGCATACCCATAACATGATGCAGCCACCACTATGCTTGAAAATATGGCGAGTGGTACGCAGTAATGTGTTGTAGTGGATTTGCCCCAAACATAACACTTTGCATTCAGAACAAAAAGTTAATTGGTTTGCCATATGTGTTTGCAGTATTACTTCAGTGCCTTGTTGTAAAAAGGTGCATTTTTTTGTTGATTGAATCAATTTTGAATTCAGGCTGTAACCCAACAAAATGTGGAATAAGTCAAGTGGTATGAATACTTTCTGAAGGCACTGTATCTGATCATACATTTGCACCATGTTCAGTAGTATGCTATACAAGGCACTGAAAGGCAAACAAATTGCTATTTCCAAAGCACATTTCTGTTATTTCTGTAAAAAAAATGCAGCATAGCAAATCCAGAGCTCCAATCACATGTCACAACCAGCCGTGATCTGGAGTCCCATAGAGCGGCGCACAATTGGCCCAACATCGTCCGTTAGGGGAGGGTTTGGCCGGGGTAGGCCATCATTGTAAATAACAATTTGTTCTTAACTGACTGGCCTAGTTAAATAAAATAATAATAATCAAATAAAAACCAGCCTGCCCTGTTTGTTATATGCAATGGGTGCAGATTGGGTCGCCACCGGATGTCCCTCACAGTCCAGACCCAACGTGGTGGTAGTGTTGATCTGTGATCCACTCCAAACCGTCATTGCAAAAATCATGAATCTAAATTGTGTTGATTATGCAAGATAACATTGTAAAATCACATAATTATAATCTACCTGCTTCATTTATGATGAGGAAACTAACTGGAACGATCAAGCTAGCTATCTTATATTAACCAGTCATACAAAATATGCCTAAATGTTTTAAAACGTTAGCTTTCACCTTGAGGCTTGATAAGGGGGACAAAATGTTTCCCTTAAGGGAAAGCAATTTCATTATTTATTAGCTAGCTACTGTAGGCAACCAGTTAACTTTTACCCAAGCCAGCTAGCCCTACTGTCTGCTGGACAAATTAGCTAACATTCCTGATTCCAGTTACTAGCCCAGCAGCATACCACCCTGCATACCACTACTGGCTTTCTTCTGAAGCTAAGCAGGGTTGGTCCTGGTCAGTTCCTGGATGGGAGATCAGATGCTGCTGGATGTGTTGTTGGAGGGACAGTAGGAGGCACTCTTTCCTCTGGTCTAAAACAATATCCCAATTCAAGGTAGGGTGCTTTCTTTCAGATGGGATGTTAAACTGGTGTCCTGACTCTCTGAGGTCATTAAAGATCCCATGGCACTTATCATAAGAGTAGGGGTGTTAACCCTGGTGTCCTGGCTAAATTCCCAATCTGGCCCTCTAACCATCACGGTCAACTAATAATTCCCAGTTTCCAATTGGAAACTCATTCATTCTCCCCTGTAACTATTCCCCAGGTTGTTGCTGTAAATGAGAACATGTTCTCAGTCAACTTACCTGGTAAAATAATGGATAAATAAAGTTACTAAGATAAATAAAACATCTCAAATTTGCTACTAACTTCTTTGAGGTATTTTCTGAACAGCTTCTCACTTCTTTGTTTCTCTAGTTGTCAGTTTGAGCACACACCTTTTAAACATTAATTTGTGTCTCCCAAATAAAAAGATAACTGTTTGAACACAGCAGAACACAGCAGGAAAGAGGTGATTATTGATGCTACACTACTGGTTACAGTGCTTTCAGCTTGCGGTTTGCACACACCTTCATACAAAATGAGAACTAACTCTGAAATAATTATATGGATTTAATATTTGTCTAATTATTGAGCATGTCCTCAAAACTCAAATGAGCAACACAAATGGTCCAAACGCATATCAAGATCCTAATATGGACATCAGTCAAGAGCATATGCATTGTACGTGTTGAGAAAATATACTAGGTAGGCTTACTGTCAGTATGTGTCATTATATAGAGAAAATAAGATTTCCACATAGGCCTATCTCAGGATATCTAATGAGTCATTATCCGGCCATACCATGTAACATATAGGGAATCTAAAAATGATTTGTGCCATACCATGTAACATATAGGGAATCTCGAAATGATTTGTGCCATACCATGTAACATATAGGGAGTCTAAAAATGATTTGTGCCATACCATGTAACATATAGGGAATCTAAAAATGATTTGTGCCATACCATGTAACATATATGGAATCTAAAAATGATTTGTGCCATACCATGTAACATATAGGGAATCTAAAAATGATTTGAGCCATACCATGTAACATATAGGGAATCTAAAAATGATTTGTGCCATACCATGTAACATATAGGGAATCTAAAAATGATTTGTGCCATACCATGTAACATATAGGGAATCTAAAAATGATTTGTGCCATACCATGTAACATATAGGGAGTCTAAAAATGATTTGTGCCATACCATGTTACATATAGGGAATCTAAAAATTATTTGTGCCATACCATGTAACATATAGGGAATCTAAAAATGATTTGAGCCATACCATGTAACATATAGGGAGTCTAAAAATGATTTGTGCCATACCATGTTACATATAGGGAATCTAAAAATGATTTGTGCCATACCATGTAACATATAGGGAATCTAAAAATGATTTGAGCCATACCATGTAACATATAGGGAATCTAAAAATGATTTGAGCCATACCATGTAACATATAGGGAATCTAAAAATGATTTGAGCCATACCATGTAACATATAGGGAATCTAAAAATGATTTGAGCCATATCATGTAACATATAGGGAATCTAAAAATGATTTGTGCCATACCATGTAACATATAGGGAATCAAAAAATGATTTGTGCCATACCATGTAACATATAGGGAATCTAAAAATGATTTGAGCCATACCATGTAACATATAGGGAATCTAAAAATGATTTGTGCTATACCATGTAACATATAGGGAATCTAAAAATGATTTGTGCCATACCATGTAACATATAGGGAATCTAAAAATGATTTGTGCCATACCATGTAACATATAGGGAGTCTAAAAATGATTTGTGCCATACCATGTTACATATAGGGAATCTAAAAATGATTTGTGCCATACCATGTAACATATAGGGAATCTAAAAATGATTTGAGCCATACCATGTAACATATAGGGAGTCTAAAAATGATTTGTGCCATACCATGTTACATATAGGGAATCTAAAAATGATTTGTGCCATACCATGTAACATATAGGGAATCTAAAAATGATTTGAGCCATACCATGTAACATATAGGGATTCTAAAAAGTATTTGTGCCATACCATGTAACATATAGGGAATCTAAAAATGATTTGAGCCATACCATGTAACATATAGGGAATCTAAAAATGATTTGTGCCATACCATGTAACATATAGGGAATCTAAAAATGAATTGTGCCATACCATGTAACATAATAGGGAATCTAGAAATGATTTGTGCCATACCATGTAACATATAGGGAGTCTAAAAATGATTTGTGCCATACCATGTAACATATAGGGAATCTAAAAATGATTTGAGCATGAAAGAAAAATATGGATTTCATGTGCTGAAAACTCAGAAATGCATCATAAATCATCCTTATTGTCAGCGTATCAAAAAGCATATGAAGATCCAGATATGGACCTCAGCCAAAAGAAGCAAATCTGTAATCAGTATCGCTTCATATCTTGAATGTGCAGATGTATATACTCAATACTTGCCAACATGAAGAGAGAAAATAGGATGTTACATATCTCCCCAGTAGGAGCAGTCCGGCATAGGAATGAATGGAATTCTATAGTGTTTCAATTAAATGTTTCAAGGGCAAAAATATGTGTATTTAAGTATTTTAAAGTTGTAGTGAGGACAGTAACTTTACTCATCTCAAAAATGTATACTTTAAGGATTTTTTAAACATATTTTTTAATTTAGATGTTTTGTTTAGCTCACATAATATAATCTAAAAGTATGCATTAAGGTGTCTGTAATATAATAAATATGGCAAAAACGAAAGTAGACATTAATAAATGCATTTCTATATGTTACAAAATATTTTGGACAAAAGTGGGGGAGTGCCAAGATGGAGGCGAAGTGACTTCAACACTGCACTCTATTACATGGAGATCGGAAATGTACATTCTCCCTAGTCTAATAACTCTATGCAAGAGGTAAGTCACGTTTTGAAATACTGTCATATTTTTTCATATTTACAATGTGTACGAGTTGACTTTACATTTCCTGATGCATATGGTATATGTTTACGGTAGCTGTTAGATGTGTGATGTGCTTTTGATATGTATGATGGCTGTGCAAGTGAGTTAGTTAGCATGTTTGAGATGTAATGGTCGTATTAGCCCCTGTTTATACAGATTTGTGTTACAGATTCATGCTATCGACAGCTAGCTAGACAGACCCACTGGCTGCTGGACAAATTAGCTACGTGTGTGTGTGTGTGTGTGTGTGTGTGTGTGTGTGTGTGTGTGTGTGTGTGTGTGTGTGTGTGTGTGTGGTGTGGGGGGGCGGCTAAGTGAGGCACCAGATGAGAAATGATAGGCTACCAGTGAGCTTTTACCCCCGTATCAAGCCGAGCTAGCTTGCTAGCCCCACTAGCTGCTGGACAAATTAGCTACGTGAGTAATGATTCTCACTGCGCGGTATGGCTGCTACATAAAGGGAGCTATATCCTTTCTTAGGTGCACATACATGTTTACAGATCAAATACTGAACTAACGAGAACTGCCTGGGTATATTGGTGGTGGGTGTACAATAAATGTAGCCTGAGGATATATGGTTTACGTGTGTGTGTGTGTGTGTGTGTGTGTGTGTGGGGGGGGGGGGGCTGTGACTATAATCAAAGACAATTCTCTTGGGAGCAACTGCACCGCCCTCAACCACAAGGCTCTCCAGAGGGTAGTGAGGTCTGCACAATGGATCACCAGGGGCAAACTACCTGCCCTCCAGGACACCTACACCACCCGATGTCACAGGAAGGCCATAAAGATCATCAAGGACAACAACTGCCCGAGCCACTGCCTGTTCACCCTGCTATCATCCAGAAGGCGAGGTCAGTACAGGTGCATCAAAGCTGGGACCGAGAGACTGATAAACAGCTTCTATCTCAAGGTCATCAGACTGTTAAACAGCCACCACTAACATAGAGTGGCTGCTGCCAACATATAGACTCAAATCTCTGGCCACTTAATAAAGGTATCACTAGTCACTTTAAATAATGGCACTTTATAATGTTTACATATCCTACATTACTCATCTCGTATGTATATACTGTATTTTATACCTTCTATTGCATCTAGCCTATGCCGCACGGCCATTGCACATCCATATATTTATATGTACATATTCGGGTGCGGCAGGGTAGCCTAGTGGTTAGAGCGTTGGACTAGTAACCGAAAGGTTGCAAGTTCAAATCCCCAAGCTGACAAGGTACAAATCTGTCGTTCTGCTCCTGGACAGGCAGTTAACCCACTGTTCCTAGGCCGTCATTGAAAATAAGAGTTTTTTCTTAACTGACTTGCCTAGTAAAATAAAGGCAAAAATAAAAAAAATCCATCCCCGTACATTGTGTGTGTATAAGATAGTCATTGTGAATTTGTTAAATTCCTGTTAGACATTACTGCATTGTCTGAACTAGAAGCACAAGCATTTCGCTATACTTGCATTAACATCTGCTGACCATGTGTATGTGACCAATACAATTTGATTTGATTTATCCGTCCATGTATGTCAAGGGAGAGCGAGAGATTGACAGTGATTGGGATTTTAAGCGGCCAGTGTAAATTGGGAGTAGGCATCACATGGGAGAGGGGAAGAGAGGCAGGAGAGAGGGGGTCAGGTAGGTGGGTTATGAAAGCAGCACATCCTTTAGTGCAACATGCACTAAATGTCAAGTCATATCTGTGTATAGCTTCACAGATGAGATGTACTGCAATGGGCCCTTTTCTCATAGATGTCTTAAACCAGCTGTAAGCAATAAGTCTGAGTCGTATTACATAAACATTAAGGGAAAGGAACATTTACACTACATACTGTATGTTTTATACATTTTATCATTTGTTACATGACAGGTCGTCATTTATTGACATAAGGGTTCAAAACGAATGAACTATTATTAGTTCATTAACAACTATTAAACTTGTGGAATTAGAATCACCATTACATTTTTGCTATATTTGGAATTGCCAAATAGCATGTTTGTTACACCCTGATCTGTTTCACCTGTCTTTGTGCTGGTCTCCACCCCCTTCCAGGTAAAACCCCATCTGCCCCATTATCCCCTGTGTATTTATACCTGTGTTTTCTGTTTGTCTGTTGCCAGTTCGTCTTGTCTCGTCATGCCTACCAGTGTTTTTCCCGTACAGAGTTTTTCTTTCTAGTTCCTGTTTTCTAGTTTTCCCGCTTTTGACCATTTTGCCTGCCCTGACCCTGAGCCTGGCTGCTGTACTGTACCTTGTGACACTGCCCTGGATGACTGACCTCTGCTGACCCTGAGCCTGCCTGCCGTTCTGTACCTTGTGACACTGCCCTGGATGGCTGACCTCTGCTGACCCTGAGCCTGCCTGCCTTTCTGTACCTTGTGACACTGCCCTGGATGACTGACCTCTGCTGACCCTGAGCCCGCCTGCCGTTCTGTACCGTTCGGCCTCTGCTCTGGATTACTGACCTCTGCCTGCCCTGTCGTTTTCCTGCACCCTGTTATTGTAATACATTTTGTTGCTTCGCACTGTCTGCATCTGGGTCTTATCCTGAGGTCTGATAATACTGTGTGAAAGTAGACTGAATTTGGCAGTATTTTTTCATTGTCTCTATCAATATTTTCAGTTAACCTCTAAAAGGCAACCCCACTGTTGCAGAAGTGAAAGAAAGGACAGAAAAGGTGGGGATCCCTGAAAACTTTGGGATACCTTTTCATTTCTTCTTGTTTCTCATCGACTGAATCCCACATTCTGAAATGTATTGTCACCGCAGTTATTTTCACTTCTGCTTTACTGTTTTGGGTTAATTTTGAAATCTGATAGATTTACGACTTGATTTATGCTTGAGGGGAAAATAAGTAAATAAGATAATGTTGATAACCCATAATCATATTGTATTTTTTGCTTGATGTAGGAGCCATGTATTAACCCAATTAATTAAGCTTAAATTAACCCCATTGTAGCCTGTTTATACCTGGTTCTAACATGCGCCCTTTGTCCTGATCTTTTCCACATTCTGATTGTGCCCACATTGTTTTCTGATTGTGATTAGATCTTCCTGACCACCTCTGGAGGGGCCAGGATATCTGGTCAGAATGAGGACACAGTGGATGGATAAGAGACACATTTTAATACCATGTGTAGATGCAACGGCTACATTGTGCACACAATCAGAATGTGTATAAGTTTAGGACAAAGAATGCATGTCGGAACCTGTGGGGTAAAGATTTTGGCTATCTGTACTTTACTTTACTATTTATACTGTATTTTTACAACTTTTACGTTAACTTACATTTCCCTGACACCCAAAAGTACTCATTACATTTTGAATGCTTAGTATGACAGGAACATTGTCAAATTCACATACTTATCAAGAGAACATCCCTGGTCATCCCTACTGCCTCTGATCTGGCAGACTCACTGAAAACATTATTTGTTTTTATATGATATCTGATTTCTGGAGTGTGCCTCTGGCTATCTGTCAATAAATAAAAAAACAAGAAAATTGTGCCGTCTGGTTTGCTTAATATAAGGAATTTGAAATGATTTATACTTTCACTTTTGATACTTAAGTATATTTAAAATTAAAAACTTTTAGACTTTTAATCAGGTAGTATTTTACTGGGTTACTTTCACCTTTACTTGAGTCATGTTCTATCTTTTACTGAAGTTTGACAATTTCTTTCCACCACTGGTTAGCACCAGGTAAAAACTAGGCTTTTGTTGGTTAATTGCATAAGACATATGACTTGTGTAATTTGTCAAGGCAATCGATCCCCCATCAAGTCGTTTCCCATTGACCCTCATGTAGAGGAAATGTGGATGCAAGTCTTTGGGCAGTTAACTGAGGTATAGAATCCTCTGAGTATGCAATGACAATGATATTTCCAAAAACATATCCCAGTGCATATAATTTTATTATGAATGTTCCTGTAACAACTATAAACTTAATTAGCATGCACACACATTTTCTTCAGTTACTTTGTAGACCCATAATATTGTTGACCCATTTGAAGGAGTCTGTCATGAAATGTCATATAATCCTGTACCACAACAAAAACATGCAATATTATCACAGAAATATCAAAAAAATCTTCTTTGTATAACTTCTTACTTGACCTAGCTGATGTAAACTGACATAGCAGTTTGACTTGGGCAGGTTTCTAAAGAAGCACAACTGACACATCCACAGTGAAGACCACAACAGCAAAGGGGTGTGTTACTGCAGCCTAAATGTGTACGTATGACATAGGAGAGAAAGTACATATTTTACCATGTGGTGCTTGTTGACTGTGCCTTTAAACAGCTTGGAAAATTCCAGACAATTATGTCATGGCTTTAGAAGCTTCTGATAGGCTAATTGACATCATTTGAGTCAATTGGAGGTGCACCTGTGGATGTATTTCAAGGCCTCCCATCAAACTCTGCCTCTTTGCTTGGCATTATGGGGAAAATCATAAGAAATCAGCCAAGACCAAGAAATCAGCCAAAATTGTAGACCTCCACAAGTCTGGTTCATCCTTGGGAGCAATTTCCAAATGCCTGAAGGTACCACGTTCATCTGTACAAACAATAGTAAGCAAGTATAAACACCATGGGACCACACAGCTGTCATACCGCTCAGGAAGGAGACGTGTTCTGTCTCCTGGAGATGAATGTACTTTGGTGCAAAAAGTGCAAATCATTCCCAGAACAACAGCAAAGGACCTTGTGAAGATGCTGGAGGAAACAGGTACAAACGTATCTATATCAACAGTAAAACAAGTCCTATATCGACATAAGCTGAAAGGCCGCTCAGCAAGGAGGAAGCCACTGCTCCAAAACCAGCATACAAAAAGCCAGACTATGGTTTGCAGCTGCACATGAGGACAAAGATTGTACTTTATGGAGAAATGTCCTCTGGTCTGATGACAAAAAAATAGAATTGTTTGGCCATAATGACCATCGTTATATTTGGAGGAAAAATTTGGGGGTGGGGGGGGGGGGGGGCGAAGAATACATCCCAACCGTGAAGCACGGGGGTGGCAGCATCGGCAGGAGTCAACATCTTCATATCTCAACAAATTATATCATGGTCTGTCCAGCTGTTTGAGATTGAACAGCTTGCTATAAGATTTTGAATGCTTCCCAGTCTGGATGACCTGGAATGATACAGAAAAGATTACTAATGTTCACCAGATTTGTCTTCCTTCTCAGGCTCATGGTCTGTACTCTAAATAACTCAACTCGCCAATTTGCCTGTCTCTAAAGAGAAGTACAGGCTGTAGCCCTTTGATTGGATAGAGCGGATTAGGAATACCTCCTGCCAATAAAAAGTTACAGCTGTTTATCAGACTTTAGAGTTACAAAAAGTAGCTAGCTAAAGTCAGCTAACAGCGCTTTGTTTCATCATTGAACAGCTCAGAGTGGTGCTATGGCTACTCACAGATGCAGAGGAGCGCATTTGGCAGTGTAACCGATGTGAAACGGCAAGCTAGTTCTTCTACACCTGCATTGCTTGCTGTTTGGGGTTTTAGGCTGGGTTTCTGTACAGCACTTTGAGATATCAGCTGATGTACGAAGGGCTATATAAATAAATTTGATTTGATTTGATTTAGTTAGCGGGGTGTGCGCTAACAGCGGTTCAATCGGTGACGTCACAAGCTCTGAGACCTTGAAGTAGTGGTTCCTGTGTCAGTTGTTGATGTGTGCAGAGGGTACCTGGTTCGAGCCCGGCGAGGGGACGGACTAAAGTTAAACTGTTACAGCAGCATAGGCAACGACCACTTACGACAACCCAACTACTGACCACAACCACACAACTGCTGACCAGACAACTACTGACCACATAGCAACTATAATAATTAAAAATAATTAATGACTGGGGCCTGTCTGTAACAACATAACCAAAATAACTAACAACCAGATTTTTCCCGGACTGTATCTTCCAGTGGTAGAATACAATTCTATTAAATTGACTATAAATTAAAATGTTTTTATTAAAATATGTAATTCATTGTTATTTTAATATGTTGGTAACAGTTTTATAAAAGCCGCAAGGCACGCAGTGCTGTATCATGAATACAGTCACAGGTAAATCAGTTGACTCGCCATTGACCTGTGACTATTCACGATACAGCACAGTCTCGCGTGCCTTAATGCTTCGTTATTAAAAAAATAAAAAAACGCGCTCCAGCCGGTGTCCATAGTCCCAGTCGGTATTCATGTAATAATACTCCCACAGATGGAAAAAAATCTACATTCTTTTCTATTGACACACATTGAAAAAAAAAATCTGCTGTGTTGTTCAATGTACATGTAGCCAGGTCCAAAATCCCGACCTACGGGTTGCAAGTAGGGATATAGAGCCTGCGAGAAGAGCCTTGTGGCTTCAGTCTATTCGTGTGGGAGAGTGGAAAATATGGGGACGCAGTGTCATTTCATCACAGGTAAGACATTTTACTTGTTTAGTACAGTCTGTTTAACTCCACTCCCAACTTGAAGCTGTATAGTCTGTTTTTTGGGGTTGTTTGTCTTGCCTAGCTTAAAGTTCTGGTTGGTAGCTAGCTAGCACTCAGGCACAGAAGTGGCTGCAAGCATTGCCATGAAAATCAAATCAAATGTTTTATTTGTCACATGCGCCAAATACAACAGGTATGAAGGTAGTAACCTTACAGTGAAATGCTTACTTACAAGCCCTTAACCAACAATACAGTTTTAAGAAAGAAATGCAAAAATAAATAAATAAAAGTAACAAATAATTAAAGAGCAGCAGTAAAATAACAATAGTAAGGCTATATACAGGGTGCACGGTACAGTGTCAATGGCCAGGGGCACCGATTAGTCAAGGAAATTGAGGCAATCTGTGCATATAGGTAGAGTTATTAAAGTGACTATGCATAGATAATTAACAGAGAGTAGCACCAGCATAAAAAGGGTGGAGGGGGCAATGCAATAGTCTGGGTAGCCATTTGATTAGATGTTCAGGAGTCTTATGGCTTGGGGGTAGAAGCTGTTTAGAAACCTCTTAGACCTAGATTTGGCGCTTCGGTACCGCTTACCATGGGGAAGCAGAGAGAACAGTCTGTGACTAGGGTGGCTGGAGTCTTTGACAATTTTTAGGGCCTTCCTCTGACACCGCCTGGTATAGAGGTCCCGGATGGCAGGAAGCTCGGCCCCAGTGATGTCCTGGGCCGTACACACTACCCTCTGTAGTGCCTTGCGGTCAGAGGCCGAGCAGTTGCCATACCAGGCAGTGATGCAACCAGTGCTCTCGATGGTGCAGCTTTAGGAACTTTTAAGGATCTGAGGACCCATGCCAAATCTTTTCAGTCTCCAGTGGGGGAATAGGTTGAGAATGAAAATGGGGGCGTGCACGGTCCTCATTTTCCTGTTGTCCACAATCATCTCCTTTGTCTTGATCATGTTGAGAGAGAGGATGTTGTCCTGGCACCACATGGCCAGTTCTCTGACCACCTCTGTATAGGCTGTCTTGTCGTTGTTGGTGATCAGGCCTACCACTGTTGTGTCATCAGCAAACTTAATAATGGTGTTGGAGTCGTGCCTGGCCGTGCATTCATAAGTGAACAGGGGGTATAGGAGGTGACTGAGCATGCCCCCGTGTTGAAGATTAGCGTGATGGATGTGTTATTGCCTACCCTTACCACCTGGGCGTGGCCAGTCAGGAAGTCCACTATCCAGTTGCAGAGGGAGGTGTTTTGTCCAAGGGTCCTTAGCTTATTGATGAGCTTGGAGGGCATATTATTGGAGCTTGGTGTTGAACGCTGAGCAAGAGTCAATGAATAGCATTCTCACAAAGGTGTTCCTTTTGTCCAGGTGTGAAAGGCCAGTGTGGAGTGCAATAGACTGCATCATCTGTGGATCTATTGGGGCGGTATGAAAATTGGAGTTGGTCTAGGGTTTCTGGGATAATGGTGTTTATGTGAGACATGACCAGCCTTTCAAAGCACTTCATGGCTACAGACGTGAGTGCTACGGGTCGGTAGTAATTTAGGCAGGTTACCATAGTGTTCTTGGGCACAGGGTCTATGGTGGTCTGATTGAAACATGTTGGTATTACAGACTGAGACAGGGAGAGGTTAATTGAAAATGTCAGTGAAGACACTTGCTAGTTGGCCAGCGCATGCTCAGAGTACACGTCCTGGTAATCCATCTGGCCCTGTTGCCTTGTGAATGTTGACCTGTTTAAAGGTCTGAGTCACATCGGCTACAGAGAGCGTGATCACACAGTCTTCCGGAACAGCTGATGCTCTCATGCATGTTTCAATGTTACTTACCTCGAAGCGAGCATAGAAGTAGTTTAGCTCGTCTGGTATGCTCGTGTCACTGGGAAGCTTGTGGCTGTGCTTCCCTTTTAGGTCTGCAGTAGTTTGCAAGCCCTGCCACATTGGACAAGCGTCGGAGCTGGTGTAGTATGATACAATCTTAGTCCAGTATTGATGCTTTGCCTGTATGATTGTTCATTGGAGGGCATAGCAGGATTTATTATATGCTTCCTGGTTAGTCCCGCTGCTTGAAAATGGCAGCTCTACCCTTTAGCTCAGTGCGGATGTTGCCTGTAATCCATGTCTGGTTGGGGTATGTATGCACAGTCACTAAAGGGACGACATCATCAATGCACTTATTGATGAAGCCAGGGACTGATGTGCAATCCTCAATGCAATCGGAAGAATGCCAAAACATATTTCAGTCTGTGCTCACAAAAAAGTCCTGTAGCTTAGCATCTGCTTCATCTGACCACTTTTTTTATAGACCTATCATTTGTGCTTCCTGCTTTAGTTTTTGCTTGTAAGCAGGAATCAGGAGGTTAGAATTATGGTCTGATTTGCCAAATGGAGGGTGAGGGAGAGCTTTGTATGCGTCTCTGTGTGTGGAGTAAAGGTGGTCTAGAGTGTTTTTCCCCTCTGGGTGCACATGTAACATGCTGGTAGAAATTAGGTTAAATGGATTTAAGTTTCCCCGCATTAAAGTCCCCAGCCACAAGGAGCGCAGCCTCTGGATGAGTGTTTTCCTGCTTGCTTATGGCCGTATACAGCTCATTGAGTGCGGTCTTAGTGCCAGCATCGGTTTGTGGTGGTAAATAGACAGCCCTGAAGAATATAGATGAAAACTCTCTTGGTAGGTAGTGTGGTCTTCAGCTTATAATACTTATGATACCCAACCTCAGGCGATCAAAACCTTGAGACTTCCTTAGATATTGTGCACCAGCTGTTGTTTACAAATAGACATAGACCGCCACCCCTTGTCTTACCAGAGGCTGCTGTTTTATTCTGCCTATACAGTGTATAACCCACCAGCTTTATGTTATTTATGTAGTCATTCAGCCACGACTCGGTGAAACACAAGATATTAAAGTTTTTAATGTCCCGTTGGTAGGATATAGATGCTTGTAGTTCGTCCACTTTTTTTATCCAGCGATTGTATATGGGCCAATAGTATCAATGGCAAAGGCAGATTAGCCACTTGTCGCCGGATCCTTACAAGGCATCCCGATTTCCTTCCACAATATATCCGGCTCTTTCTCCTGCGAATGACTGGGATGAGGGCCTTGTCGGGTGTCTGGAGTAAATCCCTCTCGTCCGACTCATTAAAGAGAAATTCTTCATCCAGTTCAAGGTGAGTAATCGCTGTTCTGATGTCCAGAAGCTCTTTTCAGTCATAAGAGACACTTCTAAGGGCTAGGTTAATGGTTGTGATATGAGGAAACTGAGGATAGGTCAACAACAATGTAGTTACGCCAAAATACTATCCTAAATGACAGAGTGAAAAAAAGGAAGCCTGTACAGATCAGGCACTAAAGTAAAACTGCAAAAGACGTGGCAAAGAAATGTACTTTATGTCCTGAATACAAAGTGTTATATTTCGGGCAAGTCCAACACAACACATCACTGAGTACCACTCTTCATATTTTCAAGCATGGTGGGGGCTGCAACATGTTATGGGTATGCTTGTCATCGGCAAGGACTAGGGAGTCAGGATAAAAAATAAACTGAATGCAGCAATAAGCACAGGCAAAACAGTTTTTTTCGACAGGAAAACCGGGAACCAGTCTGCTTTCCAACAGTCACCGGGAGACAAATTTGCCTTTCAGCAGGACAGTAACCTAAAACACAATGCCAAATCTACACTGGAGATGCTTACCAAGACAACATTGAATGTTCTTGAGTTGCCTAGTTACAGTTTTGACTTTAAACGGCTTTAAAATCTATGGCAAGAAATTAAATGTCTGTCTAGCAATGATAAACAATCAACTTGACAGAGCTTGAAGAATTTTATAAAGAATAATGGGTAAATATTCTAAAATCCAGGCCCGCAAAGCTCTTAGACCTATCCAAAAAGACTTACAGCTGTAATCACTGTCAAAGGTATTCACACACCTGAGTAAAAACCTATGTAAATGAGATATTCAGGTATCCTATCCTAGGTTAGTGTTGGACTAGTATCCGAGAGGTTGCAAGATCGAATCACCGAGCTGACAAGGTAAAAATATGTCTTTCTGAACAAGGCAGTTAACCCACTCTTCCTATGCTGTCATTGAAAATAAAAATAGGTTCATAACTGACTTGATAGTTAAATAAAGGTGTATATATGGAATAGGTTCATAACTGACTTGATAGTTAAATAAAGGTGAATATATATATATATAAATATAAAAATATATATAAATATAAAAATATATAAATATAAAAATAAATATAAATATAAAAATAAATATAAATATATATTTATATATAAAAATATATAAATATATATATATATATAAAAAAAATATATAAATATATATATATATATAAATATATATATATATATATAAATATAAATGAATATAAATGAATGAATGAGAGTATAGGTGGTGATTATATATATATATATATACACTGCTCAAAAAAATAAAGGGAACACTAAAATAACACATCCAAGATCTGAATGAATGAAATATTCTTAAATACTTTTTTCTTTACATAGTTTAATGTGCTGACAACAAAATCACACAAAAATGATCAATGGAAATCAAATTTATCAACCCATGGAAGTCTGGATTTGGAGTCATACTCAAAATTAAAGTGGAAAACCACACTACAGGCTGATCTAACTGATGTATTGTCCTTAAAACAAGTCAAAATGAGGCTCAGTAGAGTGTGTGGCCTCCACGTGCCTGTATCAAATCAAATACAATTTTATTTGTCACATACACATGGTTAGCAGATGTTAATGCGAGTGTAGTGAAATGCTTGGTGCTTCTAGTTCCGACAATGCAGTAATAACCAACGAGTAATCTAGCTAACAATTCCAAAACTACTACCTTATACACATAAGTGTAAAGGGATAAAGAATATGTACATAAAGATAGATGAATGAGTGATGGTACAGAACGGCATAGGCAAGATGCAGTAGATGGTATCGAGTACAGTATATACATATGAGATGAGTATGTAAACAAAGTGGCATAGTTTAAAGTGGCTAGTGATACATGTATTACATAAAGATGCAGTAGATGATATAGAGTACAATACATACGTATACAAATGAGATAAATAATGTAGGGTATGTAAACATTATATTAAGTAGCATTGTTTAAAGTGGCTAGTGATATATTTCCCATCAATTCCCATTATTAAAGTGGCTGGAGTTGAGTCAGTGTGTTGGCAGCAGCCACTCAATGTTAGTGGTGGCTGTTTAACAGTCTGATGGCCTTGAGATAGAAGCTGTTTTTCAGTCTCTCGTTCCCAGCTTTGATGCACCTGTACTGACCTCGCCTTCTGGACGATAGCGGGGTGAACAGGCAGTGGCTCAGGTGTTTGTTGTCCTTGATGATCTTTATGGCCTTCCTGTGACATCGGGTGGTGTAGGTGTCCTGGAGGGCAGGTAGTTTGCCCCCGGTGATACGTTGTGCAGACCTCACTACCCTCTGGAGAGCCTTACGGTTGTGGACAGAGCAGTTGCCGTACCAGGCGGTGATACAGCCTGACAGGCTGCTCTCGATTGTGCATCTGTAGAAGTTTGTGAGTGGTTTTGGTGACAAGCTGAATTTCTTCAGCCTCCTGAGGTTGTATGACCTCCCTACAACGCCTGGGCATGCTCCTGATGAGGTGGCGTATGGTCTCCTGAGGGGTCTCCTCCCAGACTTGGACTAAAGCATCCGCCAACTCCTGGACAGTCTGTGGTGCAACGTGGCGTTGGTGGATGGAGCGAGACATGATGTCCCAGATGTGCTCAACTGGATTCAGGTCTGGGGAACGGGCGGGCCAGTCCATAGCATCAATGCCTTCCTCTTGCAGGAACTGCTGACACACTCCAGCCACATGAGTTCTAGCATTGTCTTGCATTAGGAGGAACCCAGGGCCATCCGCACCAGCATATGGTCTCACAAGGGGTCTGAGGATCTCATCTCGGTACCTAATGACAGTCAGGCTACCTCTGGTGAGCACATGGAGGGCTGTGCGGCCCCCCAAAGAAATGCCACCCCACACCATGACTGACCCACCGCCAAACCAGTCATGCTGGAGGATGTTGCAGGCAGCATAACGTTCTCCACGGCGTCTCCAGACTGTCACATCTGTCACATGTGCTTGAGTGAACCTGCTTTCATCTGTGAAGAGCACAGGGTGCCAGTGGCGAATCTGCCAATCTTGGTGTTCTCTGGCAAATGAAAAACGTCCTGCACGGTGTTGAGCTGTAAGCACAACCCCCACCTGTGGACGTCGGGCCCTCATACCACCCTCATGGAGTCTGTTTCTGACCGTTTTAGCAGACACATGCACATCTGTGGCCTGCTGAAGGTCAGTTTGCAGGGCTCTGGCAGTGCTCCTCCTGCTCCTCCTTGCACAAAGGCGGAGGTAGCGGTGCTGGGTTGTTGCCCTCCTCCACGTCTCCTGGTGTACTGGCCTGTCTCCTGGTAGCGCCTCCATGCTCTGGACACTACGCTGACAGACACAGCAAACCTTCTTGCCACAGCTCGCATTGATGTCCCATCCTGGATGAGCTGCACCACCTGAGCCACTTATGTGGGTAGTAGACTCCGTCTCGTGCTACCACTAGAGTGAAAGCACCGCCAGCATTCAAAAGTGACCAAAACATTAGCCAGGAAGCATAGGAACTGAGAAGTGGTCTGTGGTCCCCACCACTCCTTTATTGGGGGTGTCTTGCTGCCTATAATTTCCTGCTCCTGCACAACAGCATGTGAAATGTATTGTCAATCAGTGTTGCTAAGTGGACAGGATTTAGTGTGATTGACTTGGAGTTACATTGTGTTGTTTAAGTGCCCTTTATTTTTTGAGCAGTGTATGTACAGTGCCCACCCTCCTGGACCTTTTGCCACATTTCAGGCTTCCATAAAGATATAAAACTGTATTTTTGTGAAGAATCAACAACTGGGACAATCATGAAGTGGAACGACATTTACATCCTTTTTAACAAATCAAAAACTCTGGCAAAATTATTCAGCCCCCTTAAGTTAATACTTTGACGCTTGGGGTATGTCTCTATCAGTTTTGCACATCGAGAGCTGAAATTTTTTTCCCATTCCTCCTTGCAAAACAGCTCGAGCACAGTGAGGTTGGATGGAGAGCATTTGTGAACAGCAGTTTTCAGTTCTTTCCACAGATTCTCGATTGGATTCATGTCTGGACTTTGACTTGGCATTCCACCTGGATATGTTTAGCCATTCCATTTAGATTTTGCTTTATGTTTTGGAAGTGTCCCAGTCTCAGGTCTTTTGCAGACTCCATCAGGTTTTCTTCCAGAATGGTCCTGTATTTGGCTCCATCCATCTTCCCATCAATTTTAACCATCTTCCCTGTCCCTGCTGAAGAAAAGCAGGCCCAAACCATGATGCTGCCACCACCATGTTTGACAGTGGGTATTGTGTATTCAGGGTGATGAGCTGTGTTGTCCAAAAGTTCAATTTTGGTTTCATCTGACCACATGTTTGGTGTGTCTTGGCAAACCAAAATGACACTTTTTATGGATATCTTTAAGAAATTTGCCACTCTTCCATAAAGGCCAGATTTGTGACGACTGATTGTTGTCCTATGGACAGAGTCTCCCCACCTCAGCTGTAGATCTCTGCAGTTCAATCCAATGTGCATCCCCTGATCAGTCTTTTTTATGAGCTGAAGGTTTAGAGGGACGGCCAGGTCTTGTAGATTTAAGTTTGATACTCCCATTTCAATAGTATCGCTTGCGCAATGTTTAAAGCTTGGGAAATCTTTTTGTATCAAATCCGGCTTTAAACTACTTCACAACAGTATCTCGGAATTGTGTTCATGCTCTCTGCGTTAACGGACCTCTGAGTTGCATTTTACGGAAACTTGATTACACACAGGTGGAAATCATCATTAGTCATTTAGGTCAACATTGGATCATTCAGAGATCCTCATGAACTTCTGAAGTTTGCCTCACTGTAAATGTGGCCCAATTTTTCAGTTTTTGATTTGTTAAAAAAAGTTTGAAATAGCAATAAATGTCGTTCCACTTCATGATTGTGTCCCAGTTGTTGATTCTTCACAAAAAAATACAGTTTTATATCTTTATGTTTGAAGCCTGAAATGTGGCAAAAGGTCGCAAAGTTCAAGGGGGCCGAATACTTTCGCAAGGCACTGTATATTCCTGTATTACATTTAAATTAGCTAAAATTTCAGGAAACATATTTTCATTTTGTCATCAGGTGTATTTTGTGTAGATGGGTGAATATCTTTTAAAATATTTAATCAATTTTGAATTCAGGCTGTAACACAACAAAAATTGGGTTAAGAATACTTTCTGAAGGCACTGTATAGAAATAAATAGAAAAACATAAAATGCAGCTAGTTTTCTGTCATTCCAGCTTCAGTTTTAAGTGACTGTGTTAGCTGTGTAGTTGGCTAGCTCCTCTGAACAGTGTCCTGGCTAGGGAGCAAATGTTCTATGCCAGTCTAAATCATGCATCATTACCTCATTGTTATGGATGTAGCCCTAAAAAATCACTAGAAAACAGCTTAAACAAATGCAGCTACATTGCCATTATTCTGTCTGCACTGTTTGCTGTCTTAGCGGAAGTTGGCTCGATAAGAACGTTGCCAGCCGTCATGTTAATGGAACATCTGAAATTAACTACTGGGTCGCATCCATAGATTTAGAACAAAGGGACTGGGTTGTATCTCTGGCAAGCGAACCGATGGAATGAACGACCAGCTGGCTTGGGTAGCAAGCCTAGATTTGTGTCGGGACTATATGTTGTAGAGACTTACCGAGAACGACTCACAGCTGTAATCGCTGCCAAAGGTGATTCTAACATGTATTGACTTATGTAAGATATTTCTGTATTTCATTTTCAAGTGGGTTAACTGCCTTGTTCAGGGGCAGAAATATAGATTTTTACCTTGTCAGCTCAGCGAATTGACCCAGCGACGTTTTGGTTACTGGCCCAACGCTCTAACCACTAGGCTACCTGTAGGTTAAAATAAAAATCTATGTCATCCATTTTGTTATTCAGGCTGTAACACAACAAAATGTGGAATAAGTCAAGGGTTATGAACACTTTCTGAAGGCAATATATTCTCCAAACACCAGCTTCTTGGGCATTATCACTTGATTATGGCCTAGGCTAATAAGAGTGACTAATTTTGATGATGTCATCACCCCAACCTCATAACATGATGTTGCATCTGGGCTTTACGCTTGAGGGCCCACTGTGCATTAGACTGCATACATGTTGTTTGGCTCTGTGTGCATCATATTGGCATTACAACAAAGATCTGATTTCCCTCTTGTTGCTTTCTCTCTCCCCCACTTTCTCTTTACTCCATTATTTCCCTTTATCTCTTTCTCTCTATCGTCCCTGTCTCCCTCTCTTCCCCATCTCTTTCCATCCATCCCACCATCCATTAAGTAACATGCAAGTATCACCAAAATAACAACTTTCGGAATTGGCTGTCGCTAATAATGTTTGTCGCGCTCAAGTTTCAGTTCATGCTGTACCTTTCCTCTCCCCTGTCATGTTACATTCGAATTCTAACAAGCGTTATAGGCATCACAGGAAAAGCCAATGTTGTCAAAGTGATTTATAGTGTCCTATCACTTCACATAGAAAAGGAAAAAGCAAATACAGATGTCACGAGAGACATTGCTCTCTCTATTCTCTCTCTTTCTTTCCCCTTTACCAAAAATATTATATCTCTCTCTTGATATCATCACGTTTTCAGGCATACACCACAGTATAACCTTAAATTGAATTGTTTGCCCTATTCAACTGTTAAAATACTTCAAACAGTTTGATACTTGTTAAGCCTATGTTGTTAGCATATTCCTATACTGGCTTATAAGTAGAACATATGAATTCTTAATAGAGAGAAGCTTTGTTCCATTATGCACACTGGCATACCACTTAGTGAATACATTTTTTGGTCATGCATTCTCTGTGGTATGCTAGTATGGACAGTGGGACGTAACCAAGCCTCACTTCATCCCCTCCACACAGGTGTACATGCGGAGCACAGACTATTACTGCACCCTGATGAATGCCCAGGCTAACCTGGCTGAGCTGTCCCCCCCCCAAAGACACCCCCTCCCCTCATGTCCTAGTTACCATGGCAGCCCATTCCAGTTCAACTGTCACCAGAGCCAAGGATAGGGTAGAAAGGCGGCAGGCAAGCAGCTGGCTGGTATAAAAAAACATGTCTACTCAGTCAACTGTGTTTGAACTTGCCTGGTTGCATTGTAACCGATGAAAGAGTCCCAAAAGTGCAAACCCAGCCCATCTGACCTGGCACTCCAGGTAAGATCAATCAAACATATTTGAAGGAAAACACTAGTTATATTGGTTTTGTGTGGCGCTTGATGTGGGACCTAATATCATTACTTCCATTTGAGATGTGACTGTGAGCAGGGATCTTTCACATCCATTTCCCTTACCAATAGGCCATTTGAGATGTGACTGTGAGCAGGGATCTTTCACATCCATTTCCCTTACCAATAGGCCATTTGAGATGTGACTGTGAGCAGGGATCTTTCACATCCATTTCCCTTACCAATAGGCCATTTGAGATGTGACTGTGAGCAGGGATCTTTCACATCCATTTCCCTAACCAATAGGCCATTTGGCAGTGGGATGGAAACGGCGATTAAAAACAAAACAAAGGGCCGCTAATAAAGCAAATTTGTAAACTGAGTTTACATTAATTTGACTAGACACGTTTGACATAGGACATAGACATGGCATAGCATGTTCAAACTTGGATTCTTGTCTTGGATTTGACAAGCTGCTTCATAGTAGACATGACATAGCATGTTCAGACTTGTATTTGTGTCTTGGATTTGACAAGCTGCTTCATAGTAGACATGACATAGCATGTTCAGACTTGTATTTGTGTCTTGGATTTGACAAGTTGCTTCATAGTAGACATGACATAGCATGTTCAGACTTGTATTTGTGTCTTGGATTTGACAAGCTGCTTCAAAGTAGACATGACATAGCATGTTCAGTCAACACATTTGAAATACAGCTTGAGCTTGATTGAGTTGCCCAATCCGATTGAATCAAAAAGAATAGTCCCAAAATGGAAAACTCCAAGATACACCAAGCACACCTCAAAGACTTTAATGAGTTTGTTGACAACTTGCTGTTTGCCATTGTTTTCATGTTTGTTTTTGTTGTCCCGTCATTTCAAGTCATATCATGTGATAGAAATGCTTTGAGCAATATGCCATGAAACCCTTTTCCTCCCAACCCTGTCTCTCCCTACTCATCTTGTCCCATAAATACATTTTGACTCACTTGCTACATGTGTTTGTTATCCAAAGACCGAATTAATGTTTCATTGTCACAAAGACCTTGTTAGTTATTTTGGTGTGACATCAAGTCCTCAGCGATATTCTCAGTCAGTTTTCTCTGTCGTCTTCCAAAAAGCTGCTCAACGCACTTTCTCTCACCTTCTCAGAGCTGTTAATTAACCACTGGATTGAATTCAAATGAAGAGGTTTTAATTAAACTGAGTCCCATCATGATTCCTATTAAGGAGTCATCTGGTAATTTATGGAGGCGTCCATTGGTACGTTTTACTACCCTCTGGTGGGAACATGGAGTAACTGAAATTGTGTCACCCCTTGGTACATCTCAATATTCATTAGTGGTTTCCTCTCCTTGTGTGATTCGATGGGATCTGAAGGAATTGAGCAGCTGAAAGCCTAATAGGGTGTAAAGGTGTAATATGTCGGAATTGCTCCGCAATTACCTGATTGCTAAAATTTGATCATGTTCGCCTGATTTCAGTTGATGTGACATCAAGCAATATATAGTATATAGAGAATCATTGTACAATCTAAACTGCTGTGAAAAATGTTTTCAATAACCAAAAATATTGCATTGTCAGCTGTTTTAAGCTGGTGTGCAAAACTGGAAGTAAAAAGAGCAAAAGCAAAACTTCAGGACTGAAAGCATAGAATTAGCACACACAGAGTGGATCTACTGCCAATCAGACTTGCTTTCAATGATAATGACATATCTACAACTCACATTTCTGTGTGAATTTGGTCAGGTCACACACAAAGCTACATATTGGACCTTGAATCTATTGCTACATACTCACTGTAATCAACACTTGTCAAGTATTCTGCATCAGTGTAGATGAAAGGAAGAACAATTTAAATCCTTCCACTCAGTAATTTTTGCTCTTGACTAAGCACTGGGTAAGAGACACCTTGGTACAGTGCACTTATTTGACAAGACATATGGTTTTAATAATTAACTGTTTATGGAGGCAAAACGCTAATGTGACAGAATATATTAATTGCTTTTAAGAATCCGTCAGTCACAGTAATACATTTGACTGACTGGATAAAAAATAAAAAAATCTTACAAGAATGAAGTTATGATCCCACAGCGATTTATACAGAAACTCTCCAACCACACTGGGTACCCTGTTTCTAAGCTGCTGGGCAGTAATTCCATCTGGAGGGTCTGCGACACTTTCCTGTCAGGTACTGGACGATCATATGTAGCTCACTACATACACACTCTGACTCTGATATAAACACCATGCCACATGTACGCAGGGTTTCCCCCGTGGGACTAGTTGCATGTCCCTCCCTGAGGGTGGGGAGCAAGGTGACCGGAGAACAGAGTCCCAAGTGGCACCCTAGTCGCTTTATAGTGCATTACTTTTATGGAGGGCCCATAGGGCTCTGGTCAAAAGTAGTGCACTAAATAGGGAATAGGGTGTCATTTGAAACGAATGCATACGTTACATACATATACTTGGTTATTACCCGGTAAACTCACGTTTCCTGCATGTTGTCTGTGTTACTTCATAACACTGGTGTCCCTCCTACCTAGCTCTCTTGTCCTGTGTCTAAAATATTTCGTATTTTATTGGTTTCTATTGACAACTTTGGTGCCAGAAAGTCTGGATATTGCTTTTTGGACCTTAATACCACAATAGCACATTGAATTGAGAAATATTCATGATTATATAAGAGGTAGAATTGGCCATAATTACAGTAATACACGTTCGCAATAGTACAAAGTGTACTTCCAACATCTCTTATTTTTAGAGATGGCTATAAATGGAAAGACTTACACAAACCATGAAATACATGATGCATCCCAAGTAGCACCCTTTTTATATGGTATACTACTTTTGACCATGACTCCTATGGGCCCCGGGCAAAATTTGCGTACCACAAAGGGAATATGGTGCCATTTGTGACGCAGTCACAGTAATTATATGGGTATTGGCTTGGTTGTGACTCCTGTTATGGAAGATTACGCTTCAAACAGAATGATGCTAACGGTTATTGTACCCGTTAAAGAAATCACAACCTAACCACTCCGGGCTGTGCCACACAGGAAGTACACAACACTATACAGGAAATTGCCTCATTTGAGGTTGTGTTCAGTGTTGTCACACACAAGAGAAAGGACAAGACCCTCGGGAGGTGAGAGGTTGTAGTTCAAATATTGCCAGAGGTGCTATGGGCTGTAAAAGAGTTGAAGTAATGTTGCTTTAAGGTTGTGGCTGTGGGCTGAGAAGATGAGTAGTGGAATATGCTGGGCATTGTGAGTTGGCCTGAATGTTATGGTAATAGAAGGTTGGATTATGCCAACTGTTTGCTTGTGTGTCACCGTGATTGTTTTTATAATGTTGATCCAATGTTTGTTTAATGTTTAGGGGTTCTGTTTGAATGCCATCCTGAGGAATTTCTCCAAGGCAATGGAGCAGGCGCAAGTTCATGTATTCAGCGGTTTGTGAACGCCAATGGCGCACACGCACGTGCGCACAAAATGCACACACTTCATATTATGCAATCAGACCTCTACTGGCATGTCTCCGTATTCATATTTACACATTCACAAGCACACACATGCGTGACCGTACATACAAACACAATGGTTATGCGATGTGATTATGCAATTTATACGACACCAATTAATTCTATGTGACCTGATGTGTATGTCTCTCTCTCTAGTATGAATCCACCCTCATCACGCTCCAGGCTGCCCTAGACATGTACAACAGTCTCCTTCCTCCTTACACTGTCTGTCAGCTCTGAGTTCTACCAAGAGGATGGTGGGTAATGTAGTATTAGTTGCAATACCTCTAGAAATTTCAGTATGTACAAGGCTAATGTTTTAGTGCGATAAACTGGACAGGTTATTTTAGATTTATCTTGATTTAAATTAAACTAAATGGTATGTGATATGTGAAACGAGTATTAAAGTGTTATAAAAATCTGCATAACACATGCCTGCAACTGTAAAGGGAAATTCCAGGTGAACAAAAAGGAGAGCAGTCGTTGACAAAGGAAATAAAAAGTCTGGCTTAGTACACGTTCCAACAGGGAGACAACCTCCAGCATGGGAGCATAGAAAAATGGGTATCAATTTACTAGACACCCACTGTAATAAAATGTTATGACATGGTCATAACTATGGCTGTAACACGGTAATAACACGGTAATTGACAGGTTATTAACAAACACATTTAGCATCTCCTAGTTCCATGCACAGCCTACAAGCCACCGATGCAGACCGACCTTTGGAACTTCTACATATTTTTTAAAATAATAAATGCATGTAATATAGCCTACACATCACAATAAATCTAAATATTTATTTTAGACAGGTCTAAAGAAACAAGATATGAAGAAAAATGTCTATTTCAGAAGAACAGAATAGCATACTCTGCATTATCCTTATGTGATCTGGTTATGCCATATGGCTGTGGGCTATTCTCAAAAGTGCCGACAAATTAATGTGATTTTTTTTTTGCATGTAATGCTTTTATTATAAAGGTGCATTTTTATGGTAAAAATGATCTCCCCCAAACTTGAAACTCACGTGCTGCGAATGTATCCCAGTTAGTCTGTACACACGTTGTAAAGCGATTTTTAATGTGCTTAATTTTAAGAAGTTACTTGGCCACTTTAGTTGTAATACAAACCTTATCAAAACATAGACCTATGGGCTAGGCTACATATTGTGTAATACAAACCTTATCAAAATATAGACCTATGGGCTAGGCTACATATTGTGTAATACAAACCTTATCAAAATATAGACCTATGGGCTAGGCTACATATTGTGTAATAAAACCTTATCAAAATATAGACCTATGGGCTAGGCTACATATTGTGTGGGACTATGATTAGAAAAAGTGGCAAAAAAATAATGCGCTTTTTGCATGAATCATTCACAAGTGATAATATATAATTCACAAGTGATAGGCTAATATTGTCACCATCACACTATTCTTGATTTAATCATGTCTTTACATATACTGAATAATTAATGAGAGAGATTTGTTTAGATCTAGGATGGACCATTATCATGCAACAGTCTCGAAACTGGGCCAGCAAGTTTTTAAATTTTTTAAGTAGCATAAGCTCATGTTGCGCAACATTTCTACAGGCTATGCAATTGATGGCCTCTATCAGCTTTCTATAGGCTCGGCCTACTATATTTATTTCTCAACCTTCCTAATATTAAGCGCATTGCTTCTCTTTAAGACAGGAGTATGGCCTACCAAGGATGAAAAGTAACCACAAAAAAAGCGTTGTCCATTCGCGCTCTCATTGAGTGTTTGATTAGATTTTTGATTACATTTACATTGATGTCAGAGTGATTAGAGGGACAACAGATTGCTGAGTACCGGGCAGTTAGCAAGTTTGGTAGGATACTAATGACCATCAGCAACATCAGAGCTTGGAGAAGCCTAATTACTGTGACTAAACGGTCACGTGGAATTTGACTGCCATCATGACTTGTGACCGCCGGTGTGGCAGTAATATGGTCACTGTAACAGCCCTAGTCAAAACTATGTCATAATGTCATAACAGCTGACATAACTTGTCATAATATGGTCATAACACTGTCATGACCCATATACCTGTTATGACATATATATTTAGTTATTTTATGGCTGGTTACGACACCTACATAAGAGTGTCAAAACCCACATTTATTCTAATTAGTTTTTTTCCTGTCAAGAAGTTCCCTTTCGTTTGAAAGTTTTTCTTAAATCCTTTGTTATGAATTCTTTACAGTCATGTTTTCATCATATTTCAAATAACTTCTAGAAAATACACTTTATGATCCTGAAGAATCATTATGAACATAATTATATAAGCCAGATAGGCCTATCACATACATACACTTATACCAGTCATCAGTCAAGGATGTCTTGTCCTGCTCTTGAAATCTGCTCCTGCATTCATCCCAGTCACCAGCAACAAGAGCATTGGGATAGGTGCATGTCTGCCATCAATTTGTGTGCAATTACAATGCTAATTCATTATGGTAAAACAATAAAACAACTTAAACTGTTTACAAAAAGGCCATGGTGTAATGTAATGTTTTGCCTTGTGTGGTAGGTTTTGTGGGTTCTTACATTCTTATGTACAGTTGAAGTCGGAAGTTTACATACACCTTAGCCAAATACATTTAAACTCCGTTTTTCAAAATTCCTGACATTTAATCCAAGTAAAAATTCCCTGTCTTAGGTCAGTTAGGATCACCACTTTATTTTAAGAATGTGAAATGTCAGAATAATAGTAGAGAGAGTGATTTATTTCAGCTTTTATTTCTTTCATCACATTCCCAGTAGGTCAGAAGTTTATATACACTCAATTAATATTTGGTAGCATTGCCTTTTAAATTGTTTAACTTGGGTCAAATGCTTTGGGTAGCCTTCCACAAGCTTCCCACAATAAGTTGGGTGAATTTTGTCAGATTCCTCCTGACAGAGCTGGTGTAACTGAGTCAGGTTTGTAGGCCTCCTTGCTCGCACACACTTTTTCAGTTCTTCCCACAAATGTTCTATAGGATTGAGGTCAGGGCTTTGTGATGGCCACTCCAATACCTTGACTTTGTTGTCCTTAAGCCATTTTGCCACAACTTTGGAAGTATGCTTGGGGTCATTGGCCATTTGGAGAAGATTTGCGACCAAGCTTTAACTTCCTGACTGATGTTGCTTCAATATATCCACATCATTTTCTTCCCTCATGATGCCATCTATTCTGTGAAGAGCACCAGTCCCTCCTGCTGAAAAGCACCCCCACAACATGATGCTGTCACCCCCGTGCTTCACGGTTGGGATGATGTTCTTTGGCTTGCAAGCATCCCCCTTTTTCCTCCAAACATAACGATGGTCATTATGGCCAAACAGTTCTATTTTTGTTTAATCAGACCAGAGGATATTTCTCCAAAAAGTACGATCTTTGTCCATGTGCAGTTGCAAACCGTAGTCTGGCTTTTTTTATGCCGGTTTTGGAGCAGTGGCTTCTTCCTTGCTGAGCGGCCCTTTAGCTTATGACGATATAGGACTTGTTTTACTGTGGCCATAGATACTTTTGTACCGGTTTCCTACAGCAGCTTCACACGGTCCTTTTCTGTTCTGGGATTGATATGAACTGTTTTCACCAAAGTACGTTCATCTCTAGGAGACAGAACGCGTCTCCTTCCTGAGCGGTATGATGGCTGTGTGGTCCCATGGTGCTTATACTTGCGTACTATAGTTTGTACAGATGAACGTGGTAACTTCAGGCATTTGGAAATTGCTCCCAAGGATGAACCAGACTTATGGAGGTCTACAATCTTTTTTTTCTGAGGTCTTGGCTGATTTCCTTTGATGTTCCCATGATGTCAAGCAAAGGGGCACTGAGTTTGAAGGTAGGCCTTGAAATACATCCACATGTACACCTCCAATTGACTCAAATGCCAATTAGCCTATCAGTAGCTTCTAAAGCCATTTTCTGGAATTCTCCAATCTGTTTAAAGGAACAGTCAATTTAGTGTATGTAAACTTCTGACCCACTGGAATTGTGATGCAGTGAATTATAAGTGAAATAATCTGTCTGTAAACAATTGTTGGACATATTACTTGTGTCGTGTACAAAGTAGATGTCCTAACCAACTTGCCAAAACTATAGTTTGTGAAGAAGAAATTTGTGGATGTTACGACAAATGAGTGAGGAGGTGTGGAGTCAGGCGCAGAGAGCAAAAGATGTGGGAAAAAACACGCTTTAATGTCCAGGAAAAATAACATGAACAAAAGTAGGAAAACAAATGATCAGAAATAATAACGGACAGCGCGAAATCCAAAATACAAACAAAATACACTCAAACAACAGAACAGACGAACAACGGATCGGTGACGACCGCCGAGCGCCACCCGAACAAGAAGGGGAGTCACCTTCGGTAGTACTCGTGACAGTGGAGTGGTTGAAAAACAAGTTTTAATGACACAAACCTAAGTGCATGTAAACTTCCGACTTCAACTGTAGGTTTCATAACCAGACATAAAATAAGAGAAATGTCACAACAGTCTAAATATGTGTGTCAGGACAGTGTTATGACATGGTTATGACCGTTCCATAATGTGTCATGATGCTGAATGTGTGGAGTAAAGTGTTAACGAAAAATTTCTCCCTCACCTTTTCACAATAGACCCTTATCCTAATCACATATAGTATGTTCTGTAAACACAGAACAAAAAGCATTGAATACAAGAATAAGTTTGTCCTTGAAACTGGCACATTTAGACTGTTGCCAACTCTAGCAGAAGATAGGAGAAACGAGCCTAGTGACCACCAACCTTGCACAAACAGAGTCATGTGTATTACAGAAATGAAAGCTATGATACATTGTGGTAATCACTTAACTGAATATGTACTTTATTCATCTTAAATTTCCCATTACAATATCCTCCTACATAGTCTGTGTGAACTATTCCAGATCATATTCTCTTGACTTGTATTACTGTAATGACTCATCCTGTGGTCCCTACCAGACCCCTGTGTCTGGCTGTGAGATGACCCGTGCCCTATCACCTCATTTTATGACCTGGTTAAAGATTATCTCAACGGACTGTGAGTGTAGGCTCACACCGTCACGGTTCAACACAGGTAAGCGAGGTAGTCCATATCTTCCTCATGGTTCAAAGGTTTTGCTTTGTTACTTTGGCAGAGGAGCTCATTGTTCTGTCATTCTATACAACAGAATAACCCTAAATATTGCCACAGATAACTTTAACTTATCACAATGTTTACTCTGAAACTGCCACTACTCATTGAAACAGGAGTCTCTTTAAGACTGAAATCTTAAATCTGATTACTTAACTTCATTGCATCTCTCGTGACTTGTGGTGCTTGTAGTGGCAGTGGCTTTCCTATTGGTGGCACTGTTGACCAGCATAGCGGTGCTGCTCCACCAGAGAAGAAACCTGTACTCCAGGGATGGGAGGGCTCTGAGTGTTGAATAATTTTCCTAAAACATCATGGCATGGAGATAAACGCTCTTATCCAGAGCGACTTACAATTAGTGCATTAATCTTAACCTCAAAGTCTAAGCCGTTGGGGGGAGGGTGGGTTCTAAGCTAACATATGGAATTGTTTTAAGATGGTCATACCATGGACCATTTAGTTTGATTTGACATTATAGGACCACTTTAGGTATCCCCCATAAATAAAAAATACATGTTTTGATAAAATATTGAATTTTGCCTTTACTATAGCCCATAGAAACACATTGAATAAGATATTCATAGACAGTAAAACAAATAAATCATGAGGAATGAGACTGAAGTATTTGTCCTATACAGTGCCTTGCGAAAGTATTCGGCCCCCTTGAACTTTGCGACCTTTTGCCACATTTCAGGCTTCAAACATAAAGATATAAAACTGTATTTTTTTGTGAAGAATCAACAACAAGTGGGACACAATCATGAAGTGGAACGACATTTATTGGATATTTCAAAACTTTTTTAACAAATCAAAAACTGAAAAATTGGGCGTGCAAAAAATATATATATATTTGTGACACATATTTAACACAATATTTTGGGGGACACAAAATTACCTCCATACCCATTTGTTTGTATGTGTCACGCCCTGGCCTTAGTATTCTGTGTTTTCTTTTTTATGTTGGTTAGGCCAGGGTGTGACATGGTGATTTATGTGTCTTGTTTTGTCTAGGGGTTTTGTAGTCTATGGGGTTGTGTTCAGTTGAATGTTCTAGGTAAGTCTATGGTGGCCTGGAGTGGTTCTCAATCAGAAGCAGGTGTTTATCGTTGTCTCTGATTGGGAACCATATTTAGGCAGGCATATTCTTTAGGTATCTTGTGGGTGATTGTTTCCTGTCTCTGTGTTCTCTGCACCAGTTAGGACTGTTTCGGTTTTGCCACGTTTTCTTAATTTCTATTTGTATAGTGTTTTTTCGTCTTTATTAAAGATGCTTAACAATAACCACGCTGCATTTTGGTCCTCCTCTCCTTCCCAGGAAGAAAACCGTTACAGTATGAGTTACCTTCAGACAAGTCCCGTGACACAGGGAACATCATCGTGTTTATGAGAGTCCCCTTTCCATTGAGTGGTCATAATAGTTTGCAGCTCAAACAGTTCCAATTCCAGTTCCAAAGACCAATTTCCGGGATGTTTTATGGTCTGACAAACACAGCTACAGCTCAGCCATCTTCCACCACAGATGCGGAAGGCCGAAATAAGCGGATGTGGTGGATTGAGACACAGATCACGCAAATGTTTTTATATCGCTAGCTTTAACTGACAGAATTTGAGGGGATGTTTTTATTATGTTACTTAGATTAACACATGGGTGCATCAACAGATTCTTAAGGATTAAGATAGCTATGTGAGACTACGTTGGGGCTTTAAGATATTCTTAAAAGAGGAAGGGTTTCAGAAGATTTTAGAAGATTGCAGGTTATCCACTGTGCTGACCTTGGGTTCCAGGACAGAGGGAGAGCTTTGACTGGGCTGAGCGGGAGTTGCCCTCCCGTAAAGACCAGAGGTGGCGGAATGGAGTTCTCGGGTTGAGATGTAGGGTTTGAGCATGGCCTGAAGGTAAGGAGGTGCAGTTCCCCTTGCTGGTCTGTGGGTAAGCACCAGGGTCTTGAAGGTGATGCAAGCTTCTACTGGAAGCCTGTGGAGTGTGCAGAGGAGTGGGGTGACATTGGAAAATGTAGGAAGGTTGAACACCAGGGGGGCTGCGGCATTCTGGATAAGTTGCAGGGGTTTGATGGCACAAGCGGGGAGCCCAGCCAACAGAGTTGCAGTAGTCTAGACGGGAGATGAAAAGTGCCTTGATTAGGACCTGCCCCGCTTCCTGTGTGAGGAAAAGTTGGACTGTTGTAGAGCATGAACCTGCAGGACTGAATCACTGCTTTGATGTCTGCAGAGCAGGACAAGGTTATTTGCATTCTGGGAGGGGGACACCGTGGGGTTGTCAACCGTGATGGAAAGGTCTTGGAGCGGGCAGGCCTTCCCTGGGAGGTAGAGCAGCTCTGTTTTGTCGAGGTTGAGTTTGAGGTGGTGGGCAGACATCCAAGCTGAGATGTCTGCCAGGCACGCAGAGATGTGTCTCGCCACCAGGGTGGCAGAAGGGGGGAAGTATAGCAATAATATACCAGGAGAGGCCATGTGAGGATATGACAGAGCCGAGTGACTTAATGCATGGAATGAGCCCTGGGGGAAATGGTCAGACTCCAGCCACCCAAGTTATCCTCTATGGGATTGGTGTCCATAAACTGGGACGGTTGTTGCTAACGTGCGCTAATGTGACTAGAATGACGCTCTAAACAACAGCCAACTTTCTAGGACATAGACATGTCTTATATGGGCAGACAGCTTAAATTCTTGTTGGTCTAACTGCAGTGCCCAATTTACAGTAGCTATTACAATGAGAAAATACTATTCTATTGTTTGAGGAGAGTGCACAAGAACAAAACACTTATCACGGCAAATGGTTTGGTACATTCACCTCTGAAGGTAATTAATGTACTTACATTCAGTAATCTTGCTCTGATTTGTCATCCTGAGGGTACCATAAATACAATTTAGCATAGTTTTGTTTGATAAAATATATGTTTTATTCAAATGTAGGAACTAGGTTCTACAGTTTGAACCCCTGCTGCTAACCAGACTATCTGCATTGACCCTTTTTCTACTAACTCTTTTTGACTATCCACACACACTGGACTCTGCCCACACATTCACACATACTTACACATTCCAACACACACATAACATGTTCACACAGGCACTAGAGTTCTTCACGGTTCCAGAAAGTTGGACCCGTTACGAAATGGAGCCGTTGCTTTCCCACCCAACCCAACATGCATAAATATATTTTTTTAAACAGACCCGAGGACAGTTAGACCCGTTCCGAAAAGGACCGTGGAAAACAGAAGGAGAATGCTACCTGCCCCAATGCATAGTGCCAACTGTAACGTTTGGTGGAGGAGGAATAATGGTCTGGGGCTGTTTTCCTTGGTTCTAGTGAAAGGAAATCTTAACGCTACAGCATTCAATGACATTCCAGATTATTCTGTGCGTCCTACTTTGTGGCAACAGTTTGGGGAAGGCCCTATCCTGTTTCAGCATGACAATGCCCTTGTGCACATGTAGTGGAAAGCCTTCCCAGAAAAGTGGAGGCTGCTATAGCAGCAAAGGGGGGACCAACTCCATATAAATGCCTGTGATTTTGGAACGTTCGATAAGCAGTTGTCCACATATTTGTGGCAATGTGGTGTATAAAATTGCAATGTACTACTCTTGATTCCACAAAATAGAAAACATGGTTAAAAGGAGAAAACAAACTCTGCATCTCAATTCTGATCTCTGTCCTCCTTGAGAGCTTAGGGAAGAGAAGAACATGGAACATTCAGGTGCTGTTCATACTGCATGGTCAATATACTTGAGATAATGTACAACATAATGCTTTATTAAAACTAATACATTTAATCAATCATAATGAAAGTACTATTTTAAACCCAAGCTGTTTTTTTCCATTACAATGACAATCATTATACGATTGTACAAATACAGTATATGCATATTTTTACCTTGTTGCTACAATTTTTCTCCTCTCCCTGTTTCACTCTCTCCATCCTTGCATCCTAACACATCTCCATCCCTCCCTCTCTCCATACTATATCTCCAGCTTGCACTCCCCCGCTCTTCTTTCGTCCATCCTTCTCCCCATCCTTCTCCCCATCCTTCCCTCACTGCTCTCTCCAGCTTTCATTCCATCTCTTCTCTCTCCATCCCTTTCTCCTGCCCTACACACACCACCCCTACCCTTATCTCCACCCTCCCATCGCCATACTTCCTATCTCTAGCTTGCACTACACCTAATCTCTCCACCCCCCTCTCCCTCCCCCTTTTTTCATACCTCATATCTCCATCTCTTCTCTCCCTCAGTCCTTTCCTCCATCCACCCCCCCTCTCTCCACCTCCCTTCCCTTCCGTGCCTCTCCATCCATACCTTGTTCGAGCAGATTGCACTCCACAAAGTCCTCCCCCCATACTTTGTACGAGCAGTGTTGATGGCCGTGCAGGTGAACTTGCCCCTGTCATACTGGCTGGGCTTGCGGATTGCAGGGGCTGTACTATGAACTTGGGGGCAGTTTGCAATCCTGATTGAAAAGGAGGTTATTATATAGTGAATTAATATGGACTGGAAATGAATTCATACTGTAACGGATGTCTCTGAAACACATACTGTAGGCCTTGTTGATATAATGTATGTAAGCATGTACAGCACATACACACCTACCTATCTAAGGTATGAGGTCTGAGGTTCTCACTGAAGACACGGACCGTATACTCGTTCTCCATGATCAGGTCTGAGGCTGTGCAGTTTGTCCTTCTGTTGTGCTCATAAATATTGAACCAGTCCAAGAGGGAGGGAAAGAGAAAGATACATAGATAGATAGGAGAGAGAGAGCGAGGTGGGGGGAAATATCCCCAAATATTGGAATGCTGCTGCGGTTATCCCCCTCTTCAAAGGGGGAGACACTCTAGACCCAAACTGTTAGACCTATATCCATCCTGCCCTGCCTTTCTAAAATCTTTGAAAGCCAAGTTAATAAACAAATCAGCGACCATGTGCAATCTGATTCCCGAGCTGGTCATGGGTGCACCTATTCAAAGCTCAAGGTCATTAACAAGATCATATCCGCCATTGATTAAAGACAGTACTTTGCAGCCATCTTTATCGACCTGGCCAAGACTTTCGACTCTGTCAATCACTGCATTCTTATCGGCAGACTCAATAGCCTTGGCCTCACAAGACTGCCTCGCCTGGTTCGCCAACTGCTTCTCAGATAGAGTTCAATGTGTCAAATTGGAGGGCCTGTTGTCCGGACCTCTAGCAGTCTCTATGGGGGGTGCCACAGGGTTAAATTCTTGGGCCGACTATTCTCTGTATATACAGTTGAAGTCGAAAGTTTACAGACACCTTAGCCAAATACATTTAAACTCAGTTTTTCACAATTTGACATTTAATCCAAGTAAACATTCCCTGTCTTAAGTCAGTTAGGATCACCAGTTTATTTTAAGAATGTGAAATATCAGAATAATAGTAGAGTTATTTATTTCTGCTTTTATTTCTTTCATCACATTCCCAGTGGGTCAGAAGTTTATATACACTCAATTAGTATTTGGTAGAATTGCCTTAATTGTTTAACTTGGGTCAAATGTTTCAGGTAGCCTTCCACAAGCTTCCCACAATAGGTTGGGTGAATGTTGTCCCATTCCTCCTGACAAAGCTGGTGTAACTGAGTCAGGTTTGTAGGCCTCTTTGCTCACACATGCTTTTTCAGTTCTGCCCATAAAATGTCTATAGGTTTGAGGTCAGGGCTTTGTGATGGCCACTCCAATCCCTTGACTTTGTTGTCCTTAAGCTATTTTTCCACAACTTTGGAAGTATGCTTGGGATCATTGTCCATTTGGAAGACCCATTTTGCGACCAAGCTTTAACTTCCTGACTGATGTCTTGAGATGTTGCTTCAATATATCCACATTTTCTTACCTCATGATGCCATCTATTTTGTGAAGTGCACCAGTCCCTCCTGCAGCAATGCACTCCCACAACATGATGCTGCCATCTCCGTGCTTCACAGTTGGGATGGTGTTCTTCAGCTTGCAAGCCTCCCCTTTTTCCTCCAAACATAACGATGGTCATTTTGGCCAAACAGGTCTATTTTTGATTCATCAGACCAGAGGACATTTCTCTAAAAGGTACGATCTTTATCCCCATGCGCAGTTGAAAACCATGAGAGGCCTGTAATTATCATCATAGATACACTTCAACTATGACAGACAAAATGAGAAAAAAAATACTTATTTATCTCAATACTTTGTTATATACCCTTTGTTGGCAATGACAGAGGACAAATGTTTTCTTGTAAGTCTTCGCAAGGTTTTCACACACTGTTGCTGTTATTTTGGCCCATTCCTCCATGCAGATCTCCTCTAGAGCAATGATGTTTTGGGGCTGTTGCTGGGCAACATGGACTTTCAACTCCCTCCAAAGATTTTCTATGGGGTTGAGATCTGGAGACTGGCTCGGCCACTCCAGGACCTTGAAATGCTTCTTATGAAGCCACTCCTTCGTTGCCCAGGCGGTGTGTTTGGGATCATTGTCATGCTGAAAGACCCAGCCACATTTCATCTTCAATGCTCTTGCTGATGGAAGGAGGTTTTCACTCAATCTCACAATACATGGCCCCATTCATTCTTTCCTTTACACGGATCAGTCGTCCTGGTCCTTTTGCAGAAAAACAGCCCCAAAGCATGATGATGTTTCCACCCCCTTGCTTCACAATGTTCTTTGGATGCAGCTCAGCATTCTTTGTCCTCTAAACACGACGAGTTGAGTTTTTACCAAAAAGTTATATTTTGGTTTCATCTGACCATATGGGAGAATTTCAATCTTCTGGATTAACAAAATGCTTTCTAGCAAAATTCAGTCGGGCCTGGACATGTACTGGCTTAAGCAGGGGGACACGTCTGGCACTGCAGGATTTGAGTCCCTGGCGGCGTAGTGTGTTACTGATGGTAGGCTTTGTTACTTTGGTCCCAGCTCTCTGCAGGTCATTCACTAGGTCCCCCCGTGTGGTTCTGGGATTTTTGCTCACCATTCTTTTGATCATTTTGACCCCACGGGGTGAGATCTTGCGTGGAGCCCCAGATCGAGGGAGATTATCAGTGGTCTTGTATGTCTTCCATTTCCTAATAATTGCTCCCACAGTTGATTTCTTCAAACCAAGCTGCTTACCTATTGCAGATTCATTCTTCCCAGCCTGGTGCAGGTCTACAATTTTGTTTCTGGTGTCCTTTGACAGCTCTTTGGTCTTGGTCATAGTGGAGTTTGGAGTGTGACTGTTTGAGGTTGTGGACAGGTGTCTTTTATACTGATAACAAGTTCAAACAGGTGCCGTGAATACAGGTAACGAGTGGAGGACAGAGGAGCTTCTTAAAGAAGTTACAGGTCTGTGAGAGCCAGAAATCTTGCTTGTTTGTAGGTGACCAAATACTTATTTGTCCATCATAATTTGCAAAGAAATTCATTAAAAATCCTACAATGTGATTTTCTGGATTTTTTTTTCTCTCATTTTGTCTGTCATAGTTGAAGTGTACCTATGATGAAAATTACAGGCCTCTCATCTTTTTAAGTGGGAGAACTTGCACAATTGGTGGCTGACTAAATACTTTTTTGCCCCACTGTAACTCTGACTTGTGTGTAGTTTGTAAACTCACTTCGTAATACAGGAAATTACCACGACATTTGGGGATGGAATGTGAATCTTCACTCAGAGTGCTCCTGACCTAGGTAAATCGTGCACGAGGGATCCCTCAAACTTGGGATCTCAGGGAAACCACACTTCGGGAACGAAGCAGATGGACCCACCTTTGATCTGAGAGGCAGCGAGCCGAGTGGATACCACATCTGAGTTTTTTTTAAGGAGGTGAGCGAACCACACACACTTAAAGTCGATTTAAAAAAAAATATGTCTCTGTTACGTATACACTGAGTGTGAATTCCTTTGTAAGGAGGGCACCTTAGAGGCGTAAACAGGCCCGAGTCAGAGGAGAGTAATCTGCGAGTTTGCGGACTCAAAGAATGCTCTGCTCTTGGTCGGTTGCGGGCGACTTAGAGCCGGCCCGACACTGAATTGATCACAGTGGGGATTGGTGTGGTCTGTGGGAGTGAGGGGCCAGGGTGACTGTGTTCTGTGTGAAACACAGTACTTGGTGAACCCCTATTGGAAGAAGGACCTCATTCTGAAAGTGTCTGTGTGACTATCTAAGTGACTCTCAGAGGTGGTGAATTCCAATTATTTTAAATGTTCTAGCCAGGTATGCCCTGGGTTACTCTGTGTTAGTATTTTGTTATGGGATCACAAGGTATTATTTGTAGGAGCGTTCTGTGTGAGCGGGTTAGGTTGACTGTGGGTAACATTTTAATTATGATCTGATGTTCTGTGTGAACATCTGACCAATCCTGTGTGGGGATCCTTAAAGTTCTGTGTCAGTACCTAAGATTTCTTACGTTTTATATGGATTCTGTGAATATTTGAAAATATGATAAATTGTATGTGTATAATCAATTACTAGAGATTTGATAAAGTAATGCTGAGAATACAATGAGAGAATTTAAACCACCCATTCGTAGACGTACGTAGGTTGAGTTGGTATCTTTAATGGATAATTTGATAAAGATTAAGTTTTAAGCACTATTAAACTAGTCTACATAATCTGGAAAATTGAGCTCTAGAAACTGATTAGTGTGTCCAATTTTGGTTCTTACCCTAACGACTGAACTATAAAACGCTTATTGGATTATCTCCATCTGGGTACAACATTTGAAAAAAAACTGCCCTTAAGGTCTGAAAATGTTTTATTTTGTCTTTCCAGTATGAGAGGAGTTGCGGGATTTATTGAATAAACTGCTTTCCATAAAGTTAGAGAATTAAGAGGGAATCTAGACAATGTACAAAGCCTAAGGTTTCCATCAAACTAATTATCATTGCGTGATTAATGTGATGTCGTAAAGTAATTGAAATACGTTGCATGAGTAAACAATCTACTTTTATTAAAAGGCGCAAGATCTGTTTCCTAGTCTATAAATGTTGATTTTATTCTTTGATTGCTAATCTATTGTGAGAATCATAGCCGAAGTAACGCTTGGACCTTTAAACTAGGGCTATTTTTCTGGGAATTGTGTCGATAGTGATGTATCTTGATTTTACGAGTACAGACAGTGTAAAGTGGGTTTATTTGCAGAGAGTCTTTGTCATTCATTTACATTTTACATTTAAGTCATTTAGCAGACGCTCTTATCCAGAGCGACTTACAAATTGGTGAATTCACCTTCTGACATCCAGTGGAACAGCCACTTTACAATAGTGCATCTAAATCATTAAGGGGGGGGGGGTGGTGAGAAGGATTACTTATCTTATCCTAGGTATTCCTTGAAGAGGTGGGGTTTCAGGTGTCTCCGGAAGGTGGTGATTGACTCCGCTGTCCTGGCGTCGTGAGGGAGTTTGTTCCACCATTGGGGGGCCAGAGCAGCGAACAGTTTTGACTGGGCTGAGCGGGAACTGTACTTCCTCAATGGTAGGGAGGCGAGCAGGCCAGAGGTGGATGAACGCAGTGCCCTTGCTTGGGTGTAGGGCCTGATCAGAGCCTGGAGGTACTGCGGTGCCGTTCCCCTCACAGCTCCGTAGGCAAGCACCATGGTCTTGTAGCGGATGCGAGCTTCAACTGGAAGCCAGTGGAGAGAGCGGAGGAGCGGGGTGACGTGAGAGAACTTGGGAAGGTTGAACACCAGACGGGCTGCGGCGTTCTGGATGAGTTGTAGGGGTTTAATGGCACAGGCAGGGAGCCCAGCCAACAGCGAGTTGCAGTAATCCAGACGGGAGATGACAAGTGCCTGGATTAGGACCTGCGCCGCTTCCTGTGTGAGGCAGGGTCGTACTCTGCGGATGTTGTAGAGCATGAACCTACAGGAACGGGCCACCGCCATGATGTTGGTTGAGAACGACAGGGTGTTGTCCAGGATCACGCCAAGGTTCTTAGCGCTCTGGGAGGAGGACACAATGGAGTTGTCAACCGGGATGGCGAGATCATGGAACGGGCAGTCCTTCCCCGGGAGGAAGAGCAGCTCCGTCTTGCCGAGGTTCAGCTTGAGGTGGTGATCCGTCATCCACACTGATATGTCTGCCAGACATGCAGAGATGCGATTCGCCACCTGGTCATCAGAAGGGGAAAGGAGAAGATTAATTGTGTGTCGTCTGCATAGCAATGATAGGAGAGACCATGTGAGGTTATGACAGAGCCAAGTGACTTGGTGTATAGCGAGAATAGGAGAGGGCCTAGAACAGAGCCCTGGGGGACACCAGTGGTGAGAGCGCGTGGCGAGGAGACAGATTCTCGCCACGCCACCTGGTAGGAGCGACCTGTCAGGTAGGACGCAATCCAAGCGTGGGCCGCGCCGGAGATGCCCAACTCGGAGAGGGTGGAGAGGAGGATCTGATGGTTCACAGTATCGAAGGCAGCCGATAGGTCTAGAAGGATGAGAGCAGAGGAGAGAGAGTTAGCTTTAGCAGTGCGGAGCGCCTCCGTGATACAGAGAAGAGCAGTCTCAGTTGAATGACTAGTCTTGAAACCTGACTGATTTGGATCAAGAAGGTCATTCTGAGAGAGATAGTGGGAGAGCTGGCCAAGGACGGCACGTTCAAGAGTTTTGGAGAGAAAAGAAAGAAGGGATACTGGTCTGTAGTTGTTGACATCGGAGGGATCGAGTGTAGGTTTTTTCAGAAGGGGTGCAACTCTCGCTCTCTTGAAGACGGAAGGGACGTAGCCAGCGGTCAGGGATGAGTTGATGAGCGAGGTGAGGTAAGGGAGAAGGTCCCCGGAAATGGTCTGGAGAAGAGAGGAGGGGATAGGGTCAAGCGGGCAGGTTGTTGGGCGGCCGGCCGTCACAAGAAGCGAGATTTCATCTGGAGAGAGAGGGGAGAAAGAGGTCAGAGCACAGGGTAGGGCAGTGTGAGCAGAACCAGCGGTGTCGTTTGACTTAGCAAACGAGGATCGGATGTCGTCGACCTTCTTTTCAAAATGGTTGACGAAGTCATCTGCAGAGAGGGAGGGGGGGGAGGGGGAGGAGGATTCAGGAGGGAGGAGAAGGTGGCAAAGAGCTTCCTAGGGTTAGAGGCAGATGCTTGGAATTTAGAGTGGTAGAAAGTGGCTTTAGCAGCAGAGACAGAGGAGGAAAATGTAGAGAGGAGGGAGTGAAAGGATGCCAGGTCCGCAGGGAGGCAAGTTTTCCTCCATTTCCGCTCGGCTGCCCGGAGCTCTGTTCTGTGAGCTCGCAATGAGTCATCGAGCCACGGAGCAGGGGGGAGGACCGAGCCGGCCTGGAGGATAGGGGACATAGAGAGTCAAAGGATGCAGAAAGGGAAGAGAGGAGGGTTGAGGAGGCAGACTCAGGAGAAAGGTTGGAGAAGGTATGAGCAGAGGGAAGAGATGATAGGATGGAAGAGGAGAGAGTAGCGGGGGAGAGAGAGCGAAGGTTGGGACGGCGCGATACCATCCGAGTAGGGGCAGTGTGGGAAGTGTTGGATGAGAGCGAGAGGGAAAAGGATACAAGGTAGTGGTCGGAGACATGGAGGGGAGTTGCAATGAGGTTAGTGGAAGAACAGCATCTAGTAAAGATGAGGTCGAGCGTATTGCCTGCCTTGTGAGTAGGGGGGGAAGGTGAGAGGGTGAGGTCAAAAGAGGAGAGGAGTGGAAAGGAGGCAGAGAGGAATGAGTCAAAGGTAGACGTGGGGAGGTTAAAGTCGCCCAGGACTGTGAGAGGTGAGCCGTCCTCAGGAAAGGAGCTTATCAAGGCATCAAGCTCATTGATGAACTCTCCGAGGGAACCTGGAGGGCGATAAATGATAAGGATGTTAAGCTTGAAAGGGCTGGTAACTGTGACAGCATGGAATTCAAAGGAGGCGATAGATAGATGGGTAAGGGGAGAGAGAGAGAATGACCACTTGGGAGAGATGAGGATCCCGGTGCCCCCACCCCGCTGACCAGAAGCTCTCGGGGTGTGCGAGAACACGTGGGCGGACGAAGAGAGAGCAGTAGGAGTAGCAGTGTAATCTGTGGTGATCCATGTTTCCGTCAGTGCCAGGAAGTCGATGGACTGGAGGGAGGCATAGGCTGAGATGAACTCTGCCTTGTTGGCCGCAGATCGGCAGTTCCAGAGGCTACCGGAGTCCAGGAACTCCACGTGGGTCGTGCGCGCTGGGACCACCAGATTAGGGTGGCCGCGGCCACGCGGTGTGGAGCGTTTGTATGGTCTGTGCAGAGAGGAGAGAACAGGGATAGATAGACACATAGTTGACAGGGTACAGAAGAGGCTACGCTAATGCAAAGGAGATTGGAATGACAAGTGGACTACACGTCTCGAATGTTCAGAAAGTTAAGCTTACGTAGCAAGAATCTTATAGACTAAAATGATTGAAATGATACAGTACTGCTGGAGTAGGCTAGCTGGTAGTGGCTGCGATGTAGCTAACCTAGAAAATCGCTCTAGGCTAAACAATTGACTTAGATACAAAGACGGCAGTGTAGCTAGCTAGCTACGATCAAACAAAACAAACCGTTGTACTGTAATAGTTACTACAGTGCTGCTATTCGGGGGCTAGCTGGCTAGCTACGTTAAGAGAACGACAATAGCTGGCCAGCTAACCTAGAAAATCGCTCTAGGCTACACAATTGTCTTAGATACAAAGACGGCTATGTAGCTACGATCAAACAAAACAAACCGTTGTACTGTAATAGTTACTACAGTGCTGCTATTCGGGGCTAGCTGGCTAGCTACGTTGAAAGACCGACAATAGCTGGCCAGCTAACCTAGAAAATCGCTCTAGACTACACAATTGTCTTAGATACAAAGACGGCTATGTAGCTGGCTAGCTACGATCAAACAAATCAAACCGTTGTACTGTAATGAAGTGAAATGAAAAATGTGATACTACCTGTGGAGCGACGCGGAATGTTGACCGGGTAGTTGGAGTTCAATTCGGTAGAGGTTGGCTAGCTGTTGGCTAGCTAGCTAGCAGCATTTCCTACGTTAAGGACGACAAATAGCTGGCTAGCTAACCTCGGTAAATTAAGATAATCACTCTAAGTCTACACACTCTAAACTGCACAATTATCTTGGATACGAAGACAGCGAAGACAACTATGTAGCTAGCTGACACTACGCTAATCGAGTCGTTCAGTTGAGTGTAATAGTTTCTACAGTGCTAGTGGACAGTGGATGTTAGCTAGCTGCTTAGCTAGCTGCTGGGCAGATACGTTAGGACGACGAAATACGATAATATGCAATTGTCGTTGATACAAAGACGGCTATGTAGCTAGCTAAGAAGAAATTGCTAAGATAAGACAAATCAAACCGTTGTACTATAACGAAATGTAATGAAAAGTTATACTACCTGCGGACCGAAGTGTAGATGCGACCGCTCGCTCCAACCGGAACCGGAAGAGGTATAGCGTTGGTGGTATAGTGTTGAGTGGTATAGTGGTATAGTGTTGAGCATAACTGCCTTCTAAGCTGGAGACCTGTGTTCAGTTCCCAGTCAATGCACTTTGTAAAAGTTTTTGATTGTAATTAAACTATTTGTATGTTTTGCCTAGAAAAATAGTCGCTAGTGTTTGTATAAGATATAAACTGAACGTTTTAATAGCTTGTTTGGTTCAAATTGAAAGAAGGGATACATTTAACTTTTTAATAGTTTGTTTAGGTTAAATTGAGACTAATTCATTCAAAAATAACAGCGAAGCGATTTTTGATGCAAGACGGTGTCTGTTCATTAAATGATCTGCTGGAATAATGTATTGAGTCGTATTTAAATTACTGTATCATAGAGTAGACAGTTAGCTAAATAAAGAAATTCTAAATAATAGCGGAGACATAATGGCGATAGAGTGGTGCCTGTTACGGAGTCTAGTTGATAGGTATTCGACTAGCCGGACTGTTCCCCGGACTCCAGTTGTAGGGATTTGTACAATGCACAAACAAGGCTATTGAACCTGACATTGGTGTCTGTCTTTATTCCTTTATCCAACATACCATACTGAAATATGGTATCAGAAGTGGCTCGGAAAACACACGTTTGTTATTTTTGTAGCTAAGTACAGTACAGGCGCAGTTACGTTCCATATGCGAACACAAGCCGTTTCCTACTCACAACTCTGATCACCTCGTTGTTAGCTGGCTAGCTAGCATCACTACCTACTTCGATGACTGAAGGCAAAGAAATCTCCTATTCCATTGCTATGGCAGCGAACATTCCGCCACCAAATCCCATGGTTCTCACAGGGGACTGGAATACTAATTGGGACAACTTCAGGGATGAATTCGAGGACTATGCGCTGGCGACCGGTCTACATGAGAAAACCAACGAGGTACAAGCTGCAACTCTGAGTTTAATGGGCAGCGAATGCAGGCATATCTACCGGCACAATCTCACCCTCACAGCACGACAACAGTGTGATGCAAAGGCTATATTGGATGCATTGGAGAATTACTTCAAACCCGCCAGAAACGTCATTTACGAGCGGTTCGTTTTCGGAAGCTGCAAACAGGACAAGGGTGAGTCAGTACACTACTTTGTAACCCGTTTGAGAGAGAAATCCACCACTTGTGAATACAGGGATTGAAAGATGAATTGATTCGTGACAAAAATAGTACTGGGAATTGCAAATGAGGATACACGCCGGCGTCTACTGAGAGAGAGAGACTTAACATTAGTAACTGCCATCGAAATGTGCCGCACTGCTGAAGTCACTGACATGAGAATGAGAGCAATGGAAATCAAAACCCTACGCTCCGACGTTGATACTGTTCACGTTGTTGCTAAGCAGACATTCAGACTAAACCAATCGAGGCAGAGCAATTCACTACAAGCGGTGAACACAGAGAGCCCCGTAGCATGTGGGAATACACACACACACACACGTGGCAAAGAGCACTGACCTGCCTACGGAAAACTAAATCATTTTGCAAAAGTGTGTCTCAAAAGCAAAAGAAGGGTGAGTGAGGGCAAGATTCACTGTGTTGATGATGTCACTCAATGTTCAGAGCTGAACAGTGAAAGTGACATTTACATGCATGAATCCATTGGGGCTGTATACTCAAGAGGGAAGAAATGGTTTGTGACACTACGATTACACAACAAGCAACAACAATGTCAACTGGATTCCGGTGCTACATGCAACGTAATGAGCTACAAAGACAAAATCAATCTGGCAACTGACACACATCTATTGCCCAGCGATTCTAGACTAAAGCTGTACACAGGAGAGCTAATGAGCTCTATGGGTACCTTTGAGACCGAATGTGTTATTCGGGGACGCAAACACAAGCTGCAGTTTGAGATTGTAAAAACCAGTCAACATCCTCTCCTCTCAGGCTCTACATGCAAACTACTGGGACTGATGCAGTTCACTGTACCAAATGACCTGCACATTGTGGATCATGTCCAGCATGGACCCCTGTCCAAAGAACTACTCAGCAGATATGACGATGTATTCAACATGCCCGTTGAATCTGTGCCTGGGTAGGTACACTTTGAAGTGGATGAGAGTATCACTCCAGTCCAGTGTGCTCCTCGCAATATGCCCATTGCAATGAAAGTGGCTGTGAAGTACGAGGCCAATGGCCACATGACATCTGTGGCTGAACCAACTGACTGGATCAGCAATATGGTCATAGTGAAAAAACACAGAGAAGCTGAGGGTCTGCATCGACCCAAAGCATCTGTACCAAGCACTGAAACGATCCCACTACATCATGCCGACACTAGAGGATATCCTCTATAAGCTTCCCAAGGCCAGGATTTTCACCTTTGTGGATGCCCGAGATGCATTCCTTCAATGCAAGCTGGACGAAGAAAGCAGCTTCATGGCTTCCTTCTGGACCCCCTGGGGTTGTAAACGCTGGCTCAAGCTCCCGTTGGGTGTCTCAGTGGTGCCTGAGATACACCACCGCAAGCAGCACAAGTTACTGACTGGTCTCAAGGGCATTGAACCCATCGCCGATAATGTCCTGATCGTAGGCGGTGGTGATACAGACGAAGAAGCAGAACGCGACCACGATGTGAAGCTCCTGGCACTGACGGAGCGCTGCCGATCAGTTAAGCTTCGCCTTGGCCTGAAGAAGCTGCAGTTCAAGGTGAAAGACATCCACTTCCATGGCCACATTCTCTCGGCAAAAGGCCTGAAGCCAGACCCAGACAAGGTCAGAGCGATCCTCGAAATGCCAAACCCGTCTGATGCAAAAGGAGTACAGCGTCTCATCGGCTTTGCAAACTATCTTGCAAAGTTTATGCCACACCTATCTGCAGTCTGCACCGGTTGCCTCTGCGCCGGTTGCTGGACAAAGACACACCATGGCACTGGCTACCCAAGCATGAGGCCGCAGTGCAGGAGATAATCTCTGGCTTCATCCATGCTAGTGTTGCGCTACTACGACATCATGAAGCCTGTCACAATCCAGAGCGACTCCAGCCAAAGGGACTTGGATGCTGCCTTATGCAGGAAGGCCAGCCCGTTGCGTTTGCCTCGAGCGCTCACCCCCACCGAACAAAACTATGCACAAATTGAGAAAGAGTGCCTCAGCGTAGTCTTCTCCTGCCAGCGATTCCATCACTACTTATATGGGCGAGACCTGGTCACTGCTGAAACTGACCACAAACCACTCATTGCCATATTCAGTAAACCTCTCCTCAACGTGCCCAAGAGGCTTCAAAGCATGCTCCTGACTCTGCAAAACTACAGCCTGAAGGTCGTCTACAAGCCAGGCCCAGAGATGTACATCAGCGACACACTGAGCAGGGCAACAACACAATGTACAGGCAGAGGCACTGTCTATCAGCGGCAGGCCATCTGATCGCTACAGCAGGAACAACAAGATGTTCAACAGATCAATTGGGCAGACTACTTAAACGTCACAGATCACCACCTAGCCCAGATAAGGCAATTCACTGACAAGGACGAACACCTACAGTCACTGAAGTCCATGGCTCTCTCAGGTTGGCCATACCTGAAAGAGGAGACACCTTTCACAGTGAGAGAATACTGGACCTTTCGAGATGAGATCAGCGTGGAAAATGGCGTCTTGTTCAGAGGTCAGAATGTCATTATTCCCAAATCACTACGTCCAGAGATGCTTACACGCATACACTCCAGTCACGTTGGAGGTGACGCATGCTACCGCCAGGCTCGTGAAACATTATACTGGCCAAACATGCAAGCAGAAATTAAAGACTTTGTCAGCAAGTGTACCACATGCAACAAGTACGCTCATGAACAGCAAAAGGAAACCATGATGTCACACGAACTACCCACAAGGGCCTGGCAAATCGTCAGCATGGACTTATTCAGCCACAGACAAAAGGACTATCTTCTCATCGTTGATCACTACTCTGACTTTTGGGAAATTGAACTGCTCCCTGACTTGTCTGCAGAGACGGTCATAAAGCGCTGCAAGGCACAGTTTGCAAGGCAAGGTCAGCCTGACAAGGTAATCACGGACAATTGCCCACAATTCACTGCACAGTTCAAGCGTTTCGCCTCAGAATGGGAGTTTGACCACGTGACCTCCTCTCCAAGACACCCAAAAGCAAATGGCAAGGCAGAATCAGCTGTCAAGATTGCAAAAAACCTGTTAAGCAGGGCCTTGCGCGACAGCAACGACCCATGGAAAGCTTACAGTGGAGGAACACACCCACCGAAAACATAGACAGCAGCCCAGCACAACGTCTTCTGTCAAGACGTCTGAAGACTACCATCCCCGTAGCTAACAAGCTTCTTGAGCCCTGCGTCATGGTTGGCGTCACGGACAAACTGCGTCACAGAAAGCAGCTCGCTAAGTGCTTCTACGACCGGACTGCTCGAGATCTACCAGAGTTGGAGGTGGGTGAAACGATAAGGATGAAACCGCTGCCGGGAGACCACACAGGACTTTGGAGGCTGGGCAAATGCCTGCAGAGAGTTGCACCACGTTCTTACCTGGTGGATGTTGGTGGCTCCCTCTATCGTTGCAATCGGGTGGATCTGCGCGTAGCAGAGCAGACAAACCAGAACACGCCATACACTCACCTAGATGAGCTGGATCACAGTCCAGGCCTAAGGGTAAGTGGCACATAATTGAGACATGGGCCAACTGAAGGTGAGGCTTCTACCCCACCAAGCTCTCCAGCTCGTGCCCCTAATCCTACCCCTGTCAGAGCCAATACTTACTCACGGGTGGGTCGGCTGTGCAAGCCACCGGACAGGCTTACTCTGTAAGCAATGGACTGTTAACTTGCCCTCGGTTAATTAAAATATATGTATTTTCTTAAATAATTATTAAAAAAAGGAAGAAAAAAGCTCATTAGCATAACGCAACGTTAATGATTTCTGAAAATCGCAAATAAAATGAAAATAATCGCCTGCTCTCAAGCTTAGCCTTTTCTTAACAACAAGATCCTTTTGAACCATAGCAATTGACTAATTTGTGTAAGAGTATGCTAAGCTAGCTTAGCACAACATTTTCACAAAAACCAGATAACCAAATAAATAAAATCATTTACCTTTGAAGAGCTTCGGATGTTTTCAAAGGAGACTCTCAGTTACATAGCAAATGCGCAGTTTTTCCTGAAAGCGTCTGTGTGTAGGAGAAATCGCTCCATTTTGTACATCACATTTGGCTACCGAAACGAACCGAAAATTCAGTCACCTACAACGTCAAACGAAACATGGCAAACGTTGTTTGGTTCAAGGTGTTTTTTCACAACTTCATTGATATATCGTTCGTGGAAGCCTGCATTCTCCTCTGAATTCTGTGGAAAAATAAAGCTGACTTTTGCGCACCAATTAAACCGGGCGGACACCTGGTAAATGTGGTCTCTTATGGTCAATCTTCCAATGATATTTTCAAATAATTACAATTGCAGAAAAGGGCAGAAGATGACATTCACAGCCATATAAGGAGACAATAAAAACAGAGCCTCAAAAATCCTGCTCATTTCCTGGATGCCGTCTCATCTTGGTTTTGCCTGAAGCTCACGTTCTAGGGCACGCACAGAAAATATCTTTGCAGTTCTGGACACGTCAGAGTGTTTTCTTTCGAAAGCTATCAATTATATGCATAGTCGAGCATCTTTTTGTGACAAAATATCTTGTTTAAAACGGGAACGTTTTTCATCCAAAAATGAAATTGCGCCCCTAGAGTTTCAACAGGTTAAGAACTTAGTGCAAACATAAAGGCATAACATTATCTATTGAAAAGGATGATGTTACGGAGTCTAGTTGATAGGCATTCGACTAGCCGGACTGTTCCCCGGACTCCAGTTGTAGGGATTTGTACAATGCACAAACAAGGCTATTGAACCTGACATTGGTGTCTGTCTTTATTCCTTTATCCAACATATCATACTGAAACAGTGCCCACCGAAATGTTTTTCATTCTTATGGATTGACTGACATATATGTTAGAAATTTGGCGCTGTGCATGTTATTTTTAAAGTCTTGGACATTTCATAAGAGGAAAGAGAAAGTTGTAAAGTTTGGTTTTAATCTTACGATAGAGGTAAGGAAAAACGTTGAAATGAGGGGTTATATTTTTTTGCCCACTGGGGGATATGTTAAGCTGAAGGTTATTCAGGTGTGAAACATTGTGATAATGTATTCTGATGGTTATTGATTCTTGGTTTCATTGTTTAGGTAACACCAGTGAATTTGAGCAAGAAAGTTTATGTAGTCTAACATTGTAATCTGTTTTCATTACGTGGAACAATGGCAGGTCATTAAAGTCGATTGCAGTTTGAGTAGTTTTTATTTTTACAGGGACAGTGCATCATTAATCACAGTTGTGTGTCTAATGGCAAGGTATTCCAGACATGGGAAGCTCTCACACTGAAAGCAGATTGACTAAAGGTACTTTTCTTTAAAGGAACTATACAGTCATTTCTTATGGCAGAGCTTGTGGATCTGTTGCAATAAGGTTTGGGTGTTCTGTTCAATAAAAGTACTGAGTAGAGGGGAGGCCTGGACATTTAGAATCAATGAATACAAGATAGGCGTCAGTGTATTGCAGAAGTTTTTTTCCAACTCTTATGCTCTCTGTAGCTATTGGGTTTCCTAACAAGTACTTTGAGGGCATGTTTGCAGAAGACTGAATGGGTATTAATGTTGAAGAGCAAGCTTGAGCCAAACTAGTAAGGTTTTAGTAGATTTTAATTAGTTGGGTTACCTCTATAGTCAAAACAATTGCATATGTGTTTGGGAAATTAGCTAGGTTGAATTTGTTTATTTGAGTTACCTTTTTATTTGCTTTTTAAAAGAGGTTGGAATCAAGTAAGATGCCGTGGTTCTTAAAATCAGATACTACCTGGAGCTTTTCCCTTGATACATAGAGATCTGTCTCAGGTGCATCGGTCGTTTTCTTTGTGAGAAACATGCAGACTGTTTTTTTTTATTGTGATGCAAACATGAGTCTCTGAGCAAGTTGGTCATCTGAACCATTATAGTAGTGTGTTCTTGTGAAGTTTGTTGTTTGTTATTTGCATGCATTTATCACTGTATCATCTGCATACATTGGAACTTCAGACCCTGTAAAGACAGAAGGAATATCATTAATGTACGAGCTGAACAGTTTTGACCTTTGGGGAATGAAAACATTGTGGATATGAGTGGAAAAAAAGTCAGCTTTGATTTTTACGCTGATGAGCGCCAACTTTTGAAAGATTTTAGATTTGTTAAAAAAAAAAAAGTTGAAATGATTTCGATAGCTGATTAGAGGTTATGGGTTTGTTTACTGTTTATTTTAGGTGTTGATTTAATTAAACATTGTATTATCTGATGTGTTTGAAGGGTTCTTTCTTCCGGGACGGATGGAAGTTATCTAAAGTATGTGTTTTTCAATTAAGGTTTGCAAACACCCATCACACAAAACATTTGTTGTGACTATTTGTTGGAGTTTAAATAATTTGTCTAATATAGTAAAAAAATACTTCTTTGAAGGGTTTTGTATGACCTATATCATTACTTTCCGTTGTGACTTGATCACCCTCATTGGAAAGACATTTGGATAATTAATTTATGGTCATTTGTAATACTGATTTCAAGATAATTTGTGTAATTGATAAATATGTTTGAGTTTATAGTTCTTAGCCATATTTGTAATTTGGACCAATGTGAAGAAGGAGAGGGCATTGCATTTAACTAAGGGTATGCTGCTTTAATTCTATTTTCCTATGACCATATGGGTAAAATCATTTTTCAAAGTAGTGATTTTTATTTGATTAGGTTATTTGAAATGTTTTATCTTTTGTACCAGTAGTAGTTTTGTTTTATACATTACTCTCATACTGAGATACAGTGGGGCAAAAAAGTATTTAGTCAGCCACCAATTGTGCAAGTTCTCCAATTTAAAAAGATGAGGCCTGTAATGTTCATCATAGGTACACTTCAACTATGACAGACAAAATGAGAAAAAGAAAATCCAGAAAAATCACAGTTTGATTTTTAATGAATTTATTTGCAAATTATGGTGGAAAATAAGTATTTGGTCAATAACAAAAGTTTCTCAATACTTTGTTATATACCCTTTGTTGGCAATGACAGAGGTCAAACGGTTTCTGTAAGTCTTCACACATTGTTGCTGGTATTTTGGCCCATTCCTCCATGCAGATCTCCTCTAGAGCAGTGATGTTTTGGGGCTATTGCTGGGCAACCAGGACTTTCAACTCCCTCCTAAGATTTTCTATGGGGTTCAGATCTGGAGACTGGCCAGTCCAGGACCTTGAAATGCTTCTTACGAAGCCACTCCTTCATTGCCCGGACGGTGTGTTTGGGATCATTGTCATGCAGAAAGACCCAGCCACATTTCATCTTCAATGCCCTTGCTGATGGAAGGAGGTTTTCACTCAAAATCTCACGATACATGGCCCCATTCATTCTTTCCTTTACACAGATCAGTCGTCCTGGTCCCTTTGCAGAAAAACAGCCCAAAGCATGATGTTTCCACCCCCATGCTTCACAGTAGGTATGGTGTTCTTTGGATGTAGCTCAGCATTCTTTGTCCTCCAAACATGACGAGTTGAGTTTTTACCAAAAAGTTATATTTTGGTTTCATCTGACCATATGACATTCTCCCAATCTTCTTCTGGATCATCTAAATGCTCTCTAGCAAACTTCAGATGGGCCTGGACATGTACTGGCTTAAGCAGGGGGACACGCCTGGCACTGCAGGATTTGAGTCCCTGGCGGCGTAGTGTGTTACTGATGGTTGGCTTTGTTACTTTGGTCCCAGCTCTCTGCAGGTCATTCACTAAGTCCCCCCCGTGTGGTTCTGGCATTTTTGCTCACTGTTCTTGTGATCATTTTGACCCCACGGGGTGAGATCTTGCGTGGAGCCCCAGATCGAGGGAGATTATCAGTGGTCTTGTATGTCTTCCATTTCCTAATAATTGCTCCCACAGTTGATTTCTTCAAACCAAGCTGCTTACCTATTGCAGATTCAGTCTTCCCAGCCTGGTGCGGGTCTACAATTTTGTTTCTGGTGTCCTTTGACAGCTCTTTGGTCTTGGCCATAGTGGAGTTTGGAGTGTGACTGTTTGAGGTTGTGGACAGGTGTCTTTTATACTGATAACAAGTTCAAACAGGTGCCGTGAATACAGGTAACGAGTGGCTGACAGAGGAGCCTCTTAAAGAAGACATTACAGGTTTGTGAGAGCCAGAAATCTTGCTTGTTTGTAGGTGACCAAATACTTATTTGTCCACCATAATTTGCAAATAAATTCATTAAAAATCCTACAATGTGATTTTCTGGATTTTTTTCCCCTCATTTTGTCTGTCATAGTTGAAGTGTACCTATGATGAAAATTACAGGCCTCTCTTCTTTTTAAGTGGGAGAACTTGTACAATTGGTGGCTGACTAAATATTTTTTTGCCCCACTGTATGTGTTAAAAAATGGGGGAGGATTCAGTTATTTGAGGTTTTGAATTGAAGTTTATACACCCTGAGTGATATGTGAAGGAGTGTATTGTACTGTTTGTTCTGTTCTATTCCCAAGCGGTATAGGTCTAACTTCTTGATCTTTGGCTCCACGATGGAGTTGACAGTGTGATGGGGAGTATAAGCCAATTTGAAATAATAGTTTCAATAGAATGTGTTGTTATTCTCTTTGAAATATGTTTAGATACAGTGGGGAGAACAAGTATTTGATAACCTGCAAAATCGGCAGTGTTTCCTACTTACAAAGCATGTAGAGGTATGTACAGGTATGTAGAGGTATGTACACTTCAACTGTGAGAGACTGAATCTAAAACAAAAATCCAGAAAAATCACATTGTATGATTTTTAAGTAATTAATTTGCATTTTATTGCAAGACATAAGTATTTGATACATCAGAAAAGCAGAACTTAATATTTGGTACAGAAGCCTTTGTTTGCAATTAGAGATCATACATTTCCTGTAGTTCTTGACCAGGTTTGCACACACTGCAGCAGGGATTTTGGCCCACTCCTCCATACAGACCTTCTCCAGATCCTTGAGGTTTCAGGGGCTGTCGCTGGGCAATACGGACTTTCAGCTCCCTCCAAAGATTTTCTATTGGGTTCAGATATGGAGACTGGCTAGGCCACTCCAGGACCTTGAGATGCTTCTTACAGAGCCACTCCTTAGTTGCCCTGGCTGTGTGTTTCGGGTCGTTGTCATGCTAGAAGACCCAGCCACGACCCATCTTCAATGCTCTTACTGAGGGAAGGAGGTTGTTGGCCAAGATCTCACGACACATGGCCCCATCCATCCTCCGCTCAATACGGTGCAGTCGTCCTGTCCCCTTTGCAGAAAAGCATCCCCAAAGAATGATGTTTCCACCTCCATGCTTCACGGTTGGGATGGTGTTCTTGAAGTTGTACTCATCCTTCTTCTTCCACCAAACATGGTGAATGGAGTTTAGACCAAAAAGCTCTATTTTTGTCTCATCAGACCACATGACCTTCTCCCATTCCTCTGGATCATCCAGATTGTCATTTGCAAACTTCAGACGGGCCTGGACATGCGCTGGCTTGAGCAGGGGGACCTTGCGTGCGCTGCAGGATTTTAATCCATGACGGCGTAGTGTGTTACTAATGGTTTTCTTTGAGACTGTGGTCCAGGCTCTCTTCAGGTCATTGACCAGGTCCTGCCGTGTAGTTCTGGGCAGATCCCTCACCTTCCTCATGATCAATTTATAGCTAATGCCATCTGGCTATGGGATACTCCTCTCTCAAGTAAGTCTTCATTTGTGCAGTTTTCCTAAGACCTGTGGTTCATCATTGTGAGTTGGGAGGGGTGGATCTTTGCTTTAAAAGATCTCAGTTGCCATTATGTTGACACTCTCAGAATTCATTTATAGACACTGAATTGATCCAAGAGTCACAGGGCTATGGTGAAGCTCATATTTAAAAAGATGAAGTTTAAAGTATAACTTTGATTTGTGTGTGGTTTGTAAACTCTCCTTTCACTTTGTAATACAGGAAATTACCACGACACTCCTCACCGCATGGATGTACTCCAGATTGCGGTGGTCAGTCCAGATGAGAAAAGGGTGTCTCGCCCCCTCAAGCCAATGTCTCCACTCCTTCAGAGCCTTGACAACAGCCAACAGCTCCCGGTCCCCCACATGATAGTTTTGCTTCGCCGGGCTGAGCTTCTTCGAAAAGAAGGCATGGTGCGGAGCTTCGGTGGCGTACCCGCGCGTTGAGAGAGCACAGCTCCTATCCCAGCCTCGGACGTGTCCATCTCCACTATGAAAGTCAGAGGGATCCGGATGAGCCAGAACGGGAGCCGAGGTAAACAGAGCTCTCAGGTGACCAAAAGCCCTGTCCGCCTCAGCCGACCACTGCAGTCACACCGATCCCCCCTTCAGCAGTGAGGTAATGGGAGCCACTACCTGACCAAAGCCCCGGTAGTAGTTGGCAAACCCTAGGAACCGCTGCACTTCCTTTACCGTGGTGGGAGTTACGCACTGCTGAAATGCGGTCACGCTCCATCTCCACCCCTGACGTGGAAGTGCGGTGCCCTAGGAAGGAGATGGACTTTTGGAAGAACATACATTTCTCAGCCTTGACAAACAGGTCATGCTCCAACAGTCGACCAAGCACCCTGCGCACCAGGGACACATACTCCGCTACACGTGCCGATCATATCAGAATGTGGTCGATATACACCACTACACCCTGTCCATGCAGGTCCCAGAAAATCTCATCAACAAAGGTCTGGAAGACTGATAGAGCATTCATCAACCCGTACAGCATGACGAGGTACTCATAGTGCCCTGAGGTGGCACTAAATGTCGTCTTCCACTCGTCCCCCCTCCCGGATACGCACCAGGTTGTAAGCGCTCCTGAGATCCAATTTTGTGAAGAAGCGCGCCCCGTGCATTGACTCGATCGCACTGGCAATGAAAGGCAGCGGGTAGCTGTACCTCACAGTGATCTGATTGATACCCCGATAGTCAATACACGGGCGCAGACCTCCATCCTTCTTTTTCACAAAAAAAGAAACTTGAGGATGCAGGTGAAGTGGAGTGCTGAATGTATCCCTGCCCCAGGGACTCGGAGACATGTTTCCATAGCCGCCGTCTCCTCCTGTGACAGATGATACACGTGACTCCTGAGAAGTGCTGCGTCTACCAGAAGACTTATCGCACAATCCCCCCGTCGATGGGGTGGTAATTGAGTCGCCCTCTTCTTACAGAAGGCGAGAGCCAAATCGGCATATTCTGAGGGGATGTGCACGGTGGAGACCTGGTCTGGACTTAGTAGCACCGATGGAAACCCCTACACATCTCCTTGAGCACTTTCGTGACCACCCCTTGAGAGCCCACTGTTGCCACAAAATAGTGGGATCATGACAGGCCAACCAGGGTAGGCCCAGCACCACGGGAAACACAGGAGAATCAACAAGGAAGAGACTGATTCTCTCCTTGTGACACTCCTGCGTAACCATGTCACGTGGAGTGGTGGCCTCCCTAATCAGCCCTGACCCTAATGGTCAACTATCTAGGGCGTGCACAGGGAAGGGCATATCCACAGGAACAAGGAGAATCCCTAAACTATGGGCAAATGAATGGTCAATAAATTCCCAGCTGCGCCTGAATCTACGAGCACCTTATGCTGGGAATGCGGGGAAAACTCAGGAAATGTAATAAACACATACATGTGAGCAACAGACAATATTAGGGAGAAATCTGAGAACAAGAGAAAGAGGTTAATAAAGTGAATAACACAGTAAAACAAAACTAGGGAGCAAAGAATAAATACGAATATCACAGGTAAGTAGTGCGAGGTTTGAGAATAATAATTATTCATATGTCAACAAATGTCCCCATTTCTCTCCGTAATAGGAAGCTAGAGGATTTTAATAAAACCATGAGTGGCTGAAAGAAGCTGTAACGGGTTTCTTCTTCCTCCTCTGAGGTGGAGTAGTAGGAAGGATCGGAGGACCAAAATGCAGTGTGTTATGTATCCATAATGTGGTTTAATGGAAAATGAATACAAAATACAAAAGAACAAGAGAATCAAAATGAAAACCGAAACAGTCCTGAATGGTACAAACACTGAAACTGAAAAATAATCACCCACCAATCAAGGGTGAAAACAGGCTGCCTAAGTATGTTTCTCAATCAGGGACAACGATTGACAGCTGCCTCTGATTGAGAACCATACCGGGCCAAACAGAAATACCAACTCATAGAAAAACAAACAGACAACCCACCCAACTCACACCCTGCCCTGACCATACTAAAAGAAAGACAACAAAAAAGGTCAGAACGTGACAGAAGCTCACAAAAATTCTACAAATTCTGCTCGAATATGAGAAGAATTTAGCAAACTGGATAATATTGGGCAACATTTCCCTGCTAACGGAGAATTAAAATCAAATAAAGAATTCGGGGAGGCAATTTTGACTTGGCACAATCACATAAAACCAGAATCAAAAGCTCAATATACCAGCGTATCGATGTTAGCGTTCTGTCAGCATAATTGCACTAACCAGACTATTTGAGTGTGGATATTGTTAAATGGGGTACACAGTAACTCAGCCTATTTTGTTCGGATTTCAAAGCACTAGTTTGGGTGTACCAGAGTGCAGAATAACTGATGAATTTCCGAATGCTCAAAGCTGGGTTGAATATGGCCGATGTCAGTAAATGTCAGGGAAATAATGTAATTTGAATTATTGCCAGCAGCACTGTTAGTCACCAATGTTTTTAACAAACAAGTAAAGAGCCTAACCAGCTCTGCAAGGTGAGGAGAATGGAGAGTGAAGATGTATCCTCTTGTTTATATCTAGAAGTAGCATTAGCTAAATTAGCTAGCCAACTTTAGCCAGTTAGCTTGGGTGCTTTACTGCCTTGTGGAAAAAAAGTATTAGGTATTATGATTCAGAAAGTTTGGATCAACCCTGTTCATTAGCGGATTTTGGTGTTGAATAATTGTTGTGAGTATCAAGGACAGTGGATATTAGGTAACATCAAAGTTGGCAGTATATGGGCGAGAGCACAATGTGCTTACAAATAGTCAAACTTTGTATCACGCCGCATTCAAACTGTAACAGTTTTGACTTGAGGTTATTATTTATAGGGGTGCCAGGTGGGTTGTGCCTACCAGAGAAAACATTGGTTTCTCATTTTTGTTTGGGTGGGAATGAGTCCCATCTGGTCTGTCAAGTCTACACCAATACAAAGGACTTATGTAAAAGTCAGGATGGGGACATAAACTTTTCATAAACCCTTAAAACATTGGAAAGAACTTCAAAAACAACTATATTATTTTGCTTAAAATCACACACACACATAATAATATAACACAATGAGTTCTGGTTCCTCCAGAAATGTCCTGTACCTCGGCCCTAAAAAGAGTCCAGCCCAGTAAAGGAGTTCAGGGAACTCAAGTGACCTTTGTCACGCAATGTTTGTCCGTTCATTCAAGTGTAGCGGAAACCCAGTATTAATCATACAATCAATAACAATTATTTTACCACACAACTTAAAGCGTATCAACTCTTATTAAGTCCTCAACTACAACTACATAAATCATCACAGTATACATCAAAACAAATGAAATACCGTATACAAAAAGGTTGTGGTCAGTCAGACAATCCAATCCGCCAACTGAGAAAGGCCACGAAGAACGGAGAGGTGTAGTCCAAGGACACAAAGAGTGGATCCGATCCTGGGTAAACTCTATTTGGCTACAAAACCACGTTTAACGGCAACAAAACAAACGGAATAGAGAAGCTTCAGGAATGGAGAATTGAACACATCCACATTCACGTCTCCATCACAACCCCACTATTGCACAGCTGTTGCTGGCTATTTAATTGAGAATTAAAGGGAAAGCGCCCTATTGGAAGGAGAAGCACTGAGACGGATCAGAAAAATTCAGGGCTGTCACAAAACAATCGCTAAAGAGTGTAGATTTGAGGGTTCTGTGTTGATACAATATGTAAGGTAGTAAAAAGATGAAGAAACTCATATGCCAAACATCACAACATTAGTAAACTATGTGGTAGAGCAGGGTCACAAGGAACTTTGCTGTGGTAAAGTACAACCGGCGAAACAAGAGAACATCCATTTTGCTGATCCCTGCCTACAGACAGAAACTAAATCAAGAAGCTCCCACGCTGAGGTCTGTCCAACGCTGGTCCGACCAAGCTGATTCCACACTCCAAGACTGCTTCCATCACGTGGACTGGGACATTTATTCAGGCAACAACATTGATGAAACGCTGATTCGGTGGATTCATTAGAACGTGCGTTGAAGATGTCGTTCCCATAGAAACGATTAAAACATTCCCTAACCAGAAACCGTGGATTGATGGCAGCATTCACGTGAAACTGAAAGCGCAAACCACTGCTTTTAATCAGAGCAAGGTGACTGGTAACATGACCGAATACAAACAGTGCAGCTATTCCCTCCGTAAGGCTATCAAACAAGCTAAACGTCAGTATAGAGACAAAGTAGAATCTCAATTCAACAGCTCAGACACAAGAGGTATGTGGCAGGGTCTACAGTCAATCACGGACTACAAGATGAAATAAAGCTCAGTCACGGACCAGGATGTCTTGCTCCCAGGCAGACTAAATAACTTTTTTGCCCGCTTTGAGGACAATACAGTGCCACTGACACGGCCTGCAACGGAAACATGATGTCTCTCCTTCACTGCAGCCGAGGTGAGTAAAACATTTAAACGTGTCAACCCTCGCAAGGCTGCAGGCCCAGACGGCATCCCCAGCCGCGCCCTCAGAGCATGCGCAGACCAGCTGGCTGGTGTGTTTACGGACATATTCAATCAATCCCTATACCAGTCTGCTGTTCCCACATGCTTCAAGAGGGCCACCATTGTTCCTGTTCCCAAGAAAGCTAAGGTATCTGAGCTAAACGACTACCGCCCCGTAGCACTCAATTCCGTCATCATGAAGTGCTTTGAGAGACTAGTCAAGGACCATATCACCTCCACTCTGCCTGACACCCTAGACCCACTCCAATTTGCTTACCGCCCAAATAGGTCCACAGACGACGCAATCTCAACCACACTGCACACTGCCCTAACCCATCTGGACAAGAGGAATACCTATGTGAGAATGCTGTTCATCGACTACAGTTCGGCATTTAACACCATAGTACCCTCCAAGCTCGTCATCAAGCTCGAGACCCTGGGTCTCGACCCCGCCCTGTGCAACTGGGTACGGGACTTCCTGACGGGCACGCCCCCAGGTGGTGAGAGTAGGCAACAACATCTCCACCCCGCTGATCCTCAACACTGGGGCCCAACAAGGGTGGCTGAGCCCTCTCCTGTACTCCCTGTTCACCCAGAACCAGCAGCCTCCAACTCAATCATCAAGCGGACGACACAACAGTGGTAGGCTTGATTACCAACAAGACGAGACATCCTACTGGCATCGGAGTGTGGTGTCAGGACAATAACCTCACACTCAACGTCAACAAAACTAAGGAGATGATTGTGGACTTCAGGAAACAGCAGAGGAACACTATCCACATCGATGGAACAGTAGTGGAGAGGGTAGTAAGTTTTAAGTTCCTCGGCATACACATCACAGACAAACTAAATTGGTCCACCCACACAGACAGCATAAACTGAGGCAGCGCCTCTTCAACCTCAGGAGGCTGAAGGATATCGAACTTGTCACCAAAAACACTCACAAACTTCTACAGATGCTTTGAGCATCCTGGCGGGCTGTATCACCGCCTGGTACGGCAACTGCTCCGCCCACAACCGTAAGGCTCTCCAGAGGGTAGTGAGGTCTGCAACGTATCACCGGGGGCAAACTACCTGCCCTCCAGGACACCTAAACCACCCGATGTTACAGGAAGGCCATAAAGATCATCAAGGACAACACCCACCGAGCCACTGTGCATGTCATCCAGAAGCGAGGTCAGTACAGGTGCATCAAAGCTGGGACCGAGAGACTGAAAAACAGCTTCTATCTCAAGGCCATCAGACTGTTAACAGCAACCACTAACATTGAGTGGCTGCTGCCAACACACTGACTCAACTCCAGCCACTTCAATAATGGGAATTGATGGGAAAGGATGTAAAATATATCACTAGCCACTTTAAACAATGCTACCTAATATAATGTTTACATACCCTACATTATTCATCTCATATGTATACGTATATACTGTACTCTATATCATCTACTGCATCCTTATGAAATACATGTATCACTAGCCACTAACTATGCCACTTTGTTTACATACTCATCTCATATGTATATACTGTACTCGATACCATCTACTGTATCTTTCCTATGCTGCTCTGCACCATCACTCATTCATATCTTTATGTACATATTCTTTATCCCCTTACACTGTTTATAAGATATTAGTTTTGGAATTGTTAGTTAGATTACTTGTTGGTTATTACTGCATTGTCGGAACTGGAAGCACAAGCATTTCGCTACACTCGCATTAACATCTGCTAACCATGTGTATGTGACAAATAAAATTTGATTTGATTTATTTGGAGATTTCAAGAACTATGCAACTCAAGAAGAAGACCCTAGTAGTTTTGAACTCATGAGACTTTATTTTGTTTTATTCAAAAATAGATTTATTGAACTGATGAAAGGGAGGAAGAGAGAGTAATTCAAGTGGCCTCCCTGTGACAAGTAGAAGTTTTGTGTGTTTTGACTATAATTGAAATTGTTAAAAAATTACCTGGTAACACAGAGAGAGAGATGTCATGGGCAGATGAGCTCCCACATTGTTCAGCATGTTAAAAAAATAGATTTAGAGTTACATTTTTTGGGAGGGACATTCAGGATGCTACCCTAAACAACAGCCTTCACTCCACATCGAAAATCCAAACCTACTACCTGATTTTTGGATGGAATTTACTTGGAATGCTTCCTACACTCAAGGATTATTATTCCCAAACTATACATCAAACAAGCAGAGACCTGAAACACCATCCATCCTGGAGCTGAGTGAGTAATGCTTAGTCGGAAGCATTTTTTTTACTTTCAAAAGCCAATTACAATGATATATTTTACTGTATTAAGACTGAATGCTCAGGCTACCAAGCTTTGCTGGGACTAAGAGTTACAACTTCAATTAGCACGGATGTGTGAAGCGAGAGGTGTCGAAGCCTTTGAGCCCAACAAATGGCAGGCTACCCCACCCAGATCCAGAGGCCTTGAAGCCGCCTCCTGCTCTTCAAAGACCATCCACTGGCATTTTCTACAAGAAATCTGCCTCCAGAAATAAAAGCTTCTCCCAAGTGAGTGACACCTGTTTTGGAGGCATTTCTGAACATGGCGCCAATGTAAACTGAGGTTTTTGGATATAAGGAACTTGATCAAACAAAACATACATGTATTGTGTAACATTGAGTCCTGGGAGTGTCATCTGATGAAAAAGGTGGCTTGGTTTAAATAGTGCAAAAACAAAGTGTTGGAGAAGAAAGTAGAAGTGCAATATGTGCATGTAAGAAAGCTAATGTTTAAGTTCCTTGCTCAGAACATGAGAACATATAAAGCTGGTGGTTCCTTTTATGAGTCTTCAATATTGAGTCTTCAATATTCCCAGGTAATAAGTTTTAGGTTGTAGTTATCATAGGAATTATAGAACTATTTCTCTCTACCATTTGTATTTCATTAACCTTTGTTAGCACTCATTAGCATTTTCCATTTCTGTTCCCCGAGCAAGTGAACCCCCCCCCCTAGGTCACTACACCCACATAACCCCTGACAATGGCTTATTGTTATATTTTCTTACGCCATGTTTCCCTTTTTTGTGGTTGGTTGATAGTTAGATTAATAATGTTACCGTTCGGAATAACTGGGGCTCCCTCGACTGCTTTGTGGTGACACTTTTTAAAATGTTTCTAAAGAATCTTCCTCTTTGCTAGCTTTTTTTTGTGTATAGCTGTAGCAATGGAGCTTGCTAGCTAGTAAGATGCTACACTAAAACAATGCGAAAACAACACACCTACACAAAACCGATGGCTTTCAATGATTTCATCCCTTCCTGCTTCCTTACCTTCCTTACCCCATCCCCCTGTTCCCCCTTTTTCTATTTTGGGGTTCCCCTTTTCTGTCTTTCTCAGCAGTGCAGTCTAGTCTGCAGTTTTGTGTTCCCCGTTCCCCTATCATATCTCACATGCCATCTTTGCCTTCTGTACCAGATTGATATTCACACACTTCCAAATGTTTCCCTGCTACCATGGCAATGCAGCTGTCACCTGTCAGTTTCACCATAGGATGGCAGGAATAGAATAGAACTCTGGCAGAGAGAGTTGGGGAAAAGGGGTGGGCAAGTACACTATGGTGCCCCCCTCTAAAGGAACAGTTAGTGGAAAACCCTTCGGTATGGATATGTGTTTGTGACATATTACATTTTGTACATGGTAGTGGATGGGGTTTAATTGGATGGGAGTGACACACAGCTTCATTTGTATAGTGTCACGGCCTGATCTGTTTCACCTGTCTTTGTGCTTGTCTCAACCCCCTTCCACGTGTCACCCATCTTTCCCATTGGCCCGTGTACCTATACCTGTGTTTTCTCTTTGTCTGTTGCCATTCTGTCTTGTTTGTCAAGCTACCAGTCTTCATTCTGTCAGCTCCTCTTTTTCTCGTCCTCCTGGTTTTTGACCCTTGCCTGTTATGACCTTGTACCCGCCCGCCTGACTACTCTGCCCATCCCGGACCCTGACCCTGCCTGCCGTCCTGTACCTTTGTCCCACCTCTGGGTTACTGACCTCTGCCTACACTGACCCTGAGCCTGCCTGCAGTCCGGTACCTTTGTCCCACCTCTGGGTTACTGACCTCTGCCTACACTGACCCTGAGCCTGCCTGCCATCCTGTACCTTTGTCCCACCTCTGGGTTACTGACCTCTGCCTACACTGACCCTGAGCCTGCTGTCCTGTACCTTTGTCCCACCTCTGGGTTACCCACCTCTGCCTACACTGACCCTGAGCCTGCCTGCCATCCTGTACCTTTGACCCACCTCTGGGTTACTGACCTCTGCCTACACTGACCCTGAGCCTGCTTGCCGTCCGGTACCTTTGCTCCACCTCTGGGTTACTGAACTCTGCCTGACCCTGCCTGCCTTGACCTGTCGTTTTGCCTGCCCCTGGTGTTACAATAAACTTTGTTACTTCACACGGTCTGCACCTGGGTCTTACCTTGATTCCTGATATACAGTTGTATGCAGGAGTGTATTGTTAATTTTGGTTAGATTTGGTGAGTTGAGGCCTGTCGAGTACACTCATTGTTATTGAGGATCAAGTTTAGGCTTCCCCATTAGATCTTAAAAAGTCACTGAACACTCCGATTGGTGTAATGGCAGATTTCCTCTTCATCTGAAGAGGAGTAAGGATCGGAACAAGATGCAGCGTTGTAAGTGCTCATGACGATTTATTAAAAACGAACTGAACACTGAAATAGAAAACAATAAACGATGTGATAAATGAAAAACGAAACAGTACCGTGTGGCAACAAACACACACACGGAAAACAAACACCCACAAACCAACAGTGAAACCCAGGCTACCTAAGTATGATTCTCAATCAGAGACAACTAACCGCACCTGCCTCTGATTGAGAACCATACTTGGCTGAACACAAAAACCAACATTGTTTGTTTTTCTGACTGCCCACCCTGACCATACTAAATAAAGACAAAACAAAGGAAATAAAGGTCAGAACGTGACAATTGGTGAGTTTCCTGACCAATTGTGCGTTTGGTTAATGATGATTGTCCCCAATGAAACACTGGAAGCCTATTTCACTTCCTCAAAATCCCAGAATAAATCAAAGATAACTCAAGAATTCTGTAAATTGATTTTGATGTTTTTGCAGAGGATGTTTTAGTTGCGCAATTCTACATTTAACTAAGCTGCCGTATTTGTCAAGTTAAAAAATGTGCGACGTGTTATCTTATGTAAACAGTCGGAGCTGCTGAGCAGGTCTGTCTCACTGTCTATGCCATTGGATAGAGAGCAATCACAGCAGCTGTTCACCCCATGTTAGTGGACAATTGGACATCATCAAATCAAAACCCAATCTTAATTTACCCGTTGTGATGCATGGATGTTCCAAACGCCGTTTTAGACGAGACTGACTTTATGACCAAAATTATTCTATTTAAACTTTGTAGTCAATTTTGACGCTAGAATAACTGTTTTCAATGGGATTCGTTGCTTTTTAATGCCATCGACTGTAGCTGTTGATTTGTTACTTACCAGAGTTTCTTCTGGTTTGTATTTCCACTGTCAGCTGTTCATAGACAAGGAAGGACGATTTGCTCAACAGCTATGTAGTACAAGCCAGTATGTGCCTCTTGCTGTTATGGTCACAGTTTGCCTTTTTTCATTTAGTAAAGAGATAATTGTTTAGGTCAGGATAAATAAGCCTAACTTATCTGTGGATCAACTGCACACAGGCTACAGAAAGGACTACACAAAGAAGTATGACTCCTATTGGCAAAATGCAAGGTTCTACTTAGAAATGAGAGCTCCTATTGGTCATCATTGTAATGGGTGCGTGTTGGTGGCAGGGAAGTGAGGCGCAGGAGAACGAACTTGGTATAAACGGAGTCGTTTAATAAGTGCTCACAAAACTCCAAAAACCAAAATATGCAAAATAATAAACGTGGGTACAAAACCCGTCACACACCAACACAACTTGCACATCACATACAATCTCCGACAATTACATAAGGGGAAACAGATGGTTAAATACACAACATGCAATTGATGGGATTGGAACCAGGTGTGAAGAAAGACAAGACAAAACCAATGGAAAATGAAAACTGGATCAGCGATGGCCAGAAGGTCGGTGACGTCGACCGCTGAACACCGACCGAACAAGGAGAAGGACCGACTTCGGCCGAAGTCGTGACAATCATATCTATACAAGAAGGCCCTCTACATGTTCTGATGTGGGCCCCTTGTCCCTTTATGAAGCTTTTCCTGATCTAATTATTTATTGATTATTTTGAAAGGTTCTGATCTTCATCCCTAGTTTTGAATACCAATCATGAGCTTACTATGAAGATGTAGTCTCCATCTTCTTGTCCCTAGATCTAATAATACTCTACCTTTTACTCTTTTACATAAACATATCATTCTTACATGGCAAATCTTTCATACAGACACTGAGGGGCATGCAAGTATTCTAAATGTGTTACATTCTTCTTACATCCCTAATCTCCTCTCCTTACCCTCATCTCCTCTTTTCTCCTCGTATCTTTCCCACAGAATGGAGGACCAGGACAGAATGAGCCAAGCCTCAAGTGTGGTCACAACCTCCTCTTTTCCTGTTAGAAGCAAGGTTTGTCTCTCCTGTCCTGAACCACCTCTACCTTTGCTTAGTCTCTGGTTAACAAGCTCAATGCTGCTACCAAACATCATGAACATCAACATTTACTGAGGTTATTTTGTCAGCATCATAATCAATGATCCTATCTCAATCACTTACAGGACTGTGATGACAGGGTACAAACGTTCACGAAGAGATATAGGGAGGCTGAGAGACCCCAACTGCCCCGTGGTGATCAGGGGTTGGCTCAATAAGGTACTGTTCAGTAGGCATAACATCCTATATTATGTTTTGATCACTGCGAGGTAGCGTTAAACAAGCTTTGTACTGAATGTGGATGTAGGACTTCCAGAAACACTTTTGAATAGCCTTTTTATAGATGTGTGTAAATGTTTATTAATGCATATAACTGCTTCTTACATGATTATCCATGTCCATAAATGCTCATAAATTGTAATGCTTATAATTCTTATAAATGCTTTGTCCGATGTAGGACAGCTCTGGGCTGACACTGTGGAAAAGAAGATGGTTTGTCCTGCCTAACTACTGTCTGGTCTACTACAAAGGCAAGCAAATAATATAGTATCATGTCGTTGTGTGTGTACCTTACATAAATAGTGCAGTTTTCTCTAGCCTCTCTCATCTCTTTTTCTCTCTCCTCCTTCTCTTCTAGATAGTAGAGAAGAATCTGTTTTGGGTAGCATCCCATTACCTAGCTACAACATTCTATTTTGCACACTGCGAGAATGCAATAACAGAAAAAATACTTTCAAAGTAAGGAACATAAAGTTTACTTTCCACTTTCCACTATGTTGGCTCTATGTTTAGTACACGTATATGCATATGTGTCTTTGTATACTGTAAAATAATATATTAATATTATATAAGGGGCGGCAGGGTAGCCTAGTGGTTAGAGCGGTTAGAGCGTTGGACTAGCAACCGGAAGGTTGCAAGTTCAAACCCCCGAGCTGACAAGGTACAAATCTGTCGTTCTGCCCCTGAACATGCAGTTAACCCACTGTTCCTATGCCGTCATTGAAAATAAGAATTTGTTCTTAACTGACTTGCCTGGTTAAATAAAGGTAATATCAAATAAAAAAATAAATAAGGTGGTGCACAAGGGAATGCACTCCTACTTCTTCAATGCAGACTCTAAGGAGGACATGCTGGGCTGGGTCAGAGCACTCAGTCAGTCTGCCTGTATGGAAGAGATAACTCCATCACTATTTCCCTCCACTTTATCTTTGCATTTCCCTCAGTAACACCTTTTATATAATAATAATACTAGTAATATTAAGATGAATAATAATAATACACATAGGACTCATTAGAAACATAGTTTGATTTATTTTGTTGGAAGAGGGTTCAATCCAGTCATATTGCTACCATTATCTTAATTGTTGTATTTTCCTCCCTTTTGTTAATCATCTCAGGCATTGCTCGAGTTATCAGAACTTCATGCAGACAGGTGGCAGCAGTGAGTCTATTGATCTCCCTCATTCCCCCTCTCTCCGTCTCTCACAAAATGCGGCACACACCAACCGATCACAGAGAGAACCAAATCAGGTCACCGGGGGTAGAATAGGGACACCACAAAGGTAGCAGGCAGCATCAAATCAAATTTTCTGTCACATGCTCCAAATACAGCAGGTATTGCTTACTTACGAGCCCTTAACCAACAATGCAGTTAAGAAAAATACCTTAAAAAAAAACAAAAAATAAAAGTAACAAATAATTCAAGAGCAGCAGTAAAATAACAATAGTGAGGCTATATACAGCGTACCAGAACAGAGTCCATGTGCGGTGGCACCGGTTAGTCGAGGTAATATGTACATGAAGGTAGAGTCATTAAAGTGACTATGCATAGGTAATAACAGAGAGTAGCAGCAGCATAAAAAAGAGGGGAGGGGGGGTGGGGCAATGCAAATAGATGTTCAGGAGTCTTATGGCTTGGGGGTAGAAGCTGTTTAGAAGCATCTTGGACCCAGACCTGATGCTTCGGTACTGCTTGCCGTGTGGTAGCAGAGAAAACAGACTATGACTAGAACAGTCTATGACATCAGTGTCTAGACATCTGTCTCTGTCACCAAGCACATTTAGAAAGTCACACTGTTATTTTGGGTGAATTGTCTAAGGGGGTAATGACTTTGGCATTCTGTGCTATTTTCTCTCTTGTGTATTCAGTCCATTGTCCAAAACATCCAGCCCAATAGAGTTTAGCAGCAGAATGAGGGACCGGACAGACAAGGATTCCCTCCCCTTCCATTCTGATCCTAACACACTACCCAAGCCCACAAAATGTTTTGAGAAAAGGTCAATTGGGGTCGCGACCCCACACACCAGTGTGCTGGGTTGACTTTCGACTCCAGGATGATCCTCCCGTCATGCCACAGACCGATTACACCCCTGCGTCTCCCAAGCTGGAGTTTAAGTCCGCTCCCCACACTCCAGGAACTGAGAGATGGCAAACAATCACCAGTGTGAGGAGGAAACTATTAATTATTTGTAGTGTCATTCTACCACAATGTATAGATGCTGGGTAAAGACTTAGATAATAGAAAGATTCATGAGTTTGTGGTGTGTCATTGTGTCTCATCGTGACAAGGTAAAACTAAAACGTAGACAACATAATATAATTAAAGAGGAAGTTAATTAAGGTTGTGTTTTTAATTCTTTAATTATCTCAATCTTTACGTTGCTCTTCATCCCTAGCCCACGCCTGTATATTCCTCCCTCCACCATATTTCAAGTGGACAAAAAGCTTTAGGAAAGGTACAGTACCCTGTGAATATACATAGAATGTGCACAACAGAACTTGATCTACATATACACTATTTAGTATACATCAACAAAGAACATACACTGTGTACACAGAAAGTTAATACATACCGACAGTGCCTTCAGAAAGAATTCACACGTATTTCCAAATATTTTTGTTTTACAGCCAGAATCTAACTTGGATTGAATTGAGATTTTGTGTCACTGGCCTAAACACAATACCCTATAATGTCAGAGGAATTATGTTTTTAGAATTGTTTACAATTTACTAAAAAATGAACAGCTTAAATGTCTTGAGTCAATAAGTATTCAAACACTTTGTTATAGCAAGCCTACAGTTCAGAAGTAAAAATGTGCTAAAAGAAAGTCCCATAATAAGTTTCATGGACTCACTCTGTGTGCAATAATAGTGTTTAACATGACTTTTCAATGACTACCTAATCGCTGTACCCCTCACATACAATTATATGTATGATCTCTCAATCGAGCAGTGAAGTTCAAACACAGATTCAACCACAAAGGGAGGTTTTCCAATGCCTCGCGAAGTAGGGCACCTGTTGGTAAATGGGTAAAAAAAGCAGACATTGAATATCCCTTTCAGTATGGTAAAGTTATTAATTACACTTTGGATGGTGCATCAATACACCCAGTCACTACAAAGATACAAGCGTCTTTCCTAACTCAGTTGCTGGAGAGGAAGGAAACCACTTAGGGATATCATTCATGGTGACTTTAAAACAGTTACAGAGTTTAATGGCTGTGGTAGGAGAAAACTGAGGATGGATCAACAACATTGTAGTTACTCCACAAAACTAACCTAATTGACTGAAAAGCCATACAGAATAAAATCTTGACGCTATGCGTCACAGGGAAGACATCCTCCTCCCTCATGTGGTATCCTACCTTCAGGCTCATCCTGACATGACCTTCCAGCATGACAATGCCACCAGCCATACTGCTCATTCTATGCGGGATTTCCTGCAAGACAGGAATGTCAGTGTTCAAATCTGGTGCAGTCCATGAGGAGGAGATGCACTGCAGTACTTAATGCAGCTGGTGGCCACACCAGATACTGACTGTTACTTTTGATTTTGACCCCCCTTCCTCCACTCATCACTGTCAAACACTCCCTGAAACACTTCAGCGAGCAGGCCTTTCTAATAGACCTGGCCAGGGTATCCTGGAAGGATATTGATCTCATCCCGTCAGTAGAGGATGCCTGGTTATTTAAAAAAAATGCCTTCCTCACCATCTTAAATAAGCATGCCCCGTTCAAGAAATTTAGAACCAGGAAGAGATATAGCCCTTGGTTCTCTCCAGACCTGACTGCCCTTATTAACCAAGACAAAAACATCCCATGGTGTTCTGCATTGGCATCGAACACCCCCCAGTGATATGCAACTTTTCAGGGAGGCTAGAAACCAATATACACAGGCAGTTAGAAAAGCCAAGGCTAGCTTTTTTAAGCAGAAATTTGCTTCCTGCAACACAAACTCAAAAACGTTCTGGGACACTGTAAAGTCCATGGAGAATAAGAACACCTCCTCCCAGCTGCCCACTGCACTGAAGATAGGAAACACTGTCACCACCGATAAATTCACTATAATTGAGAATTTCAATAAGCATTTTTCTATGGCTGGCCATGCTTTCCACCTCAATACCCCTACCCCGGTCAACAGCACTGCACCCCCCACAGCAACTCGCCGAAGCCTCCCCATTTCTCCTTCTCCCAAATCCAGTCAGCTGATGTTCTAAAAGAACTGCAAAATCTGGACCACTACAAGTCACCCGGGATAGACAATCTGGACCCTTTCTTTCTAAAATTATCTGCAGAAATGGTTGCCACTCCTATTACTAGCCTGTTGAACCTCTCTTTCGTTTCATCTGAGATTCCCAAAGATTAGAAAGACGCTGCAGTCATCCCCCTCTTCAAAGGGGGGGACACTCTTGACCCAAACTGCTACAGACCTATATCTATCCTACCCTGCCTTTTCTAAGGTCTTCGAAAGCCAAGTCAACAAACAGATTACCGACCATTTTGAATCCCACCATACCTTCTCCGCTATGCAATCTGGTTTCAGAGCTGGTCATGGGTGCACCTCAGCCACGCTCAAGGTCCTAAACGATATCTTAACTGTCATCGATAAGAAACAATACTGTGCAGCCGTATTCATTCACCTGGCCAAGGCTTTCGACTCTGTCAATCACCACATCCTTATCAGCAGACTCGACAGCCTTGGTTTCTCAAATGATTGCCTCACCTGGTTCACCAACTACTTCTCTGATATAGTTCAGTGTGTCAAATTGGAGGGTCTGTTGTCCAGGCTTCTGGCAGTGTCTATGGGGGTGCCACAGGGTTCAATTCTTGGACCGACTCTCTTCTCTGTATACATCAATGATGCTCTTGCTGCTGGTGATTCTCTGATCCACCTCTATGCAGATGACACCATTCTGTATACTTCTGGCCCTTCTTTGGACACTGTTATCAACCCACCAGGCAAGCTTCAATGCCATACAACTCTCCTTCCGTGGCCTCCAATTGCTCTTCAATACAAGTAAAATAAAATGCATGCTCTTCAACTGATCGCTGCCTGTACCTGCCCAACATCACTACTCTGGATGGCTCTGACTTAGAATATGTGGACAACTACAAATACCTAGGTGTCTGGTTAGACTGTAAACTCTCCTTCCAGACTCACATCCAACATCTCCAATCCAAAGTAAAATCTAGAATTGGCTTCCTATTTTGCAACAAAGCATCCTTCACTCATGCCGCCAAACATACAGTGGGTCAAAAAGGTATTTAGTCAGCCACCAATTGTGCAAGTTCTCCCACTTAAAAATATGAGAGAGGCCTGTAATTTTCATAATAGGTACACTTCTACTATGACAGACAAAATGAGAGAAAAAAATCCAGAAAATCACATTGTAGGATTTTTTTAAATTAAATTATTTGCATATTATGGTGGAAGATAAGTATTTGGTCACTTACAAACAAGCAAGATTTCTTGCACCAGGCTGGGAAGACTGAATCTGCAATAGGTAAGCAGCTTGATTTGAAGAAATCAATTGTGGGAGCAATTATTAGGAAATGGAAGACCTACAAGACCACTGATAATCTCCCTCGATCTGGGGCTCCACGCAAGATCTCACCCCGTGGGGTCAAAATGATCACAAGAATGGTGAGCAAAAATCCCAGAACCACACAGGGGGACCTAGTGAATGACCTGCAGAGAGCTGGGACCAAAGTAACAAAGCCTACCATCAGTAACACACTACGCCACCAGGGACTCAAATCCTGCAGTGCCAGATGTGTCCCCCTGCTTAAGCCAGTACATGTCCAGGCCCGTCTGAAGTTTGATAGAGAGCATTTGGATGATCCAGAAGAAGATTGGGAGAATGTCAAATGTTTAGATGAAACCAAACTCGTCGTGTTTGGTGGACAAAGAATGCTGAGTTGCATCCAAAGAACACCATACCTACTGTGAAGCATGGGGGTGGAAACATCATGCTTTGGGGCTGTTTTTCTGCAAAAGGACCGGTACGACTGATCCGTGTAAAGGAAAGAATGAATAGGGCCATGTATCGTGAGATTTTGAGTGAAAACCTCCTTCCATCAGTAAGGGAATTGAAGATGAAATGTGGCTGGGTGCTTCAGCATGACAATGATCCCAAACACACCGCCCGGGCAACAAAGGAGTGGCTTCGTAAGAAGCATTTCAAGGTCCTAGAGTGGCCTAGCCAGTCTCCAGATCTCAACCCCATAGAACATCTTTGGAGGGAGTTGAAAGTCTGTGTTGCCCAGCAACAGCCCCAAAACATCACTGCTCTAGAGGAGATCTGCACTGAGGAATGGGTCAAAATACCAGCAACAGTGTGTGAAAACCTTGTGAAGACTTACAGAAAACATTTGACCTCTGTCATTGCCAACAAAGGGTATATAGCAAAGTTTTGAGATAAACTTTTGTTATTGACCAAATACTTATTTTCCACCATAATTTGCAAATAAATTAATAAAAAATCCTACAATGAGATTTTCTTGATTTTTTTTTTCATTTTGTCTGTCATAGTTGAAGTGTACCTATGATGAAAATTACAGGCCTCTCTCATCTTTTTAAGTGGGAGAACTTGCACAATTGGTGGCAATTGAGTCACTGATATGATCTTCCTGTCTGGGTTGGCTCCCCCCCTTGGGTTGTGCCGAGGCGGAGATCTTTGTGGGCTATACTCGGCCTTGTCTCAGGATGGTAAGTTGGTGGTTGAGGATATCCCTCTAGTGGGGTGGGGTTATATCCTTCCTGTTTGGCCCTGCCTTGGGGAGTCATCGGATGGGGCCACAGTGTCTCCTGACCCCTCCTGTCTCAGCCTCCAGTATTTATGCTGCAGTAGTTTGTGTCGGGGGGCTAGGGTCAGTTTGTTTGTATCTGGAGTACTTCTCCTGTCATATCCGGTGTCCTGTGTGAATTTAAGTATGCTCTCTCTAATTTTCTCTTTCTCTCTTTCTTTCTCTCTCTCGGAGGACCTGAGCCCTAGGACCATGCCTCAGGACAACCTGACATGATGACTCTTTGCTGTCCCCAGTCCACCTGGCCGTGCTGCTGCTCCAGTTTCAACTGTTCTGTCTGTGATTATTATTATTTTGACCATGCTGGTCATTTATGAACATTTGAACATCTTGGCCATGTTCTGTTAAAATCTCCACCCCGCACAGCCAGAAGAGGACTGGCCACCCCACATAGCCTGGTTCCTCTCTAGGTTTCTTCCTAGGTTTTGGCCTTTCTAGGGAGTTTTTCCTAGCCACCGTGCTTCTACACCTGCATTGCTTTCTGTTTGCGGTTTTAGGCTGGGTTTCTGTACAGCACTTTGAGATATCAGCTGATGTACGAAGGTCTATATAAATAAATTTGATTTGATTTGACTAAATACTTGCCCCACTATACCCTTGTAAAACTGACCATCCTACCAATCCTCGACTTCGGCGATGTCATTTACAAAATAGCCTCCATTACCCTACTCAATAAATTGGATGCAGTCTATCACTGTGCCATCCGTTTTGTCACCAAAGCCCCATATACTACCCCCACTGCGACCTGTACGCTCTCGTTGGCTGGCCCTCGCTTCATACTCGTCGCCAAACCCACTGGCACCAGGTCATCTACAAGACCCTGCTTAGTAAAGTCCCCCCTTATCTCAGCTCGCTGGTCACCACAGCACACTCACCTGTAGCACGCGCTCAGCAGGTATATCTCTCTGGTCACCACCGAAAATCAATTATTCCATTGGCCGCCTCTCCGTCCAGTTCTCTGCTGCCAATGACTGGAACAAACTACAAAAATCTCTGAAACTGGAACACTTATCTCCCTCACTAGTTTTAAGCACCAGCTGTCAGAGCACCTCACAGATTACTGCACCTGTACATAACCCATCTATAATTTAGCCCAAACAACTACCTCTTTCCCTACTGTATTTATTTATTTATTTTGCTCCTTTGCACCCCATTATTTCTATCTCTACCTTGCACATTCTTCCACTGCAAATCGACCATTTCAATGTTTTAATTGCTATATTGTATTTACTTCGCCACCATGGCCTGTTTTTGCCTTTACCTCCCTTATCTCACCTCACTTGCTTGCTCACATTGTATATAGACTTATTTTTCTACTGTATTATTGACTGTATGTTTGTTTTACTCCATGTGTAACTCTGTGTTGTTGTATGTGTCGAACTGCTTTGCTTTATCTTGGCCAGGTCGCAATTGTAAATGAGAACTTGGCGGGCCTGCTGGTCGGGCTTTATTTACCAATCAGCCTAAAATGAACACAGGTGAAACCAATAAACAGAAAGGAGGAAAAGGGATCGGTGGCAGCTCGTAGGCCGGTGACGACGACCGCCGAGTGCCACCCGAACAGGAAGGGAAGCCACCTTCGGTAGGAGTCGTGACACTACCCCCCCTCCCCCAATACACCTCCCCCCCTCTCCCCGACACGCGGCTCCCGCAGCGCGCCGACACCGGCCTCGAGGGCGACCCGGAGGGCGAGGTGCAGGGCGATCCGGTTGGAGGTGATAGAAATCCCTCAACACTGATAGATGTCCCCCACCGGTACCCAGTACCTCTTCTCCGGACGTACTCCGGAGGTACTGCAGGCCCCTCACCCGGCGTCTCGAGTCCAGAATGGCCCTACCGTATACGCCGGGGACCCCTCAAAGTCCAGAGGGGACGGAGGGACCTCCGACACCTCACCGTCCTGCAGGGGACCAGCTACCACCGGCCTGAGGAGAGACACATGAAACGAGGGGTTAATACGATAATAGGAAGGGAGTTGTAATCTATAACACACCTTTGTTATCCTCCTCAGGACTTTGAAGGGCCCCACACAATCTGAAATGGTGAGAGGTTCGTCGAGGAGTGACTGAGTGAGTTCTGGGCCAACTCCGCCCATGGGACGTACCTAGACCACTTCCTAGGCCGGTCCTGGCAGATCCCTACCCACCTCCTGGTTTACTCTCTCCACCTGCCCATTACTCTCGAGGTGATAACCGGAGGTCAGGCTGACCGAGACCGCCAGACACTCCATAAACGCCCTCCATACCCAGAACGTGAACTGGGGACCCCGATCAGAGACGATGTCCGACGTGGGTAAATGGCACCTCCGCAGTCTGTAGGGCTGTAGGGAGACCGGGCAACGGGAAGAGACAGCAGGACTTAGAAAACCGATCCACAACAACCAAGACCGTAGTGTTCCCCTGAGACGGGGGGAGATTGGTCAAGAAATCCACTGATAAGTGAGACCATGGCCATTGTGGAAAGGGGAGGGGTTGTAACTTCCCTCTAGGAAGGTGCCTAGGATCCTTACTCTGGGCGCACTCCGTACAGGAAGAGACATATAACCTAACGTCCCTAGCCAAGGTGGCCACCATACTTCCCCCGGAGGCCCCGCACTGTCCTCGCCACCCCAGGATGACCCGAGGAGGGTAAGGTGTGAGCCCACTGAAACAGTTGGTCCCAACGAACCAAGCGGCACTTATGACCAGCTGGACACTGAGGAGGCTCAGGTTCCGCCCGTAACGCCCGCTCGATGTCCGAGTCCACCTCCCATACCACTGGTGCCACCAGCCTCGAGGCTGGAAGGATGGGAGTAGGCTTGGTGGACTGATCCTCTGTGTCATAGAGACGGGACAGCGCGTCGGCCTTTGTGTTCAGGGAGCCTGGTCTATAAGACAGAGTGAACTTGAATCGGGTGAAGAACATGGCCCACCTTGCCTGACACGGATTCAGTCTCCTAGCTGCCCGGATATACTCCAGATTCTGGTGGTCGGTCCAGATGGGAAAAGGGTGCTTAGCCCCCTCAAGCCAGTGTCTCCACACCCTCAGGGCCTTTACCACCACTAACAACTCCCGGTCCCCCACATCATAGTTACGCTCCGCCGGACTGAGCTTCCTTGAAAAGAACGAGTTTTGGTGGCGTACCCGAGTGCTGTGATAGCACGGCACCCACCCCAGCCACGGACGCGTTCACCTCCACTATGAATGCTAGAGAGGGGTCCGGGTGCGCCAACACGGGTGCATCCATGAACAGCGCCTTCAACCTATTGAAGGCTCTGTCCGCCTCTGCTGACCACCGCAAACGCACAGGCCCCCCCCTTCAGCAGTGAGGTAATGGGGGCCGCTACCTGGCCAAAACCCCAGATAAACCTCCGGTAGTAATTGGCAAACCCCAAGAACCGCTGCACCTCCTTCACCGTGGTAGGAGTGGGCCAAATTCGCACGGCCTTAATGTGGTCAAACTCCATCACCACCAGAGGTGGAAATGCGATAACCCAGGAAGGAGACGGCTCATTTGGAGAACACACACTTCTCAGCCTTGATGTATAGGTCATGCTCCAGCAGTCTACCAAGACCCTGCGCACCAGAGACACATGCGCGGCACCGGTGGCAGAATAGATCAGAATATCATCGATATAGACTACCACGCCCTGGTCGTGCAGGTCCCTGAGAATCTCGTCTACAAAGGATTGACGAGGTACTCATAGTGGCCCTAAACACGGTTTTCCACTCATCTCCATCCCGAATATGCACCAGACTATACGCGCTCCTGAGGTCCAGTTTTGTGAAAAACTGTGCTCCGTGAAATGATTCCACCACCATAGCGATGAGAGGTTGTGGGGTAACTAAACCCCACTGTGATGGCATTTAGACCTCTATAATCAATGCACGGACGCAGACCTCCCTCCTTTTTCTTCACAAAAAAGAAACTCAAGGAGACGGGTGAGATGGAGGGCCGAATGTACCCCTGTCCCAGAGACTCCGTGATATATGTCTCCATAGCCAACGTCTCCTCTTGGGACAATGGGTAGCGTTTACCTGGAGATTTATCGCACAATCCCCCTGTCGATGATGTGGTAATTTAATTGCACTCTTCTTACTGAAAGCGATTGCCAAATCGGCATATTCAGGGGGGATGCGCACAGTGTAACCCTGCTCTGGACTCTCCACCGGCGTGGCACTATATGTATAATTAGATATGCTTTTCATTTTCAATACATTTGAAAAAATGTCTAAATGTCTTTCATTTTGTCATTAAGGGGTATTGTGTGTAGATTGATAAGATGATAAAAAAAGTTTTAATTATTTAGAATTCAAGCTGTAACAACCAAATGTGGAATAAGTTACTAAATATAATATACACACACACACACGCAAAAGTTTTAGGCAGGTGTGAAAAAATTATGTGAAGTAAGAAGGCTTTCAAAAATAGACATGTCTAATATATTATATTTATCAATTAACCAAATGCAAAGTGAGTGAGAAGAAAAATCTGACCAAATCCCCAACTCCATTTGCAGAAATGCAGCCCCAAACTTGCAAGGAACCTCCACCATGCTTCACTGTTGCCTGCACACAAACAAACTACCTTCTGCTACAGCCAAATACAAACTGCCTTCTGCTACAGCCAAATATTGGACTCCGTAGTCCAGAGCACCTGCTGCCATTTCTCTGCACCCCAGTTCCTGTGTTTTTGTGCATCGTTGAGTCGCTTGCCCTTGTTTTCACGTCGGAGGTATGGTTTTTTGGCCGCAAGTCTTCCATGAAGTCCACTTCTGACCAGACTTCTCCGGACAGTAGATGGGTGTACCAGGGTCCCATTGTTTTCTGCCAATTCTGAGCTGATGGAACTGCTGGACATCTGATTGCAAACGGAAGTAAGCATGTTGTGTCTTTCATCTGCTGCAGTAAGTTTCCTTGGCCGACCACTGCGTCTACGGTCCTCAATATTGCCTGCTTTTTTTGTGTTTCTTCAAAAAAGCTTCGACAGCACATCTGGAAACCTGTCTGCCTTGACATTTCTGCCCAAGAGAGACCTTGCTGAGGCACCTTGTGTCTCGTTGCTGTGCTCAGTATTGCCAGGGTGTATAACTTTTGACAGTAACCTGTCTTCAGCAACCTCACCTTGTTAGATGAGTTTGGCTGTTCCTCACCCAGTTTTATTCCTCCTACATATCTGTTTCTGTTTCTGTTAATGATTGTGTTCCAAACTATATATGCAATTGAGGATCATTAGCACCTGTTTGGTATAATTGGTTAATCATACACCTGACTACAGTAAATGCCAACAAATCCCTGACATTATGCAAGTGTAGCTAAAATAATTGATACTATTTTGAAGGCCAAGGGTGGTCACACCAAATATGGATTTGATTTAGATTTCTCTTCTGTTCACTCACTGCATTTAGTTAATTGATAAATATAATCTATTAACATTGTCACGATCGTCATAGTGAGGAGACCAAAGCGCAGCGTGATGTGAATACATCTTTTAATGAATGAAGAACACTGAAACAAAAAAACAAAACGAACGTGACGCTATCACAACGAGTGCAGACACAGGCAACTACACATAGACAATAACCCACGAAATACCCAAAGAAGATGGCTGCCTAAATATGGTTCCCAATTAGAGACAACGATAAACAGCTGCCTCTAATTGAGAACCAATCCAGGCAACCATAGACATACATAAACACCTAGATAGTAAATGACCCCATAAACCTACAAAACCCCTAGACAGTACGAAACACATAATCACCCATGTCACACCCTGACCTAACCAAAACAATAAAGAAAACAAAGAATATTAAGGTCAGGGCGTGACAGTATCCCCCCCAAAGATGTGGAATCCCGGCCACACACCTAAACCTATATGGTCGAGTCTGGAGTGAGTGGCGCCTCTGTATTGAAGGGAGATTCTGGCGGATCCGGACTGGAGGGGAGACCCTGGCGGATCCGGACTGGAGGGGAGACTGGCGGACCCGGACTGGTAGGTTCCGGCCTGCGGCCCGTCGCGGGAGGTTCCGGCCTGCAGACTGTCGCCGGACGCTCTGGACTGGTGAGGCGCACTGTAGGCCTGGTGCGTGGTGCCAGTACTGGTGGTACTGAGCCGAGGACATGCACCTCAGGGCGAGTACGGGAAGGAGGAACAGGGCGTACTGGACTGCCGAGGTGCACTATAGGCCTGGTGCGTGGTGCCGGCACTGGTGGTACCGGGCTGGAGACACGCACCTCAGGGCGAGTGCGAGGAGCAGGAACAGGGAGTACTGGACCCTGGAGGCGTACTGGTGCGTGGTGCCGGCACTGGTGGTACCGGGATGGAGACACGCACCTCAGGGCGAGTGCGGGGAGGAGGAACAGGATGTACTGGGCTGTAGAGGCGTACTGGAGGTCTGGTGCTTGGTGTTGGCACTGGTGGTACTGGATAGACCGGACCGTGAAGATGCACTGGAGGTCTCGAGCTAATGGCCTGCACAACCCGTCCTTGCTGGATGGTGACTCTAGCCCGGCACGTGCGGGGCGCAGGCACAGGACGCACTGGGCTGTGCAGACATACCAGACAGTGCGCAGCGCCGGCGCAGTATATCCTGGCCCGAGGAGACACACTGGCTGTCTGGAGAGCAGGGCTGGCACCATCTGCCCTGGCTGGATCCTCACCCTAGCCCGGCAGATGCGGGGAGCTGGGATGTAGCGCACCAGGCTAAGGATGCGCTCCACCGCATAACACGGTACCTGACCAGTACGCCCGTCACGATAAGCACGAGGAGTTGGCTCAGGTCTCCTACCTGACTTAACCAAACTCCTCGTGTGCCCTCTGCCAAAACAATATTGGAGCTGCCTCTCAGGCTTCCGTGCTAGCCTTGTACCCATATACCGTCGCCGTTCCTCCTGTGCTCTCTCCACCTGCTTCCATGGCAGGGTCTTGTCCCCTGCCATTACCTCCTCCCAGGTCCAGGATGTTTTACCATCCAGTATTTCGTCCCGAGTCCTCGATTCCACAAAGCGCTGTTCCTCCTTATCACGTTGCTTGGTCCTTTTAAGGTGGTTTGTTCTGTCACGATCATCATAGTGAGGAGACCAAAGTGCAGCGTGATGTGAATACATCTTCTTTTAATGAATGAAGAACACAAAGAACACTTAAACAAAAAAACGAACGTGACGCTATCACAACGAGTGCAGACATAGACAATAACCCACGAAATAACCAAAGAAGATGGCTGCCTAAATATGGTTCCCAATTAGAAACAACGATAAACAGCTGCCTCTAATTGAGAACCAATCCAGGCAACCATAGACATACATAAACACCTAGATAGTAAATGACCACATAAACCTACAAAACCCCTAGACAGTACAAAAAAACATACATTCCCATGTCACACCCTGCCCTAACCAAAACAATAAAGAAAACAAAGAATACTAAGGTCAGGGTGTGACAAATATATCTATTTTGAAAGCATTCTTACTTTACAGCATTTTTTCACACCTGCCTAAAACATTTGCACAGTAATATATATATACATATATTATATATAATATACATATATTATATTATATACATATAATATATACATATGTACTTATATATATAGATACAGTTGAAGTCAGAAGTTTACATACACTTAAAACTCATTTTACAACCACTCCACAAATTTCTTGTTGACAAAACATAACTTTGGCAAGTCGGTTAGGACATTACTTTGTACATGACACAAGTAATTTTTCCAACAATTGATTACAGACAGATTATTTTACATAATTCACTGTATCACAATTCCAGTGAGTCAGAAGATTACCTACACTAAGTTCACTGTGTACCTGTGGATGTAGTTCAAGGCCTACCTTCAAACTCATTGCCTTTTTGCTTGACATCATGGGAAAATCTAAAGAAATTAGCCAAGACCTCAGAAAAATAATTGTAGACCTCCACAAGTATGGTTCATTCTTGGGAGCAATTTCCAAACGCCTGAAGGTACCACGATCATCTGTACAAACAATAGTACGCAAGTATAAACACCACGTGACCATGCAGCTGTCATAAACCTCAGAAAGGAGACGTGTTCGGTCTCCTAGAGATGAACATATTTTGGTGCGAAAAGTATGAATCAATCCCAGAACAACAGCAAAGGTCCATGTGAAGATGCTGGAGGAAACGGGTACAAAATTATCTATATCCACAGTAAAACGAGTCATATATCGACATAACCTGAATGGCCGCTCAGCAAGGAAGAAGCCACTGCTCCAAAACCGCCATTTTAAAGCCAGACCACGGTTTGCAACTGCACACGGGTACAAAGATGATACTTTTTGGACAAATGTCCTCTGGTCTGATGAAACAAAAATAGAACTGTTTGGCCATAATGACCATCATTATGTTTGGAGGAAATAAGGGGAGGCTTGCAAGCTGAAGAACACCATCCCAACTGTGAAGCACGGGGGTGGCAGCATCATGTTGTGGGGGTGCTTTGCTGCAGGAGGAACTGGTGCACTTCACAAAAAAAGATGGCATCATGAGGGAAGAAAATTATGTGGATATATTGAAGCAACAATACAAGAGATCAGTCAGGAAGTTAAAGCTTGGTCATAAATGGGTCTTCCAAATGGACAAGACCCCAAGCATGCTTCCAAAGTCGTGGCAAAATGGCTTAAGGGCAAGAAAGTCAAGATATTGGAGTGGCCATCACAAAACCCTGACCTCAATCCCATAGAAAATTTGTGGGCAGAACTGAAAAAGCATTTGCGAGCAAGGAGGCCTTCATACCTGACTCAAAATTCACCTAACTTATTGTGGGAAGCTTGTGGAAGGCTACCCAAAATGTTTGACCCAAGTTAATGACCCAATTAAAAGGCAATGCTTCCAAATACTAATTGAGTGTATGTAAACTTCTGACCCACTGGGAATGTGATGAAAGAAATAACTGAAATAAATAATTCACTTTACTATTATTCTGGAATTTCACATTCTTAAAATAACATGGTGATCCTAACTGACCTAAAACAGGGAATTTTGACTTGGATTAAATGTCAGGAATTGTGAAAAACAGAGTTTAAATGTATTTGGCTAAGGTGTATGTAAACTTCCGACTTCAACTGTAACGTCCCACAGTTGACAGTGCATGCCAAAGCAAACACCAAGCCATGAGGTTGAATGAATTGTCCGTAGAGATCAGAGACAGGATTGTGTTGAGGCACAGATCTGGGGTAGGGGACCAAAACTTTTCAGCAGCATTCAAGGTCTCCAAGAACACAGTGGCCTCCATAATTCTTAAATGGAAGAAGTTTTGGACCACCAAGACTTTTCCTAGAGCTTGCCGCCAGGCCAAATGGAGCAATCGGGGCAGAAACGCCTTGGTCAGGAAAGTGACCAAGAACCCGATGGTCTCTCTGACAACACTCCAAACTTCCTCTGTGGAGATGGGAGAACCTTCCAGAAGAACAACCATCTCTGCAGCACTCCACCAATCAGACCTTTATGGTAGAGTGGCCACACGGAAGCCACTACTTAGTAAAATGCACATGACAGCCCGATTGGAGTTAGCCAAATGGCACCTAAAGTACTCTCAGCCCATGAGAATCAAGATTCTCTGGTCTGATGAAACCAAGATTGAGCTCTTCAGCCTGAATGCCAAGTGTCATGTCTGGAGGAAAGCAGGCACCGCACATCACCTGGCCAGTAACATCCCTATGGTGAAGCATGGGGGTGACAGCATCATGCCGTGGGGATGTTTTTCAGCGGCAGGGACTGGGAGACTAGTCAGGATCGAGGGGAAGATGAACGGATTAATGTACAGAGAGATCCTTGATGAAAACCTGCTCGAGAGCGCTCACAACCTCAGACTGGGGCAAAGGTTCATGTTCCAAAAGGAAAACGACCCTAAGCACACAGCAAAGACAATATGGGAGTAGCTTCGGGACAAGTCTCTGAATGTCCTTCAGTAGCCCAGCCAGAGCCCGGTCTTGAACGAATCTCGTACAGCTCTGTGTACTACTCCCTTCACAGAACAGCGCAAACTGCCCCTAACCAGAATTGAAAGAGGAGTGGGAGGCATTTTAGTGTCTAGTTTGAGAAACAGATGCATCACAAGTCCTCAACTGGCAGCTTCATTAAATTGTACCCACAAAACACCAGGCTCAACGTCAACAGTGAAGAGGCGACTCCGGGATGCTGGCCTTTCCACCTGCCCGTTAGACTGAGGCCTATACATGGAAGTGCGGCTGACCGTGACCCCGAGCTTCTCCATCAAGGCTCTCCATACCTGTGATGTGAATTAGGTGCCACGTTCGGACACGATGTCCTCCGGAAGGCCATGATGCAGGAAGACCTGCTGGAATAGCATCTCAGTGACCTCAGTGACCTGGTTTAAGCAATGGGGCGGTAGTGAAATGTCCCTTCAGTAGTCAGAAGGCCTCGCCAGCTGCTGGACTCCACACTAACCTACGGGGACCACCCTTGAGGAAAGAGGAGAGGCGATGGAGCTGAAGTTGCCGAAATGGCTGTAGAAGTTGGCAAACCCCAAAAACCGCTGTAACCTCTTTTATGGTGGTTGGGACTGGCCATGACCTGACCGCATCTACCTTCTTACCGTCCATCACCACTCCTTGCGGGTTGATTTGTTAGCCAAGAAAGGAGACAGCCTCCAAATGAAACTGGCACTTGTCACCCTTGACAAACAGTGGGTTAGCCAGGAGGCATTTCAGGACTACTAAAACGTGAGCGATGTGATCCTCCAAGGTAGCCGAGTAGACCAGGATGTCCTCGATATACACACCACCTGGCATCCAAGCATGTCCCGGGAACATCTCGTGGACAAATTCCTGGAACACTGAAGGAGCATTGGCTAAGCCAAATGGCATCACCATGTTCTTGTAGTGGCCAGACATTGTGCGAAAAGCTGTCTTCCATTCACCCCCCCCCTGGATGCGCATGAGATTGTATGCACTCCACAGGTCCAATTTGGTAAAGAACCAGGCCCCATGGAACTGTTCGATGGCTGCTGGCACCAATGGGAGAGGGTATTGGTACTTGGTGGTGATGAGGAGGGAGACAGGTGGCACGGGTTTTGGAAAATACCTCTTGGTATACCTCTGGGATGTTGGGCTGAAGGGCAACCACAGGACTCTCAACCGGCGTGGAACCACAGGGTTGACGGGGAAGCAAGCCCTCCGACATTTGGGTGCCCATTCCACAATTTTCATCCTCGACCATGAGATGGTGGGGTTGTGGCTTTGAAGGGAGGCAGAGGATGAACTTGTGAGCTAGAGCACTGATGATGAAGAAGGGGATGTTCTCCTGATGGATGGACTCCACGGTGAGGGTGAGTTGTTTGATGATGTGTGTGATGGTCCCGGGAACCTAATGGCCGAATATCGAGGGCTTGAACTGGGAAAGGAGAGGCGAGCTGGTATGAGGTGATTTTGAGAGAGAGGCAAGGGTCTGGTCAATGAAATTCCCAGCGGCACCGGAATCCACTAATGCTGTAGACACAGTACATGAGGGACAGTCAACTTGTGCGATCGACACCAAAAGGGTTTGTCAGAAAGTGATGAAGAGGCGATACTCACACCTGCGCTAGGAGGTGGAAGATCCCGTGACCATCCCTCTGCTCTTGTGGATCCCGAGATGGGACCTACAGGTCACTTCCGGAAGATGGTGCCCTCCTTAACCACAATAGAGACAGAGCCCCAGCTGTCTCCGTCTGCATCGCTCTGCTGTGGGGAGGCCTGTGACCCCTACCTCCATTGGTTCAGGCTCTGATCCAAAGTTTTCACTGAGGGAGGGAGTGAACACTTTCTTGAGGAAGGTTATCCAGATGGATGGCCATCACAATGAGTGCGTCCAATGAAAGGTTGTCGTCCAGACAGGCCAGTTCCGTCTGAACCTCCTCAAGTGCTGGCCCATACCATCTGCTGAATGCTGCTACTGTCCAGAAGGTGAGCGCGTACTCGGCAGCAGTCTGGTCCTCCTGCAATAGTTAAAGTAGGCGCTCACACCCCATTATGACCTCCGGTGGACGATTGAAGATACCTCTGAACCGAGCCATGAACCCCTCATATGAATCCAGCTCCTCCTCTCCTCTCTCCCAGATGGCCGTGGCCCATTTTAACACCCACCCAGAGCAGAGAAATAACCGTGGTAAAGTAGAGGGAGCTCTCTATTAGGAAGTCACAGCATTTAGACGGGATGCCGTTATATTTATCCGGAAGGGACAAATGGTCATCGCCTGACCTGGACAGGTTGCTGAATGGGCTGGTGTGCTGACTCACTGGGTCAACTGGTGGTCGCTAGTTGAAGGCAACGCATCTCGGGTATGTTTGAGATGTTGAACACTGTGTGAAGAACCTCTTCTATAGAGTTCCCAGTTGTGCCAGCTGGTTGTGGTGTTGATGAAGTAGTTATCTCTGCTCGTCGATCGTTTGGGAGATGTTCTGACTTTCTTGCTGCTTCCATTTTGTGAGGCAGTATTCTGTAACGTAGATGCAGGGTGTCAAGAAGCAGGTGCAGGTGGTAAGTTTAATATAACAAATGACAGAACGATACAACGTAGTAGTAGCATCAAGACGTGAAAACCAATAATGCCTGGAGAAAGAACCTAAGGGAGTGCCAGATAAAGACAAAGGAAATTAGTGAGTCCAGGTAATGGAGTCCAGGTGTGCTTAATGATGAAGCACAGGTTTGCGTAATGATGAATGCCAGGTGCGCGTAATGATATGTGGTAACTCATGCGTGATATCATGTGCGATTTGGAATTTCATTTGAGTTAAAGAAGGAAGTTGATAAAATCAGAGTGGTGAGATCATGAGCTTGTCATGAACTCTCTGCTTACAGCCGGCCAAGTCTGAGCTGTTCAAAGAGAGAGAGACTTCACCACCCATCAGACATCTTGAGAGTAGTGACGGAGATGTAAGAGATTGTATTTGTGCCTTCTTATTATCCTTCTTATCCAATATATCCTTCTTCTTGTTTCACTGTTTTATATCTGATTTGTTTCACTAATTGAACTGTTTTTGATTGTGTAACTGAGTTGTTTTATTCTGTTAGGCTGTGCTGACTAGACTGTGTAGGTGTGACAAACTTCTCCAGTCTCGTTCTTGAGAGCTGGCCCAGCTACAGGTGGACAAGGTCAGTACCTTCAGCTTCACATTGTTGTCATTTTTCTACTAGACAACAATCTTGTATAGTGTTATTCACTCAATGGCTTAGTCTGGTGAAAGGTTCCCTTTGTAGCACCGCAAACTTCTGCCTTTGAAATCTTCTATAATTAAAACATTTTTTCCAATACTTTTCCATCTGACAATGGTGTACATTGTATTGTTAAAACTGTTTCACCCTTCCCATCTCTCCCTGTCTTATAGGACAGTGTACAGTGCACCTTAGAGATGACCAGGCTGCAATTGGATGAGTGGAGGAGACAAGGAATCAATGGACAGGAAGAAGCACTCACCCAGAAGGCTTTGCTCCAGAAAGAACTGGTCACTATCCGAGCAAGGATTTGTGATGTCTCATTGGTGCATAATATCGGATCATTTTGCTCTGTCAAAAAGGATACATTCTGTAGTGTAATAGAAGGAACGTTGTAACAATGCTAAGGGCTCTGCTACTTTTTTTTTTTACAAATTGTTTATGATTGTATGTTAAATTAAAAATCACTTTGATATCCATATCAAGAAGACCATATTATGAACCTAAACTTAAATTCTTAACCCCTATTGAAACATATTTGTTTACTTTTCGGTACAGGAAATGGAGAGATTGTGGAGCCAGTATGAGAGAGAATGGAGAGTGAGCTATCTGTGTTTCACTCACACCTCAAGCACGTCTGTAATTTTGGGATGCCACAGGTATAGACTCCTCAATTTTATCACACTTCACAGATTATCTTGTGCTCTCACAACATTTATTTTAAACAATGTTCTTGAATTGAATTTAGGTAACTGCAACTCAGAAATGTTTTCCAATACCGATAATGGTCAGTTTCACGTAAGATATATTCCTAGCAGGGGTGGAACAGGGGCAATTATGACCCCTTTCATGAAAGGTAAGAATTTCAGAAACGTACAGTACGAGTCAAAAGATTGGACACGGGTACTCATTCAAGGACTTTTCTTTATTTTTACTATGTTCTACATTGTAGAATAATAGTGAAGACATCAAAACTATGAAATAACACATATGGAATCATGGAGTAACCAAAAAAGTGCTAAACAAATCAAAATATATTTTAGATTTTAGATTCTTCAAAGTAGCTTCCCTTTGCCATGATGACAGCTTTGCACACTCGTGGCATTATCTCAACCAGCTTCACCTGGAATTCTTTGCCAACAGTCTTGAAGCAGTTTCCACATATGCTGTGCACTTCCTGGCTGCTGTTCCTTCAGTCTGCGGTCTAACTCATCCCAAACCATCTCAATTGGGTTGAGGTCGGATAATTGTGGAGGCAAGGTCAACTGATGAAGCACTCCATCACTTTCCTTATTGGTCAAATTGACCTTAAACAACCTGCAGGTGTGTTGGGTCATTGTACTGTTGAAAAAGAAATAATAGTCCCACTAAGCTGTCGTGGAAATTCTAATCAATAATGAGGAAAGACAAGGTCAATCCAATCTCCAATCAATCACTTATTCAAAACGTATTAATAACAGATTAATTATTGCAATAATGAAGCTGGTCAACAAATCACCCCTAGATGATTCGTTGAGAGCCCAACGAGATGATTTGAGCCACAGCATTTAATAGCAAAGTACATTCGGCTGAATGTTCGCGACAAACAACAGATGTATGGAATGGGTCACAAGGTTAGGATTTGTAAAAAGATACGGTCTGCTGTGAAGTATTAGTATCTGCTGTAAAGACTGTTCTCATTGTATAGAAAACAGGATCTGGCCCCCAACACAAAGTTCCTCTCATCATTATCCATACCGGAGCGATCTCCACCCACCCAGCGATCTCCAACCTGCTACCTCCCGGCACACAAACACCAACTCATTCTATGGATGTGGGCTCTGAGAGAAGACAAGACCATCATAAATCAGTTGCTAGAGTTAAATCTCAGAAGCTCCTCTCAGGTCACACAGACACAATAGAGTTCAAAGAACCCTATTGTGTTGCATAAAACAACCATTTCATGCAATAACAGTATTATTAACATAATCTTGTAATTTCTCCACGATAACACGCAAACCAGATGGGATATCATTGCAGAAAAATGTGGTAGACATGCTGATTAATTGTGCCTTGAATTCTAAATAAATCACTGACAGTGTCACTGGCAGTGTAACCATCAGACCTCCTCCTCAATGCTTCACTGTGGGAACCATATGCTGAGATCATCCATTCACCTACTTTGCGTCTCACAAAGACACGGCGGTTGGAACCAAAAATCTCAAATTTGGACTCATCAGACCAAAGGACACATTTCCACCAGTCTAATGTCCATTGCTCGTGTTTCTTGGCCCAAGCAAGTCTCTTCTTGTTGGTGTCCTTTAGTAGTGGTTTCTTTGCAGCAATTCGACTATGAAGGCATAATTCATGTAGTGTCCTCTGAACAGTTGATGTTGAGATGTGTCTGTTACTTGAACTCTGTGAAGCATTTTATTTGGGCTGCAAATTCTGAGGCTGGTAACTTCAACGAACTCATCCTCTGCAGTGCTTGATGGTTTTTGCGACTGCACTTGAGAAACTTTGAAAGTTCTTGAAATGTACCGGATTCACTGACCTTCAAAGTAATGATGAACTGTCGTTTCTCTTTGCCTTTTTGAACCGTTCTAGCCATAATATGGACTTGGTCTTTTACCAAATAGGGTTATCTTCTGTATACCACCCCTACCTTGTCACAACACAGCTGATTGGCTCAAACACAAGAAGGAAAGCAATTCCACAAATGAACTTTTAAAAGGGCACACCTGTTAATTGATAGACAATTCCAATTCCTTTTCGTAAAGGAAAAGGGTGGTTACTTTGAAGAATCCAAAAAATAAAATATATTTAGATTTTATTTAACACTTTTTTTTGGTTACTACATGATTCCATATGTGTTATTTCATGTTTTGATATCTTCACTATTATTCTACAATGTAGAAAATAGTACAAAAATAAAGAAACTCTTGAATGAGTAGGTAGAGAATCAGGACGCAACCATACTGATAATACAAGTTTCAATCCTCAACAATGACACAGTAAACATCTCTGCTGCATCCATGATCTCTGTTTATGCACAGTATGTGATCCAGGGCATCTACAGTGGCCCAGTATATCCATTGGACAGAAGAAGAAACCGACAGTCTGATATCCGTGGTGACAGAACACAGAGAGAGACATCAGCTAGCTAGTATGATATGGAGTTTTTGACTATGCCTATGACGATCATGTACAATAACCACCTATGTATCATCGATTTCCAGAGTTGAGCAAATACCGGTATGGTATAACTATAGCAAACGTCTCTTCTGATGGTGTTACACTGTACCATATTGTCCTTGTCAGGTGTTCATGTTATCAATTGCTCTTTTCTTATACTCTTATTCTCCCTCTATCTCTGTCATCCTCAGAATCTTAGTCTCGCTCTAGATCAGGGGTGTCAAAGTCAAATGGACGGAGGGCCAAATAAAAAATTTAGCTACAAGCCGAGGGCCGGACTGTTCGAATGTTCATTGAAAAATTTTTAAATGACGCATTTAGTCTAGTGAACCTAATTGAACCTACTGAAAACCTAACAAATATATTCCAATATGATCAGATAAATAAAGCAATATTTTCTTATGGCTCTGTCAGTAATCTTTAATTTTCAACAGACACAAAAGACAAATTTCCTTTATATAAAAATCCCCATAACATGAACATTAAATGAAAGAAACCGGTATTCAAGGCACCATCAGTAGCCTATATTTTCTATTTTAGCAAAAGTGGGCTAAATTTACTTCAAAGAAAAAAACAATAATAGCAATTTTCTATCATCCACTCAACTGAAATATTTTTAAAATATAATTGGATTGAAATACAATAAAATAAAGTGCAAAAATCTATTAATCAAAAACAACACTTTGTTCCTCACGAAGCTCGAAACATCTTTGAAGCACCTTTCCCTGGCTTAGCCATCGCACCTCTGTGTGATAAGGCAAATCACCATGCTCCGTTTCTAACTCCGTCAGAAATGCCTTGAACTGGCGGTGATTCAAACCTTTGGCTCTGATAAAGTTAACTGTGCGCGTGATGATGCTCATTACATGCTCCATTTTCAAGGCTTTACCGCACAACGCTTCCTGGTGTATGATACAATGATAAGCTGTCAGCTCACCTGTCGCGTTTTCCTCTTGCATCTTTTCCCGTATCTTCGCCACCAGTCCGCTCCTGTGTCCACACATCGCAGGTGCTCCGTCGGTTGTCAAACCCACGAGTTTTTCCCAAGGCAGCTCCATCTCATTTACACATCTTGACACCTCTTCATACAAATCATGCCCCGTAGTTGTGCCATGCATAGGACGTAAAGCCAAAAACTCCTCTGTCACGCTTAGGCTGGAGTCCACTCCGCGGATGAAAATTGACAACTGGGCAATGTCAGAAATGTCGGTGCTCTCATCCACAGCCAAGGAATATGCAATGAAATCTTTTCCCTTTTTCACAAGCTGCTCTTTTAGATTGATGGACAACTGGTCTACTCTCTCGGCAATGGTGTTTCTGCTCAGACTCACATTTAAAAAGAGTTGCCTTTTTTCTGGGCAAACTTCGTCACAAACTTTAATCATGCAGTTTTTGATGAAATCCCCCTCCGTAAATGGCCGGGCTGATTTAGCGATCTCTTCTGCCAAAATAAAACTGGCCTTGACAGCAGCCTGGCCTTGTGATTTGGCTTTTTTGAACAGAGCCTGTCGAGATTTGAGGCCTCGTTTTAATTCCTCTGCCTTTTGTAGCCTTTGTTCCATGTCCATATTCTTGTTTTTGTCCGCGTGTTTCGTTTCATAATGTCGTCTCAGATTATACTCTTTCAGTACCGCCACACTTTCTCCACACAGAAGACACACAGGTTTTCCAGCTACCTCCGTGAACATATACTCCGACTCCCACCTTGTTTGAAACCCCGGTTCTCAGTGTCCACCTTCCGTTTTGCCATTTTTGATGGGTATCTGAAAGTTAATTTTACTGTGATGCTGACGACTGCTGTGCCAATAAATATTGAAATGAAGCAGCCTACTGCTCGGTGCGTCACCGTTGCATTGTGGGAAATGTAGTATTGGTGCGTGTAAAAGATCTGCGGGCTGCCGGCTTGCTGCGGTCTGCGGGCCGGTTCTAATAATAAATCAAGATCATCCCAGGGGCCGTAAAAAACCTTCTCGCGGGCCGGATGTGGCCCGCGGGCCTTGACTCTGACATATGTGCTCTAGATGGTCCACACTAGATCCCACAAAAAAGGTACAATTGTCAAATGAATTACAGTCTCCACAATCTGCACCTTGTTAAAATGCAAATCACTTGATGGAATACAAATAACTGACAAATTTTTAAAAATTACGTTTTCTTTCAATCAAAGCCCAATTCAAATGTTTTGATTTTCATCTGATTCCTTTCAATTTGGTCAAGTTGCAATTTCTTTGACAGTCAACAGAGGGAAACAGAGACACATGGCTCTATGATTCTCGATGTAGTTACAACCAAAACCCTCTCTCTCTTTCTCTCTCTCAATTCAATTAAATTCAATTGAAAGGGCTTTACTGGCATGGGAAACGTATGTTTACATGTTTACATCGCCAAATCAAGTGAAATAGGCAAAAAATTACATTGAAATACGCAATCAAATATTAATAGTAAACATTAACTACAACAAAAGTTTCAAAGGAATAGACATTTCAGATGTCATACCATGGCTATGTACAGTGTTGTAACAATTTGCAAATAGTTCAATTGTAAAAGGAAAAATAATAAACAGAAATATGGGTTGTACTTACAATGGTGTTTGTTCTTCACTGGTTGCCCTTTTCTTGTGAGAACAGGTCACAAATATTGCTGCTGTGATGGCACACTGTGTGTGGTATGTCACCTAATAGATGTGGTAGTTTATCAATATTGGATTTGTTTTTTAATTCTTTGTGGGTCTGAATAATCTGAGGGAAATACTGTGTGTCTCTAAGTGTAACCTAACCCCTAAGCCTAAAATAGCCTTTTTCCTTGTGGGGACGAGCGAAATGTTCCTGGTTTTACTATCATTGTGAGGACTTATGGTTCCAAACCAAACACACACACACACAATATCATATTGTCACTATTACTACTTTGGCATTCTCAAACTTTCCTGCTACCATTCCCTTTTTTCACACACAACATCCATGACTTCCATGACTTCCATTCTGTGCATTGGAGTCATACACATTGTACTAAAGCATCAACTTTCCTCAAGGAGAGGATGAGTGAAGAGGAGAGGATGAGTGAAGAGGAGAGGATGAGTGAAGAGGAGCAGATGGAGTGGATGGAAAAACTAGCCAGCCGGAGGAAACTGCCCATTCCCGGGTCTCACGACCCAAACCCAGGGTCAAAGTTCAGATCCCAAAGAAGAGGTTGGTTCAATTTTTTAAATTTAACTAGGCAAGTCAGTTAAGAACAAATTATTTTTTGCAATGACGGCCTACCCCAGACAAACCTGGAAGACGCAGGGCCAATTGTGAGCCGCCCTATGGGACTCCCAATCACGGCCGGATGTGATTAAGCCTAGATTCAAACCAGGGACTGTAGTGGCGCCTCTTGCACTGAGATGCAGTGCCTTAGACCGCTGTGCCACTCGGGAGGATGAGTGTGTAATGGATTTCCAATAATATATGATCCAGCATGGTATGGGTATACACATACTGCATATGCAAACTACGTACAGGTAAGAGCCAAAATAAAGGAAACACCAACATAAAGGGTCTTGATAGGGTGTTGGGCCACCACGAGCCGCCAGAACAGCTTCAATGCACCTTGGCATAGGTTCTACAAGTGTCTGGAACTCTATTGGAGGGATGTGACATCATTCTTCCATGAGAAATTCCATGTTGTTGTGTTGCTGATGGTGGTGGAAAACACGGTCTCTCAGGTGCCACTCCAGAATCTCCCATAAGTGAAGCAGATGCTAAGCTACTGTTTTGCTAGAACAGACTGGAATATGTTCGGGATTCTTCCTATGGCATTGAGGAGTACACCACATAAATCACTGGCTTCATCAATAAGTGCATCGATGACGTCGTCCCCACAATGACCGCACGTACATACACCAACCAGAAGCCACGGATTACAGGCAACATCCACACTGAGCTAAGGAGTAGAGCTGCCGCTTTCAAGGAGCGGGACTCTAACCCGGACGCTTAGAAAAAATCCCGCAATACCATCCGACGATTCATCAAACAGGCAAAGCGTCAATACAGGACTAAGATTGAATCGTACTACACCAGCTCCGATCCTCGTCGGATGTGGAAGGGCTTGCAAACTATTACAGACTACAAAGGGAAGCTCAGCCACGAGCTGCCCAATGACACGAAACTATCAGACGAGCTAAATTACTTCTATGCTCGCTTCGAGGCAAGTAACACTGAAACATGCATGAGAGCACCAGCTGTTCCGGATGACTGTATGATCACGCTCTCCGTAGCCAATGTGAGTAAGACCTTTAAACAGGTCAACATTCATAAGGCCGCAGGGCCAGATGGATTACCATGACTTGTACTCCGAGCATGCGCTGACCAACTTGCAAGTGTCTTCACTGACATTTTCAAACAGTCCGACTGAGTCTAAAAGTCAAAAAAGTTATTTGTACAAGTATAGTTTCAACCTCTCTGTGTCTGTAATACCAATATGTTTCAAGCAGACCACCATAGTCCCTGTGCCGAAGAACACTAAGGTAACCTGCCTAAATGACTACCGACCCGTACCACTCACGTATGTAGCCATGAAGTGCTTTGAAAGGCTCACTTCAACATGATTATCCCAGAAACCCTAGACTCACTTCAATTTGCATACCGCCACAACAAATCCACAGATGATGTAATCGTTAATGCACTCCACACTGCCCAACTGAACAAAAGGAACACCTATGTGAGAATGCTATTCATTAACTACAGCTCAGCGTTCAACACCATAGTGTCCTCAAAGCTCATCACTAAGCTAAGGACCCTGGGACTAAACACCTTCTTCTGCAAATGGATCCTGGACTTCCTAATGGGCTGCCCCCAGGTGGTAAGGGTAGGGAACAACACATCCGCCCTGATGATCCTCAACACGGAAGCCCCTCAGGGGTGCCTGCTCAGTCCCTTCCTGTACTTCCCCTCTAAACCCACTGTGCTCACTCATGACTGCATGACCAGGCACGACTCCAACAACATCATCAAGTTTGCAGATGACACAACAGTGATAGGCCTGATCCTCGACAATGATGAGACAGCCTTTAGGGAGGAGGTCAGAGTCCTGGCCGTGTGGTGCCAGGACAGCAACCTCTCCCTTAACGTGGTCAAGACAAAGGAAAAGCAGGACCGAGCACTCCCCCATTCTCATTGATGGGTCTGTAGTGGAACAGGTTGAGAGCTTCAAGTTCCTTGGTGTCCACATCACCAACAAACTAACATGGTACAACCACACCAAGACAGTCATGAAGAGGGCACGACAAAGCCTATTGCCCATCAGGAGACTGAAAAGATTTGGCATGGATCCTCAGATCCTCTAAAAGTTCTACAGCTGCACCATCAAGAGCGTCCTGACTGGTTGCATCACTCCCTAGTATGGCAACTGCTTGGCCTCCAACCGCAAGGCACTACAGAGGGTATTGCATATGGCCCAGTACATCACTGGGGCCAAGCTTCCTGCCACCCAGGACCTCTTTATCAGGCGGTGTCAGGAGAAGGCCCTAAAAATTGTCAAAGACTCCAAAGACTCTCTTAGCTACTGCACGGCAAGTGGTACCAGAGCGCCAAGTCCATGTCCAAAATGCTTCTTAACAGCTTCCATCCCCAAGCCATAAGACTCCTGAACAGCTAATCAACGGGCTACCCAGACCCTTTTTTAAATTGCTGCTTTTCTCTGTTTATAATCTATGCATAGTCACTTTAACTCTATCTACATGTAAATATTACCTCAATTACCTCGACTAACCGTAATTTGCACGCCAAAATTTGCGGCTTAATAAAAAAAAAATACAATTGAACTCGGAAGTTTATATACACTTAGGTTGGAGTCATTAAAACTCATTTTTCAACCACTCCACAAAGTTATTTTTTATGTTATATCCTGGAAGAATTGATCAGAAAATAAATCTATGATCAGGATATACTACTACCAAAAGGAAAGTACATACATGGAATTCACCCTAAAATCTGTATATACTATATGTATACATTTTGATTGTTTGTAGTATGAATATAATTTAAGCTACAGTACTAGCAATAAACTAATCTACATGTCAAATGTCTGAGGTTACAGAGTCATTCCACCCAGTTTACATATCTAACACTGAGCAAATACACACGTATCACAGTTGGATGGGGGTTTATTATTCACAAATCACCTAGTATTATTCTTACTGTTTAACATTAATTGTGCTTGTGATTTGTATCTCAAATGTCTTAATTAATAAACATTTATTTGCCATTACCATGTGTTGCACTGAAACTATTATTATACAATTAGGAACATTAATGACATACGTGGGAGTAATGCATGTTTTTGCTTTTGCTTCGTCAATAGTGCTTTCTTTCCTTCAACACTGGTCTTCTAGATTCCTACTCCCTCTGGTTAACTCTTCTCTGACCAGGCCTAATGCAGAATTGCACGGGTATTTTTTTAAATGCCCTTGTCACTTTAATTTTTTGCTGTGTCTCAGTCAATGACATCACTGTCTGAGAACACATTACATCACCACTTGCTGGGCTCTCTTGCAGCTTAAAAACAGCCCTACCTTCTGAATTGACTGTACCAAACTCAACCAGCTTATCTGTTTACCTGAGATATGCTATCAATATCGGTATAGCCTATATGGAAACTACATTTATATAGTGTCCACATCAATAACAAACTAACATGGTCCAAGCATACCAAGACAGTCTTGAAGAGGGCACAACAAAACCTATTCCCCCTCAGGAGGGGGAAAGATTTGGCATGGGTCCTCATTTAGGAATTGTTAGTTAGATTACTTGTTGGTTATTACTGCATTGTCGGAACTAGAAGCACAAGCATTTCGCTACACTCGCATTAACATCTGCTAACCATGTGTATGTGACAAATAAATTTGATTTGATTTTGATTTGATGTCTTGTTAGTTTATTTATTTTAAAGAACATTCAATGCAATGGAATTGAATATAGGCTAGTATACGGTATGTACATGGTCTACTACTCACACATCAACATATTCAGAATACAACATGACAACTACATTTAAAAACTGCACACTAATGCATGTAATAAACATATAATTATATTATTGTCATATTGTATTGACTATAATGGTCATTACAATACCGTACTCAGCCCGGAATGGATAGTTTAGCCTACTTTTATGTCATGCATTTCTTAAAAGAAAAAAGACTCCCGCATTATAATAGAGTAACATAAAAGATAAAAGTTGCAAACAACTATTTACAGATGTAGGATCTTAATTTGATCACTCTTGTTGCTGAGAATTTTCCTGCATAGCTGGAAATGCAAACGTGTAGTGTATTTGAGGTTTAAAAAGGCTTCTAAAGTTAGTAATTTTCACTTTTAAATATCAGACTTGATTTGCCCTAACGAAAAATGTTTCAACCCTGACAAAAAATATTCCATTAATTAAAATCCACATAATAATTTACATTTTCTGTTGTTGCAGTATTATTTTCCTGCTGATGCAAGCTGGTTCAAATGAATATCCCACATCTGTAGAAATGTACATTCGGTTAAATATTCACTAATTGGTGCAGTGAGCGAAATTACAAACATCAGAGGCCGTTTTACAAACTAAAAAAGTTAATTGTACAAGTATAGTTTCAACATCTCCCTGTCTGTGTCTGTAAAACCAACATGTTTCAAGCAGACCACCATAGTCCCTGTGCCCAAGAACATTAAGATAACCTGCCAAAATGACTACCGACCCATAGCAATCACGTCTGTAGCCATGAAGTGCTTTGAAAGTCACAATTATCACAGAAACCTAGACCTACTCCAATTTGTATACCGCCCCAACAGATCCACAGATGATGCA